>NW_021703767.1:47124610-47724610 GCF_005190385.1 Monodon monoceros | reverse complement strand
GGATAATAGTGTGGTCACAGACATAATCTCACTGAGGATAAATCCATGTGTACTCAACACCTGTTTTGAAACATTCTAAATCAAATATTCCTCTGGTAATAAAGACCAATGACATTTTTAAAGATACAAGTCAGTCCCCCAAGTGTTAATTTTAATCTTAACATGCCTACCTACTTATTATAATGCTTTTAACTGCTCCTTAGAGACAATTAGGATGAAGTTTAGTATCTGAAGCACTAAGTGTTCAAACTATTAGCTAATGGTGCAAAGATGACTTAGAAACTGATGTTTCAACATTTCACTAGTTGGTCTGCATTTGAGTTGGCTGGAATCTTCATCCATTGCATTAAAAAAGATTTCACTCTTTTTAAGAACAGAAACAGCGCTAATTATTAATCTACGTAATACTTTTTAGTTTCTCATACTGCTCAGTGGGTAAACCTAAATGTAGCAATTAAAGGGGTCTCTTCAATGAATTCTACCTCTAATTTTCAGTGAAGACACTGCAAATATATATGTGTATGGTTGTTTTTAAATCTAAACTGATGCGTGTTCCCTTAAAACAGCTCTTCAAAACAGAACTGCATTCTGCACCCTTAGTTCATAAGGGCGCACGGTCAGTTACTTCAAAGTCATTTAATAACTGACCTTTATAAGAAATCATTTTACAAAACCAAAAATGCAAAAGAAAATTTTAAAACAATTTAACTTTCCAGAGATTGACTGTAATAATTTACACCTTCTTAGACTTGCTATGCAAGCACCCCCATAAGCAAATGAAAGTCTCCGGTTAGTACTCAGTCAGGAAAATATGTCCATATTTCTCTTGGTTGCCTTAATTTCTTTTGAAATAATTTTATTTTATATTAACTTTCCAAAGCATCCAAAACTTTCATGATCTGTTGTTTTATGGCTTTGGTAGCATCTCCTGCATTTGGAATCAAATACCTATGGGGGAAAAATATATATATTAATATAGAGCCTTCTGTTCAGGATTCAACTTAGATATCAATTCCAATGTCGAAGTAACCTACAAATCAAGCACAGTTGCCCTCCTATGTACTCCCCATCACTTATTTCAACATATACTCAAAAGAGTTATTTTTAAAGAAAGAAAATCTAAATGCAAAAGGAAGGTGATTTTTCATATTACATAGAGCAAGGTGGAATGAACTGGAGATCAGGAGTCAGGAGGGCTATATTTGGTTCTAACACAAGTGTGAAGATCTGGAAGTCATTCAACCCCTCTGGGCTTCACATTTTTACCTGTAAGATTAAAGATGGTTTAGCTTCGAGAGCAGTGTGGTCTACGGCCCTTGTGCCAGTCCATGAACTGTTTGTCACTGGTACACAATGAGATAAGGAAGAACCTGTACCAGACTGTAAATTAACTACATCATCCAGCACACTGCTTACTTCGTTGATACGTTTTTAAAACAAGAATTATTTGATGAAGGAAAATAAAAGCTCGTATTTAATTGCAAACCAGCATTTAGTGTAGCACTGGTGTAGATTATTCCTAAAGACCCTTCTGTCAAAAGGTTTGTGAAATTAGCTACTGCACTTAATGAAATCATGTGCTAATGGCTAAACCATATAGTACTACAAATTTGTAAGAAGAAAGATAGCGAGAATACTAATAAAAATGGTTCAAGTATCCTGTTCCACCATCCATTCCCCAAAATAGAGAAACAAACCGTGTTTAATAATGAACTAATTCACTAATTCAGATAACATCATCCTAAGAAAATCTTACCTTTCGATTGCCAAAATTTCTATTCCTGAAGTGCTGCTGTTTCCATACTTGAAGGTAATTAGCTCAGGATGTTTTTTTTTGGATGTTATTTTAACCACAGAATTTAGTGCTTGTCGAGACTGGATATAAGCCAATCCTTTCCGTGAAAGAATCTCCCTTAAACAGTACATATGTGTTGCAGTAACCAACAGATGACTTGAGAGGGACAAAAGCATTAAAAAAACAAAAAGAATTTAAAGAAATGTCATTTAAAACAACTATTACTTCAACAGCCCCAATTATAAAAAATGTTCAACTCCAGATGAAATTACTTTTGAGTTAAAAAGTGAAGGCAAAGGATCGTCTATAAACAAATAAGCTACCTAGTAACAGCTTTTAATTTTCCTTTAGTTGTATGCAAAATTAATGTTTTATTAACAGATAATCCTGTAACTGTTTAAGAGCAAAAATTATATTTAATATAATAAAAACTACAATACAATTAGAAATCATTAAAATAATAAATTTTTAGAATCTATTCTATATGGTATTTGGAATATACTACCTTTCAGACTTTTAACAGTAAACTATCCTCATTCAACATACCATAACATATACTTTATGTCAAAGACCACTAAGCAATACCTGGGCTGCCTTACATATTTAATAATATTCTTTAACTGGATCCTACAGGCAAAATAGGGATAGAATTATTAATACACACACCCTGCTTTGTGTCTCAGCTCACTTTTAGTATAGTGATAATACTCACACACTTTTATGAAATACAACAGGACAAACATCAGATATCCAGAATGTGGGACATTCTGCAGAACAGTTGGCCTAGACTCAAAAAGGATTCATTCAACATGAAGAAAAGGGGGAAGTGTGGTGAGGGAAGCAGTATTGTTCTACACTGGGTGAGACTAAAGAGAGATAACAGGCAAATGCAATGTGTGAAACAGGACTGGATCCTGGACCAGGAAGAAAAAAACAAAGACAATAAAAGATACTTTAGAGACACTGAAAAATTTGAGTGTGTTCTGTATGTTGAATGATGTTCATTAATTTTAAAGTTTTTAAAGATGTGATAGTGCTACTGGAGTTGTGGAGGAGACTGTTCATATTCCTTGGAGATTTATGCGGAAGCATTTAGGGGTAAAGTGTCATATCTATAAGCTTCTTCTGAATGGTATGACAAAAAGAAAGTGTATGTGTATGTGTGTATGTATATACAAACATAAAGAGAGAGATGGGGTAGTGTGAAAAAAGTTAAAAGCTGGTGAGTCTGAGAGAGGCTTATAAAGATATTCAATGTACTATGTCTTCAACTTTTCTGTTTAAATTTTTCAAAATAAAAAAATTACATTAGAAATATTTTTTAAAAATCAAGACATATAATACAAGTTGACAGAGGAAAATTATATCTCATTGTGTGTCTGTTTATTATTTTTTTCTGCACTGCACGGCATGCGGGATCTTAGTTCCCTGACCAGGGATTGAACCCGTGCCCCCTGCAGTGGGAGCTCAGAGTCTTAACCACTGGACCGCCAGGGAAATCCCCAGGAAATTGTATCTTATTGTACTTGGATACATAAAATTTCTTCTGCAGCTACCTTTTATATCATTCTTCCCTAAATTCAATTTTACTTCTGAAGAAGGTATTTTAAAAAGTACCTAGGAAATATGTGTCCACTTTCTTTCACTTCTTTACAAGGAAAATGATGCTTGACGTCTGGCTTGTTTATCCAAGTCTGAATGTTTACAACCTCTTTTCTATCATCATCTGACATTGAAGAACTGTCAATTTCATCTATAAAGAATTATAAGATGTTAAAAGTGGGTATCACCAACTTTAAAAATGATACATTTTTTAATAGCCTGAAAAAAATTTCAGTAGTATTTTAAACACACATGTTGGAAAAAAGAAATTCTAACCCAGCTACTATATTTCCTTATGCCACTGGTACTACTATAAAAGATTATGAAACATCATTCTAGATGGTGTGAAAATATTGAGAATATACTTTTAAAATATTAAACTATGAGGAATTTCAACTTTTTTTTTTTTTTTTTTGGCGGTACGCAGGCCTCTCACTGTTGTGGCCTGTCCCGTTGCGGAGTACAGGCTCCGGACGCGCAGGCTCAGCGGCCATGGCTCACAGGTCCAGCCGCTCCGCGGCATGTGGGATCTTCCCAGACCGAGGCACGAACCCGTGTCCCCTGCATTGGCAGGCGGGCTCTCAACCACTGCGCCACCAGGGAAGCCCTCAACTTTTTTGATTTATATAACATAACTCTAATCTATGACTAGTCTGTCGAGAGATGGCAGAATTGTCCAATAATAATATTAGCAGCTATCTTGAGGGCAAAGATGGCAGAGTTCTTTTTCTCTTGCTGGTTTCTTTTTTTTTTATTATTGAAGTATAGTAGATTTACAAAATTATACTGGTTTTAGGTGTACAACATAGTGATTCAATATTTTTATAGATTGCACTCCATCTGCAGAGTTGCTGGTTTCTGATTTTAAGGAAAATAACAACAACAAAAAAATCCATGCTGGGATAGATAAGTAAAAATCTATTTAGTGGGATTTTTTGTGAAAGAAATATAAGACATTCTAGTTATTTTGTTTCTCTAATTTAACAAAGGGGAATTACACTCCCTAGAGTTAATAATTGTAGATATTCTTCTCTTTGCTTTTTAAGAAATCAAATTATAAAAAGACATAATAAAAAATGAAATCTCACATATCTATTCACCTCTAGCTTAAATAAAAAAGTGAAGCACTCATGGATTTTTGCCCAGTCACATCCCCCTTTCTTCCCAATAAGAAACAGTGACTATGTGAATTTGGTGTCTCATCTTTACTTTTAACCCAACATGAATATTCTTAAATGATATACAGTAGCGTTTTGCATTTTAAGTAAAATTTATATAAATAGTACACTGTTCAATTGTATTCTTCTGCAACTGCTATCCTACTCCCAACATTGTAAAATTTATCCATGTTGACACACATAGCTCTAGTTTTCTTATTTTTCATTACTGTGCAATCTTCCAGAGTGTAAATATATACGTGTATATATACATGTATGATATGTGAAATATACCATCATTTATTCATCCATTTCCCTCCTCCCTTTGTAAATGGAATAACACATATTTAGAGAGAGATAGAGACTGACAGGTAACAGGAAAATGGCAAAAGAGGGGGAGGAAAAAGGAGAAAAGGAAACAATTACAAATAGCACACAGAAGTGCATGAAACAGAAGATAAAGAATAGCTAGAGAAGGTGTTGGGGAAAAATCTGTATAGAAATAAAATACAATGTACTGATTATTTTACTATAATATAAAATAAAAGAAGAAGTGTATTTTTGGATTTTATATACAGGAATATAAAAATTTTGTGTAGGAGAAAATAAAAATTCTATGTATTTGCTTCAAAAAAAAAAGAAATAACATATAGAAAATTACATTTACCTCAATGCAGTTTTCAGGAAGTTGACTCTGTAATATCCATTAAAATGTCAAATGTGAGTCCCTCTAATCTGGCAATCTTACTGTTAAGAATTTACCCTCTGGATATACTTGCAAAAGTTAACCTAGATATATGCATAAAGATAGCCACTGCTATTTGAAACAGAAATAAAACTGGACAACTACCAGTGTCAATTGGGAGAAGAATGATTTAATTATGGTATGTTTGTACAATAGAAAGAGAACAGAATGATTTAATTATGGTACATTTGTATAATAGAAAGAGAACTGTGAAGGTATACAGGCTGAGGTAGAAAATATGAAACATATATTACTAAGTGGAAAAAGCAAGATGAGATTTGGGAGTATTTTTTTGTACTTTTACATATAACATATACTTTACATACCATACATATTTTAATATATTTTTTCGAATTCAATACACATTAATATTAATTATGATTACTTAAGCAGGGTAATCTGGGCAGTGGGATTATGAACCAAAGTAATAAATTATTTTTTAAAATATAAAGAAAGACAATCACAGAGGATGACAAGCTTCCCTGGCATAATATCCCCATCTTGTGGCCCTTTAGGCTACTGCCTCCAGTTTCAAAAGGCTCTTTTCAGATGTCTCAATTCCCTCAATCTCCTACCTGGGTGGATCAGGGGGATTTAAATCCAATCCCATGGATTTAAATACTATTTATACACTGATAATTCCCAGATTATCACCAGCTTAGACTTCTCTCCTCAGCTAAAGACTCCTATAATCAACCGCCTACTCAGCATTTCTATGGCATAATTTAAGATGTCCAAAACCAAACTCTTAATAGAAAAACCACAGACTCTCCAATCTCCTCTACAGAATTTCACTGTGTCTTTTTTTTTTTTTTAAGCAGTTGTTCAGCTACTCCCAGAATTATCTCTATAATCACTCTCGGTGCTTGAAGAAAGCAGTCTATAAATTAGTGTATTGCCATACCTGTGTCGTATTCTTCTTCATCCCCAATGCTGAAAACAGGCTTTACACCACGGTAAGGCTTTCCCACTCTGTCACTGCTGCTCACATGCCTATATTCAAAGAATTTTAGGAGGGAAATCATTACTTAAGTTACCAAAGATTTTCACCAAGTATCATTTGAATATTAAAACAAAATACAAATGTTCTGTGCGCCCACCATGTACCACCCAGTTTCAGGAGAGCTATGTTAAGGAAATTGAAACAAGATAAGGAAATTGTTAGCAAAAGTGGCATAAGGTCTTGGGTATGCGGAATGTTTTCAAATCTGTAAAAATTAAATTTTAAACAATTTTAATGTTCACATAAAACCAATGCATTGTGAAGTTCCTTAACCTCTCTGTGCTTCTGTGTTCTCATCTGTAAAATGGTGGTAACAATATCTACCCTTCCTGGTTACTGTGAAAATTAAATCAGTTAGGACTTCCCTGGTGGCACAGTGGTTAAGAATCTGCCTGCCAATGCAGGGGACACGGGTTCGGGCCCTGGTCCAGGAAGATCCCACATGCTGCGGAGCAACTAAGCCCGTGTGCCACAACTACTAAGCCTGCGCTCTGGAGCCTGCGAGCCACAACTACTGAAGCCTGTGAGCCTAGAGACCATGCTCCGCAACAAGAGAAGCCCGCGCACCGCAATGAAGAGTAGCCCCCGCTCCACGCAACTAGAGAAAGCCCGCGCGCAGCGATGAAGACCCAACGCAGCCAAAAATAAACAAAAAAATTTAATCAGTTAATATTTTGTAAAGCTCTTAGAACAATGCCTGGCATACAGCAAGTGCTACATACACATTTGTTAGACAAAATAGTTTATGAAACCAAATATTCAAATTCCAGTAGGAGTGCCTAATTCTCATATGGGTACAAATGTCTTAAGGTTTTTCCTCTCATTTTTTTTTTCATTACTGTTACTTTTGTTTCAACAGAAACTAAGATGCTACTTCTTTTACATAAATAAACCATGAAAATGAATTTGCCTTTCACTTTCAAGTGACAGAAACATAAACATGTAATCTCAAACTTAGTAAGTTCTGCAGGAAGTATGACCTCTCTTTTTTAATATAAAAATCAATACCTCATTACTTTTCAGGTAACCTCAAATAAACCAGTAAGTAAACTTAAAATATTTCGACAAAATACCACATGTTTCTGGGGAAAGAGTATTGTATTATTTGTAGAATAAGGTTCAGCTAAGATAATCTATGATGAAGGAAAACTATGGCTTTTTTTTCCTTGTCATGTATCGAGAGTTCAATGCGGAAAAAAATCAAGTTATGTGTCTTTAGTCTTAGAATTCAATTTTTCCAGAAGACAGAGATCAAATCTGTATTTTAAATGATTTCTTAATACATATCATCAATAAAAATGAAGACCTAATTTTGTTAAAATATGCTTAAATCTTTATTTCTCCCAAAACAACGTTCCTCAACAGAAAACCAATGAGAGTTGAGTATATAACAGAATTATAAGTTAATCAGTACACTGCTTACAGTTTAAGTTATAAAATCATTTTTTATGTTAAAGCATATCTAATGTAAAATTATCCAATAAATTATCAAACTATGCTCATTAAAGAAAATGAAAGAAATAATTCAAATACCTATGAAACTCAGATTCAGCTTACTTACAAAAGGCAAAGATAATATAGCTTTGTGTAACAATACTTTAGTGCGGTCTAGATTATAAAGTTGTACGAGATTAAGTTATTGGTGCTCTCCTGATATTGAAGTATAAACTGCTATAACATAGAAAGTAACAAAGATAATGTTTACAGTAAATGCTTGAACCAGAATATAAATGACATCCAAAAAAAAAAGCTGGACTCTTTTTAAAAAGCAGTATAGGGCTTCCCCAGTGGCGCAGTGGTTGAGGGTCCGCCTGCCAAAGCAGGGGACACGGGTTGGGGACATGGGTTTGTGCCCCGGTCCGGGAAGATCCCACATGCCGTGGAATGGCTGGGCCTGTGAGCCATGGCCACTGAGCCTGCGCGTCCGGAGCTTGTGCTCTGCAACGGGAGAGGCCACAACAGTGAGAGGCCCGCGTACCGCAAAAAAAAAAAAAAAAAAGCAGTATATCTATGCTTTTTTAGCAGAAACAAAATCTACAAGAGTTTGACTAGATTTTAACCTGATTTACTGACCTCAAAACCAACCCAATTTATTCTAACTTCTCAGTAAACTCTATTTTCAAAATGGATATATCTGCCTGTGGACTAGAGAAGATAATTTGAATGTTTAAAAAATTATTTGCGATAAAACTTGGGAGTTAAAATTAGACTAATTCAATGGTCCTGTAACAAGAGAAAACAGAAAGGTGATTCACAAATAGATTATAATTTTAAAAGAAGCAACCTCCTTTAAAATTATAAAATTATAATAGAAGCTCTGTAACTGGCATTGGCCAACTCTTATCTGTAAGTTGAAAGTAAACTATTGTTAAAAATGCTACTTCTAATTCACTGAAAATATTGAAATGACCTGCTAAAAAAGTCAACTCCATTATTCTGAAGCTTAACTTACATTCAAAGTATGATTAGAATTTCTTTTTAAATGTTCATAGGGATTGCTATAATTGATATTCAAACTCAAATTGCAGAAAAATCATGAGTATAAAAACTGTAAAGCCATACAGTATAATGTTCTTTTGTTTATCCTAATTGAAGATCCAGTAGATTTCTAAACTTTAAACCTATGGAATCTAATGATAAGTACCCCGTTTTATTGGGGTCAGAGAAGAGATGGATTATATTTTAACATGTCCACCATGGCCTAATTTCTTTCAAGGAAAAGCAAAGGTAGAACCCTAGAACTATAGTTTGTTCACACCAATTTATATAATGTTAACTCACCAACTTAAATACATACATCTTATTAAGAAAAACCTAGCAATATTATAAAACTACATAGTGTACATAGTGTACATGAAATAACAAAAAATTTGAACCACAAACTGTGCCTTTTCTCAGATGCTGTAATTTTCCCTACTGTTAGAGCACAAGACAGAAGTAAATGATCTCCAAAGCTAATACCCTCCTAACTCTGAGACTACATATTTTCTTTGTTTCACCTTCCTCTGTCTCAGAATAAAAACTGCAGATTTTATGAAGTTGTTGGGTTTGAATGTACTTGATTTTCATATGAGGAATGGGAGATATAAAGAAGAAGGCAAGGAAAAAAATTAAAATGATCGAGCAAAAAAACCAAAAGGAAAACATATCAGCATCACACACTCCTAAAAGCAGAATGAGAAAAGTTTAGCACTTGAAACAGCTGCATGAAATTTTAGCCAAGACAACATGAGGCTTATAGACAGCATGAAGCATGCTAAAGGAAAAGGATGGTCCAGTAAAGCTGCTCTACTCATTGGCTTACCGCTCGGTACATGTTCTGTCTGGCCAAGGAAGATTGAAAGACATTCTATAGCAAATTGAGGCAGAGGACAGAACAATATGATTATTAAAAATGCAAAAGCTTTAAAACAAAAATATAATCAGTTTTTCTAACCCACGGTGTATATTAAAAAAGAATATTTTGATCATCCCAAGTACAAAGAAAAATGAAGAAAAGTCAGTTTCAAGTGATTCTTTAACGAAAATAGTCTTTTCAATTTAGAATTATCACTAGTTCATTTTAAAATAAATTTTAAGTGTTCATGCTACAAAATGTACCAATAATAGTACCCCAGGGCTTCCCTGGTGGCGCAGTGGTTGGGAGTCCGCCTGCCGATGCAGGGGACACGGGTTCGTGCCCTGGTCGGGGAAGATTCCACATGCCGTGGAGCAGCTGGGCCCGTGAGCCATGGCTGCTGAGCCTGCGCGTCCGGAGCCTGTGCTCCGCAGCGGGAGAGGCCACAACAGTGAGAGGCCCGCGTACCGAAAAAAAAAAAAAAAAAAAATAGTACCCTAATTGAGAATGCACTAACTAAAAGTAATTTTAAAATTAAGGCTTTTGAAAGCAGACATAATTTTAATGAGCAAAAAAAACCTTTCAGCCTTGATAACAACACTTTAACATTAGTCCATTGTAGACAAGGTACAATTTTTTTGGATTAGTGAAAATAATCTATATCTTCTTTGCTATTTACTAAATGGGAAAAAAAAATTTGTATGCATATGTCCTTTATTTAATAAAGTGAAAATTAGTAAATGCCTTATATTCAGTTCTTAAAATCAAATACTTCAACTCTCCTAGGGTGCTGCAAGTAAGACATGAGAGTGAAATTAAATACTGTAACACATTTCCAAGATCAGGCTTGCTTAGAAACAAATTTCACGCTGGGATTATTAGGTTAGCTTTGAACCCTAAGAACAAGAAAGATCAATGAGACCAACATGTGGAGGACAAAAAACATACTGTGCCCTCACAGTTCCAGTAAGAAACAATATAACAGACATTCTTAAACTTATCATTTGTTAGCTGGATACTTCATTTGTAATTGGGAAAATAGGGGTCACACATGCTGTGAACAAAATTCTATGAAGATCTGAATTCTTAAACTTTACAAAAATGGGTTTCTGCTTGATTTAGTATGACCAAATTTTCTAGGTTTTAAATTCCTGAAGCGGAGAAAGAGATTCCTGCTATGAGATTACTGCACTTAGCAGATGATTCCCAACCATTTGACATGTGGGAAGCAGCTGCTATATGAAGTGTCATATACATAATAGCATTGGAATAATTTTTTTCTAATGAATGGCGTGAAGGGGCAGAATTATTACTTGCCTCCTAGTCTGAGCAGTGGGAGAAGAGAGAGTAATCTTTACAGTAAAATTTTATAGCAATAAAGAATATCTCTGTGATGACAACGAAAACTGGAATCTAATAAAAAAAATGTAATTTACAATCCTTTTCTAGAGCACATTCTATTCAACTAACATTTACTTTTAAGATACTTTTCTATAGTTTTAATTACTCATCACAAATTCATACTGTATAAGCAACTCACCGGTCCACAGGAGTTGATGTATTCTCAATAAAACTGATAACTTTTTCCCTGACATTAACAGATTTTGTCTTCAAAGCAACAGTCATTTTATTTACTAGTGATTTCATTCCTCTATCATTTGAGCCGTTAGAAGATTCACCCTGAAAAAAAGAAAAACAAACAACAACTTACTGATGGATTAACTGCTCTCCAAATGATTAGCAAGATACACTACTGCTAAAGGTTATCTAGATGCTATGTCCTGAACTGGGTGCACCCCCCGACCATAAATTCATGTGTTACAAGTTCTAATCCCCAGGGTACCTCAGAAAGTGACTGAATGCGGAGATAGGGCCTTTAGAGAGTAAACTAAGGTTAAATGAGGTGGGCCCTAGCCAATATGACTGATACTCTTACAGGAAGAAGGGGATACATCAGGGATTCACATGCACAGAAAAAAGGCCATGTACCAACATCACAGGAAGGTGGTACTCTGAAAGCCAAGACAGAGGCCTTAGGAGAAATTAAACCTGCTAGCCCTTTGATCCCAGACCTGTAGCCTCTGGAACTATGAGGAAATACATTAAGCCACCTAGTTGGTTGTATTTTGTTATGGCAGCCCCAGCAGACTGATATACTGGGTGAAACCATTTTAGGAATGGAAGGTAGAAATGAAAAATGAGGATATGTATTACACACATAAATGTGTGGAGGCTGAAATTACCTTATTTATTCAATAAGAAATAAAGTTATTGACCTTTTCTTAACTCAGATTACTCTATAAAGATAAGCAAAATTATAATCAGAATATCATTCATATAGCTAAATTTTTAAACATTTATTCCTTGTAAATTTTTGCTGTTTAAAACATTATTACTTAGGCCTTTAATTTCTCAAGAAAAGTCACTCTTACGTACCTAGTGTAAGAGATGTGAGTATAATTCTTGCGTTGCTCCTTTATACCCTACAGGGGAAGCTGGTAGTAGATGTCAAAAGTTTTAAAATGTGCCTATCTTCTGCTTATTAATTCTTCTTCAGAATTTATGGGGAGGAAATAATCAGAAAATGCCCTAGGATTTAGGAACTATTTGGTGGAAAACTATACTGATACTAAAAAAAAAAAAAAAAAAAAAAGCATTTAAAAATACTAGAAAATGCTCGTATGTTCAATGAGAAAGCAGAAAATAAAACTGTATGTACACTCTCATCACTACTTTTAAAATAAAATACTAAAAAAAAAATGCATTATAAAAGATTTAAAGAAAATATTTCAAACTATGAATAGCTGTTATCCATGGTTGGGTTATAAATAATTTTGATTTCTTTATATTTTTCATATTTATATATGATGCTACAATGAACATGTATTATTCTTATTTTTAAGAGAAGTCATTAACGAAATAACACAAAAATCATGTTCCCATTGCAATATCCAAATTCAAAACCAAATTAAACTGACTGTGGAAATTCTTTGGTACTTCTGAATGTAACACATCTTTAAGACAGTTATCTTTAGCCTCAATCATTGTTTTTCAAATCTGAAGATAAAAAGTTCAATACAAAGACCATCCAAAGCTGTGGACAGGAATATAAATTAGAATAACGTTTTTTGGAGGGCAATTTGACAATAATGCAGAATTCTAAGGATTTTGACATGTAATCTTCTGATCATGTTATTTCACTTCTAGGATGAAATAATCATGTCATATGCAAATATATTACTACAAAACTTAATTGTAGTAGTGTATATAATAGTAAAAGACTAGAAACAATGTAAATATTCAACAATAAGGGGACTAACTGAACACATTATAATACATCTATACTATTTAGATATTTAAAATGAAAACAGCAAATACTTATTAAATAAATGGTGAGCTCCTAGATACCTAGATCAAGCTGAAAACCTAATTCTCAGAGAAGACTTATCCGCTGATAATTTGGCAATAATTTGCTTTGACTTACATGGCTGAAGATAAGCCTCAATTAATCATCTAATGAGTTACAATTTTATAATAACTACTATAAGATATATAAGTGACAGGTACTACACTTTACATTCACTTGCACATTTAATCCTCATGTCATTATTGTGAAGAAAGCTGTGTTATTATCATCATCCCTATTTGCACAGATGGAGAAACCAGAGTGGAAAAGATCTTGCTAGAGATCATGAAGAAAGTAAACTGTGAAGACAAAACCTGAATACCCAGGTGAGTCAGACTGGTAAGCCCAAGCTTGTAACCATCACCCTGTACTGGAGTTTTCCCTCTATTTCTTTAAAGAATGACCTTTAGGTAGATGAAGACCATTACTTGTTAAGAAAATGATTTAATGACACCTAGTTCAAATGACATGAAATACTGAAAACACACAAGACTTATTGCCCAAATATTTCCAAAGTAGAACAGAATGGATTTACCCACTATTGCAAAACCCTGCAGTAATGTACACCTCAATAACTAAAACTCAAATAAAATGGGATTGGCAACTGGTTCCTGTCTTCCTCTGCCTGGCCCATTCTCAAATACGGGTGGACTGAAGTTTTAATCATGTAGGTATGTGGTGGGGAGGAGAGCTACAGAGACAGTATGCTGGAGATGCAAACATGAGCCTCAGTATTCTCCAGACCCAAACTAATTGGGAGATTCCTAGAACTAGCTCACTTTAGAGTCCTAGCTAGTCACGGGACTCAGAATTATCTCCACTGACATTTAAGCTGGAGTAGAAAATTGTCACTAGGTGATACCAAGCTGCAGCTGGAGAGGGAGAAATCTGAATTCAGCAGGTAGACCACCAGAACTCCTGGCTAGTTTAGCTGTTTAGGCCTGCTCCCACCATTTCATTAACCTCACAATAATATGATTCCTCACTGCATGTGTTTGAATTATTTTTACTCCATTTCTGTTATGGTAGCTGTTTAGTTGTTAATCACCTGGGCATTTACCCCACTCTGGTGACATATTCTACATATACACTTACATCAAGAGAAGAACTGACACTGCTCCTTGAGCCTGAGGTACTAGCAATCCAATGGCCATATCCATTTTCTGGTCCATCCACATTAATGTCTGCTAGGTGCTGCTGCAGTGCTTAAAGATAAATAGGAAGAAGAAAAAAAAATCCTGACGTATCAAACCCTTTGGAAAGATTCAATACCAGAGAAGTACAATAAACATGTCATAGCTGAATGAAAAGGATCCAAAGGCATAATCACAGGTATTTCTTTCAGCACCTCTGTAAAGTACTAAAAGACCCCAGGCTACAGGAAGCCTTCCTTTTCCTCTTCCTTCTAAAGCCCTCTCTCTATACACATATAACTTTTCTTAATTGACCCTAAGGGTAACAGTAACTATATATATAGGCTTGATGTTTTCCTCTTTGGAAGGTAATCCTTCAAGTATTAATAGATAATCTTAGCAATGGTTTTATGACATAAAAGATTAATAGAAAACCTACGGTGGCTTTTGTTTACTATAAGGAGACATCAGTTAATCCTTCCCATAATAAAGAAGCAGTCTTAGGCATTAACGGCTATGGAAAGAGAGATTATTCTTGGAACAGAAATAATTCATAGTTTAGAAAAAAGTTCCTAAAACCTAGGATATCTGTGCTATAAAATAATACTTTTCAGACTCTCAAAAGTGTCTTGTATCATGACGTTTTGTATCATGTTGTCAGAACTTCCAATAACACTGGGCCTTAGGCCAATACTTGCTTAACACTAGTACTTATTTAAATAAGCCCTTTTGTTAAATCACTTTGGGTATGAGCTTCAAGGGTAGTTAGTTATCAGGCCATGATATACAGGAGAAATAATTCTTGCTGATATCAACAAAGACCAAGAAGAAATAGACCCTAACCTATCAAAATGTCTAAGTCATAACATAAAAAAAATCATATTAAGCCAGAACTTAATCCTTATAAGACTCTTATGATTCAAACTCAGGATTCTATTGCCTCCAACAAATATTAATTTGATTTTATCATTAATTTTCCTAGTAATTATAGTTCAATATTTTTATATCTCTTTTCCTAATGAAAGGCGCCTTATCTTTTAATTGAAATATATTTGACATATAACACTGTGTAAGTTTAAGGTATACAAAATGTTGATTTGATACATTTATATACTGTAATATGACTTCCACTGTAGCAACAGCTGCACCTCTATCATGTCACACAATTACTATTTCTTTTTTGTGGTGGGAATAATTAAGATCTAGTCTCTGCAAGTTTGGTGATTATAATACAATATTGTCTATATTCACTATACTGTGCCTTAGTACTGCAGGACTTATCTACTAGTTGTAAATCTGTACCCTTAAATAACATAATTTGTAAAAAAAAAAAAAAAGAAAAGAAAAGAAAAGAAAAAAAGATAGTCTTTTTTTAACCTTACTACCCTGACCTACTCCTTCATATATTCTCAAATATTTGCTGGTAGGGATTCTGTCATTTTACTATCCTGAATTACCAGATATTATCTGCAGACTTGAAAATATCAACTTATTTGTTTGTTTTATTCTATTCAGTCAACATTTTTTCAGCAGCTAATACTCTCATGTAGTTCAAAACTAAAGTGAAAACAGAACAAACAAAAAAGCAAATAGCACAAAGAGTATACAGTGAAAATTATTCCTCCTACTCTTGTTTCCCAGTCCTATCTATCCTTCCTTCTCCACAGAAACAAATCATGTGGGGCAGTTTTTCACCCATCTGTACAAAAACATTTTCTACAAATACAAGCTAATTAATACACATCCACTTCAACAGTCTTCCACTATATATTCACTCATTGCAATTGTCTATTGTGTTTGTCTTTATCTATATGTCCTGTTGTCTTTGCCTTTTCTGAAAATAGTGAATGACTGAAGAGAAAGTGTACCCATTAACTAATTTGGTCATTCTAAATCAGCTCCAGTGATAGTATAATTTCCTCTGAAAAGTAGGGACAAAGGGATTAATAAATTAAAACCTTACCCATAAATCCTCCACTGGCAATGCTCACATATTCTTTGTTTTTCTGAAATGGAAAATAAAATTTCAAATTATTCCCAAATGCAATTTAATTAAAACTTCTGGGGGCTTTCCTGGTGGCTCAGTGGTTAAGAATCCACCTGCCAATGCAGGGGACATGGGTTCCATGCCCTGGTCCATGCCACAGAGCAACGAAGTCCGTGGGCCACAACTACTGAGTCTGCGCTCTAGAGCGCGTGCTCTGCAACAAGAGAAGCCACCACAATGAGAAGCCCGCGAACCGCAACGAAGAGTAGCCCCCACCCACTGCAACTAGAGAAAACCTGCGTGCAGCAACCAAGACCCAACGCAGTCAAAAATAAATTAATTAAATAAATAAAATTTTAAAAAATTCTATAAAACTTCTGATAGTTCTCTATAAGCATTGACAAATGTAATATAAGGTTATATACTAAATTTCTGAATTTCTTCTTTGACATTTTGGACTTTGGCACAGAGAAGTACATACATTTATCTTGTGTACTATAAGGTCTGGTGCTTGAGTGGGAAGAAGCGGACAACTTCATGGCTACTAATGAGACTGTGATTTTACTTGTATTATAGTCCCAATAGTGCGATACAGAGTCAAACCAAAATCAGTTACACTGTATTTTCGGATGTTACTAGAATGGTTTTTAAAAGCTTGCCAAAATATTTTGGGTCTTTTATAAAAAGGAAATACAAAAGCAAATACTACAGCTAATTATGAAGAAATGACAGAATGTTAACATTTTACAAACTACTAAAAATTAATGAATCTAAGCAATGATAAACAAACAAAGACACAAAAAAGAAAGATATCTGGGCAGTATTTACCTCCTGAGGAAGTACACAATACCCAAGACTTCCTATCTCTCCCACCCCCAAAAGTAATCTAACAAGTCCCTAGGTCTAATTACCAGTTTACAGGAAATACCAGGGATAGAACCTGATAAACAACACCGTGCGAATGCAATCTGCAAAATCCAGATTGTGGGAAAATATAAGACAAAGTAACCAGTTTTTCCAAACAAATATATACAAGGAAAAAAATTAGGAAAGGGAACCTATAAATTAAAAGAGACTTAAAAGATACCAACCAGAGTGCAATGTCCTGTTTTAGATCCTGAGAAAACCAAGGGAACTTGAACACTCGTTACTTTTTTTTATAATAAAGTATAATAGTGATAATGTGGTTATGTCTTTACAAAGAATTTATAGAGTTCAATTCTCCCTACTTGTGGATTTGTTTGAAATTTTCCACAATAAAAACTGGGGGGGGGGAGGAATTTCTAAAACCACATTAAGAACTCGAATTATTAATAGAAGTCCACAATATTCCAAATTCTTGCCATCTGACACCCTTCACAATATACAGCCTATACCAGGCCATTTTTAGAATAGGTCAATTAAATTTATAAGTAAAATGAGTTTGAGAACCTATTTTTGTTATTCTGTATAAACTTCTAAAATCTTTCCCCCAGTAAAGTATAACTTTACCTTATAATCCCTCTCCCAAATACCTTGCTCCTTCTCTGATTTTGTCTTTCAAGGATTGTCCTTTAGACCAGCGGTCCCCAGTCTTTCTTGGGACCAGTTTTGTGGAAGACAATTTTTCCACAGATGGGGGGTGGGGTGGGGGATGATTTCAGAATGACTCAAGCACATTATATTCATTGTGCACTTTATTTCTATTATTATTACTTTGTACTATATAATGAAATAATGATACAACTCACCATAATGCAGAATTAGTGGGAGCCCTGAGCTTCTTTTCCTGCAACTAGATGGACCCATCTGGGGATGGTGGGACCACCTCAGCTCCACCTCAGATCACCAGGCATTAGATTCTCATAAGGAGCACGCAACCTAGATCCCTCGCATGCGCAGTTCACAGTAGGGTTTGTGCTCTTATGAGAATGTAATGCTGCTGCTCATCTGACAGGAGGTGGAGCTCAAGCGGTAATGGGAGCGATGGGGAGCGGCTGTAAATACAGATGAAGCTTCACTGGCTCGTCCACTGCTCACCTCCTACTCTGCGATGCAGTTCCTAACAGGCCACCGACTGGTACCCGTCCGTTGCCCAGGAGTTGGGGACCCCTGCTTTAGACTAATTTTCTCAAACCAGATTCCCAGTAAAGTGGATGTAAATTGAGTGGCTTCTGTAATAGCATTCCTATTGTCTTCCTGATTCCATAGTTCAGGGCCACACAAAATGAGGACTTTAATGTATAAACTACCAAAGAATACCTAATAAACAACCATTTTTATAAAGAAAGAGCCATCACTGAGTGAGGCTTTGTAGAAAAGGTAGAGGGGACAGGTTGCATAAAATCGCTGATACAAATTAGTTGTGCTGAAGACAACATTTAAACACAAAAAGGAAAGGTGGCTAAGTGTCATGAGTACATATACATGTACATTTATTCAATTTCAAAGTGAAGATATTAAAATGAATTATATAGCAACTGTAAAAAGTTGAGGCATGAACAGGCATAGAGAACAATGCAAAAGAATAATCCAGCAATAGACCCTGATTCATTGAGGAATTCAGTATATTAAAAAGGTAGTATTTCATATTGACAGCACAACTGGTTAGCTATTTGGGGAAAAAATTTTTTTTGATTCCTACCTCACTTCTTACACAAAAATAATTCCAGGTGGGCCAAGATTTAAACATAAAAGTATAACACATAAGCACGCAAGAAAAATCTGGGGGAGAAGACCTTTGTTGGCAAGACACAAAACCAATAAAGTGTTAAAAAAAAAAACAAAACAGATAAATTTGACAAGGTAGACAACAGCACAAAATTACCTAGGAGAATTTCTTAAAGGTGATAGCAGTAACCAAGGAAAACTGAAATAATCTGCCGGCATACCTGTAAAAAGTGTGCCAGGACCATGTTCATATACATGTCTTCTTCCTCTCTGCCACTGCCCATGAAACAGAGGTGCTCCCCACCAGCGATGGAGCCAGACTCAATGGACTGCTTCTGTGCTTCCAGCAGGGATTTTACTGACTGTGCAAACTCAGACGGATTCTGGAGCATCTAGACAATTAAAAAATTTTTTAATGTGGCAAGCCTGTGTTTCTTATACATTTGCAAAACAAAATATTTTCCCAGGGCGGGAAAAAAAAAACAATGTTTAAATTGCCACCATGAAAATAAAGCCTTTTTTTGTTTGTTTTGGTCACACCACGCAGTTTGTGGGATCTTAGTTCCCCCGCCAGGGATCAAACCCAGGCCCTCAGCAATGAAAGTGCAGAGTCTTAACCACTGGACTACCAGGGAATTCCCCAAACAAAGGCTCTTATAAATAAAATCCCTGGGATAAAAGAAATGTGTATAAATGTACCTATAATACATCAGAAAACAAAAGTTGAAAATTCACAGAAAGATTAAATTATGCAAAGAAAATACTTTACTAGACAAAAAAAATTGTTTTTGCTGTTTGTTTTCTAAGCTTCAGTGTCTTTAGGTATCATGACAAGAAAAGTTTAACACTGAGTGGAAGGGTCCCTGACAAAAACAATACATTGAAACAAGCTATATTTTTTAGTTTCCACTTACATGGCAAACCATGAATTTCTTAGAGGACAGTCAGAAATAGTAAAAGCCATTTATTCATCAGCACTACTCTAGATACTAGAGATACGAGGATGAAAAAATTGATTTCCTACCCTTAAGAAAACAAGTATGCCAATAAATACAAAAATTTGTTCAAAAAACTGTTCATAAAAAGCACAGTGGGGCTTCCACAGTGGTGGCGCAGTGGTTGAGAGTCCGTCTGCCGATGCAGGGGACACGAGTTTGTGGCCCGGTCTGGGAAGATCCCACATGCCGCGGAGCAGCTGGGCCCGTGAGCCATGGCTGTTGAGCCTGCGTGTCCGGAGCCTGTGCTCCGCAGCGCGAGAGGCCACAACAGTGAGAGGCCCGTGTACCGCCAAAAAAAAAAAAAAAGCACAGTGAAAATCCAATAGAAAAATGGACAAACCATAGAAAAGCAATTTGCATTGATAAAAAAAATACAAATTAACAGCACACTTGAAAAAAGATGCACAACATCACTAGTAATAACAAGAATGACCATCATTCTTGTAAAATAAAAAATTGGTAATGTCCAATAATGCTGATGGTATGAAACAATCATTCTCACTTAGAGTTGTAAAGTATCAATTGATTCAGCCTTTCTAAAGGGCAATACGGCAGATTCTAGTAATGTTGTATATGCCCACAACTCTCAACCCCAAAATTTTACTTGTAGGGGTCTATTTTACAGAAATATTTGCACAAGTCCACAAAATATATATATGGATGTTAACTATAGCATTGTTTTATTACAAGAAAACTGAAAACATTCTAGATGTACAACAATCAGGCAATAAATTATGGTATATCTGTACCATGGACCACTATACAGCCGTTAAAAACAATGTACTAAAATGAAAAGATCTCCAAAAAACTGTTAAGTGAAAATGCGAGTGAACTGTTAAGTGAAAAATCAAGTGGAAAAAAAAAAAGTGAATAAGAAATATGTAAATACATATTAAAGGTCTGGATGATTAAACAAACTGAGAGTAATTGTCAACTCTGGAGACATCCTTTGAGTTTTTTAAGAATAATCAAGTTATTAATGATGAATAAATTTTAAAAATAAGCATAAAAGAAGGACCATTTAGGTCTTCCTAGATGAATCAAGGAAGAGAAAGGCACGGAGTTCACTTTTAGGATGCAAACAAGTTAGGACTGCCTTCTTCACCTATAGCACCCCAAACTCTCCGGGTTGTTTCACCTCCATTTTCCATGAGTTTCCGCTTGATACCACCTAGACCTTTCAACATGCCCTTTCAGCTTCAGCATCAACTTTTTCAGACAAGTTGGGAAGAAGGGCAGATAGAATAGTCAGCAAAAGAAGTTATTCCTCTTTCTGTCTTCTCCATCCCTGAGGCTCTAATAACCCCAGAAGGGCTTAAATGATGTCAGTCCCAGTCCTACCAAATGCTCTAAGCATCTCTGACAATATTTAATTATCTACTTCATCTAGTCCTTCAATTCAAGTGACCCTAGGACAGCAATCTGAACAACTGAGCCCCTATACACCAGATACCACCCTTATTAAATATTACTTTATTATATGCATAAGTACTCATGATGGAAAAAAAGGCTTATAGACTAATTACCCAATCATAAAAAGAGCTAATATTCACAGAGTACTTACTAAGTGCAAGACACTATGCTGAGTGCTACATCAGGTAGCTCACAGTAAGAAGTTTAGAATTTACTGACATAACAATGGTAAGCAACAGTAAGCCATAGTTAACAGTGCTTTCATCTACCCTTTATGATGCCAAAAGGGTGTCCTAGGTGAAAAGGAAACCTGAGGCAACACTTTTATAAGGGCAGAGACTCCTTCCTTAAGCAGAAAGAAAAACATCCCCAATCTGGTACATGTGTATTTATTTATGGCCTAAAGAAAAGAAATCCATTTCTTCTCTTACTTTTTAAAAATTTTTAATCAGCATTTATACTAACCAGATCTGAATCTAAGTGGAAAGCAGTTGATAAATGCCCAGCATTATACTGTTCTGCAGGACGGCAATCCACCACAAAGAACCGGACTCCTTCCTAAAAGGGAAACATTTGACAAAATAAAACCTGCCATGAGGGTCACATTTTACACAATATAATATTAACAATTAATCAAAGAAGGGGAAACAGATAGATTAGAAATGGATCTCACATAGGAGGACCCATACAGACTCAAGAAAATAACCTCAAGATCTTAAATAGTTTTATTCATTTTAAATAGTTAAAATACTCTGTATATACTGTTTGTTCTTGACTAGAAAGTCTTAAAATATGTAGCAGAAGAATGTTAGTTTGAGCTATAAAACTAATTATACTGGAATTTAATAATTTAATATCTATCATGTTAAACACTTTTAAAAACACTATGTAGTTATAAACACAGATGTAGATACAATTCCTGTTTCTGAAAATAAACACAGATGTAGATACAATTCCTGTTTCTGAAAATAAGCCCACACACTTATCAACAATGCAATTCACATAAGGATTAAATAAATGTCTTTTGGGGGTGAGAGGAGGTTCTCCAGTGCCAGTCTGAACTGAAGAAGTTCACATGGGTCTCTTTAAACTAGATTACATGCTCTGATTTGTTTTTAAGTAATAGTTCTAATAAGAAAAATATGTGAAATGCTTGTTTTAAAAAGATCTACTGTAAAAGGCCTGTCTTTCCATGTCCGTTCCTCTTCTCTCCATCTTCGAAATACATCCAACCTTCCACACACGGTTAACTGTTGCACTGTTAGCAAAAAGATTTTCATGAAGACAGCAACAGACAGAAAACCATGGTATATCCTCAATTCTCCTTTGTAACATGCCTTTTGGCATTAAACCATGTAATTCAATTAGCTGTATAAGTATCCAGAATTTAACTGTTAAATCCACCCTTTTAAGTACTTTATATAACATTCAGTTGCTTTGCTAAAATATGAAAAAAGATTTGGCAATTTACAAAAATTTGGTGTCAAAATTAATTAGTTGTTGACAAGTAAAATAACACGCAAGCTGGCAGTTTAAAAATGAGCATATGGACAGAAGATTTAACACATTAATCATTCAAAAAAAGCAAAACAACTACATTGTTATAGTAAATTAATTTTGTGAGAATCAACAAACAGGGAGGAAATGTTGATTCCTTGCATTTAAAGGGGATAGTCTTCTGATAAACAGTGGGGTTTTTTTTTTTTACTTACCCCTTGAAGCTGATTTGCTTGAAGGATCTCTGACACGGAGATGGCCAGACAAAGTACCTGACTCAAATCTGCATCATCATCCTTAATTCCCAACAAAGTACTACCAAAGAGATGGTGATTATCCTGTGTGAAGAGGAGCTTTTGAAACATTATGCAGAAAAAATAAAATCAAACTTTCTTCCTAAAACTATTCTCAACAGACCAAGACAAAAGGTGAAATAATTACATAACATCTTTGAGTCATGTGATTTAACATATCCTTTCATATCTTACAGGCTAAAAGCTACAAAAAGTCTGCATACAAAGTCCCCATTAGATTTCACACAAAATGAAAGACTAAGAAAAAATAACACATTCTACACAGCTATTTTCTATATTATCACCTATATTTAAATAGTAAATTTTTAAATGGTTACTCACAACTTTTTATATTTTAATAAAATGAAAACAAAAACATGGCATAAATTGTGTAATATGCTGCTAAAACCTGCTCTAACTGGCAACTGCTAGTGCAGATTATTTACGTCTGAAGAATAAAAGCTATTCTCTTAAAAGACTGGAAAGAAAAGGATAAGACTTCTTTTTCATCCAGTATCATAACCACTACCCCACCATCTAACTTAGTCAACACTGTTGGGAAATGAGGTGATCTACATAAGGCAATTATTAAAATAGCTGAAACTAGTCCCTAGAAATAAATCTCTTTTGTAATTAATTAGTTTTGAGGGAAGTGTTCTTACAAGGTTTCCCTTATCTGCCTCCTGAACACACTATATTGAACATAATTTAATCTCATCTTAATGTTTCAGTGACATGATAACTTCCAACTAGCAATTATGATGCTAGAATGCCTTAAAAAAAAAAACAAAAAAAACAATAATGCTCTCATGAGCACCTGAGGTCACAAATTGTTCATAAATGGTACTCCTGTGCCTCCCTGTTACTTGCTTCTGCTTCTTAGAGTTTTACTTTCTAGGAGCTCACAGCACTTGGGCTTCTAATCTGGTGTCCTTTCTCTGGAAAGCACTTGTCTGATCTGAGAAAGGTTCTAGGTCTCTATGGAGCTAAGTGACCCTTTTCTGTTTAAAAGACAGCTCAGCAGCATTAAAGTTGTACAAAGCTAAACTCCAGATAAAGAAGGCATAATTATATATCCTCCATCAGATTTTTGTAATATTTGTATTTTTTAACATCAAGGAAACATTAATTTAAGAAATACCTTATAGTCAATAGTCTCATGATCAGAAATAATAATCAGAGTAGAGGTGAAATGGTTCCTAGAATATTTGTATAGTATCTTTTTTAATGTTTGTTCCTCCATTAGGGAGAGTATTTACAGTGAAAAAAATCACACAAAACTGTAACACATAAAAAGAAAAGGACAACCTAGAGTATTTTAACTGAAGTGGATACAACATAAACATAAAACAATGCACAAAATGTGAAATACTGAAGTAGGTGATTTCTTGTCTGATACCTTCCTAAATGAAGCTGGTGTTTTACTGCAATAATACTGAGCCAGAGAGAAAAGGTCTTCTATATCTTCTAGATTCAAACTGGATGGAGTATTTTCCAAGAACTCTGAAATATGATTACAAATATAATATTAAAAAGTTTTGTGAAAAATACAGTAATGAACATTATTTACATATCAAAGTTGGTTTATCTTCAACATTTGAACTATATAAATGGAATCTCAACAGTGATGCACTGAAAACTGCTTGAGAAGTGGATTTTCCCCAAAGGAACTGAAACTGTTAATACAGTTCTGCTCTTAGTGAATGATGGTATCTAGCAATCAAATCAAATTCATTAGCCTCGATTGGAATAGTGTGATTTATTCAATGAACACATAATAAATGTCAGGGTCCCTGGAAATAAAAAATGACCAAGAAATGGTTCCTGACTTAAGGAACTTTGTCTGGTTTGAGAAATGTGACGATAAATCATTATAACATAGTGAGATAAACACTGTAACACACACAGTACAAAGTGCCAGGCACTATAGAGAGCAAGTAACTAAATCTGTGTGGGAGCTAGAGCGGGGGAGAACCCAAAGGAAGAACCAAGACTTCAACAACGGATACACTTGTAAGAGCTGAGTATTCAAAGGCAAATTAAGGAAGAAGGAAGGGGAGAGTGAGAGGAGGGCAGTTTATCTGAACAAGGAAACCAAAGAAAGAGTATATGGAAAAGAACTGAAAGAGTGAAAAATACATAGAAGGAATGAACAAGGGTGGCAAATCAGGGGCAACAGTCTTTAAGGTCTGTACGTGGAGAGTGTGTAAGAGTTGAATGGAACCTCAGAGCTCTTCTAGAGTATTCTAAATTTATACGTGAGGAAACCGAGTTTCAGAAAACTGACTTGAAATGTTTTCTCCACATTAAATAATACTTACGGATAACTTCTTCTTTGCTGTTAGACTCCTGCGCTAAAATGACTTCTCTGTAAAAAGAGAATCAAATGAATTTGAGTTAAATATCAACAGAGCACCCTGAGAACAGAGAGGAAAAAATCTAGTCAACTTAATACTTACTTTGCATTAACAAGGATTATTAACATTAAGAAATAAATAAAAAATGGATCTGCTTGTTGTAGATATCCATCCCATATTGCCTGAGTGACTTCAATGGAACAGTAACAGGAAAAAAGACTTCCAAGCTGTAATCAGGAAATGAAATGAGAGATATAAACCACTGGCAACGACTTGTTCTTTTAAAAGTATTCAGGCAAATGCATAACATTATATCAAACTGTCTGTACCTGATATTTAACTTGTACCTTAACTTTACTGTATGTAATCCAAAGGCAGAACATGTGGATTCAAGGCACAATGAAGCCACTTACTAGCTGTATAACTTAGGGTACGTCACTTAACCTCTAGAGCTTCCATTTCTACTTCTGTTTTTAATAAAAAAAAAAAAAAAAAAAAGGAATACTACTACCCATCCTCTAACCTAGGGTATATACAGTAACTAGCACATATCTGCCACAGCATAATAACCCCACGAGCTCTGTAAGGGTAACTATTATAGTACTTAACTTGTAAGGTAATTGTGAGGATCAAGCATGGTAATTTGAGTTAAGAGCACCAAATGAAATTGTAAGGACAATTTAAAGGCAAATTGTTCCCCAATCTTACTTGTACATCATTTGAAACAGATGAGACAACATTCATGTCCCTCAAAACGTTTCAGGGGCTCTATGGTTTTCTACTTCAAATAAAAGAATTGTTAATGTGTAAGTTCCTCTAGAGCCCAACTGTGTTTTAAATTGCATAAATTCAGTGATATTTTTAGATTATTCCATTTTTATTAGATACAGAAACAATTCCATCTAGAAGTTAAATTTCAAACAGTCTTAATGGCTAAAGGGAGCTAATGAGAACACGTACTTTTAGTGAATATTTTGTGCCAGGTGCTAAATTACTGCCACATATCTTTTATTATATCTCTTATTCTAAATATTCTCACAACAGTCCTTCAAAATAGACATTTTCCTCCCCATATTATAGGTAAGAAAACAGACATCTATTAAATAACCTTCCTAACATCACAGAGCTAGTAAATGGTGATGTTTGGGCTAGAAAAAGCCTAACACTCCACAGCTGATGTAACTGCTATTACAGCTGACCACAAAGCTTTTAAAGTACATAATGCTTCTAATGTTTTCTGTAACTGTTTAAAAATTACTATTACAAATACAGAAGATGCAAATACAAACAGAATAGCAAGATATGGTCATCATTAAATTCAGTTAGCTAAACTAAAGCTACCATTGCATCATTCACAGTTATGAGTTCTCAAAGTTTAGGAATTCATTTTGTTTCATCTCATGATTTAAAAAAAAAAAAAAAAAAGACTCCATCCCATAGACATGATACTAGTAGCAAGAATGAACTACTTGGGGCATTGACAAAGTGAAACTGGTAGTTTCAGTACTCAGTTAAAATCTGCTAGCAGCACTGAGTACTACTTCAGAGTTCTGGTCACAGAAATGGCATTTCCCAGGCATAATGTGACAAGAGAGATCTCTATTAACATATCAGAATGCTTAAAAGAAAGTTTCTTACTTCAACACAAATAAGTAGATTTAATAGCAACATATGAATCTCAGAGAAACTACAATTTTATTATTTTTACTCAAAGTGAGAAGACTGCAGCCGAGAAGGAATGAAAGAATAGGCTGCTGCAGTATGAGATTTAGTATGCCAGAGCTGAAACCAGTTGCGATTCTCTAGTCACCATTTCCTCATTACTCATCTCAGCATCACCTTCTGAGATAGGTACTATTATTAGTTCCATTTTACAGATGAAGAAATCGAAGCTCAGAGGCTAAGTGTATTAAATCACATGGTTAATAAGTGGCAGAAATGGAATCCTTCCTGAAGAAAAGCTAGGTAAGACATGATCAAGGAATACATTAAAAATTTTGAATATACGTATATTCTTCTAGAACCCAATCACTGTTTTAGAAAGATCTTCAAGTTACCCTAGAAGAGCAGTTCTCAAAGTATGGTCTGAGGAGCCCTGGAAGTCCCCAAGAGTATTTACAGGGTATTTGTGATGTCAAAGCTATTTTCATAATAATACTTAGATTTTGCCTTTTTCATATTCATTCTCTCACAAATGAACAACAGAATTTTCCAAAGGCTACACGAAATATGGTATCATCACAGATTCAATAGAGAAGCAGATATGAGAACGTACCTGCCTGTGCTCTAACCAAATATTGAGATTTGCAAAAATATTTAAAAATGTCACTATTCTGATTTTCTTTTTGGAAAATAGTTAATTTTCATTTAAAAATAGGCTATTTATGTTAACATGTATTGGATTTATCACTACTTCTAAATGAATTAATAAATGGTTAAAATTTCTTAATTTCTAACCAACATAATCTACATAAATTGTGGCTCCTCAATAAATGTTGAGTGTAAGAGGTCCTGAGACCAAAAGGTTTGAGAACCACTGACCTAGAAATAACAGAACTTCCCATTTAAAAATACAAATACAGGGCTTGCCTGGTGGCACAGTGGTTAAGAATCCACCTGCCAATGCAGGGGACACGGGTTTGAGCCATGGTCCGGGAAGATCCCACATGCTGCAGAACTAAGCCCGTGCGCCACAACTACTGAGCCCACGCACCGCAACTACTGAAGCCCGCGCGCCTAGAGCCAGTGCTCTACAATAAGAGAAGCCAGCGCAATGAGAAGCCCGCACACCGCAACAAAGAGTAGCCCCTGCTCACCGCAACTAGAGAAAGCCCACGCGCAGCAATGAAGACCCAACGCAGCCAAAAATAAATAAAATTTAAAAAAATAAAAATACAAATATAGAATGACAGAGTACTGAGATGTACTTTTATTAAAATTTTTTTAATTAATTAATTTATTTTTTGGCTGTGTTGGGTCTTCATTGCTGCACGCGGACTTTTCCTAGTTGCAGCGAGCGGGGGCTACTCTTTGTTGCAGTGCGCAACCTTCTCATTGCGGTGGATTCTTTTGTCACAGAGCACAGGCTCTAGGGCACGTGGGCTTCAGTAGTTGTGGTGCGTGGGATCAGCAGTTGTGCCTCGCGGGCTGTAGAGCGCAGGCTCAGTAGTTGTGGCACACGGGCTTGGTTGCTCTGCGGCATGTGGGATCTTCCCAGCCCAGGGCTCAAACCCGTGTCCCCTGCATTGGCAGGGGGATTCTTAACCACTGCGCCACAAGGAAAGTCCCTGAGATGTACTTCATATTCTTTCATATTAATCATTTGATAATCTTGTTATTTTCCTTGTCATTGGATATCAATTCTTATACATACTATCAACAATTTAATCACAGTTTTAAAGTGAACTGATACAGATCATATATTTATATATATTACATATATATATTATACATAAGTAAATATATCACATATATTTACATATATTTGTAAAACAACAAAAGGCTAAACTTCATATTAAATAATTTAAACTAATGTAAGTGAAGAGCAAAAAAAATTCATTTTTGAAGTGCCAATAATTTTACTCCTTTAGTTTAAATAGTAATAGTCTATAATTTAGTGCTTTTCTTTCTCTTCCTTGGGGGAAAAAAAACACCTAACTATAGTTTTATAGAAAGCTATTTTTCATTAAGTGTTCCTACTTTCACTTTATTACCCAGTTGAGTGCATAGGAGTCTGGAGTAATTTTCTTTGTATCAAGAAAAGAACAAAGCTCTGGCTCATGGTACTGGATGAGTAATCGGAAAAGGTGAAATGGTCTCCCCTTCAGAGAACAATCCCTAAAAAACAAAAGAAGCAAAGTTTCTTGCATTAATAGGTCAGAAATGATCATGTCAGTAACCGATCCTCCTGCAATACCCACCTCCCCTCCCTACCCCAGAACATCTGAACACCACAGCACTGACAACAGCAAGCCTGCCTGATACAACTGGGCAGACCTCTCTTGCTAACACCTGATATACCTGACCTGAAAGAAAGTCTGTAGAAACATCAGGTCTACAGTCAACTCTAGGCAGAGTCTTTCCAGGTGAACCCAGGCAGCACTCAGGAGAAAGGACTACAAGGACCAATGAAAACAGTGGGACCACTTAGGTTATTTTGATAAGTTTTGGATCCCAAAAGGATATCTGGAGAGTCCTGAGGAAGTCCAGCTCCCTTCTTCCCTGCCAAATAAGAAGAAACTCCTAGAAAGGCTTCAGGTTAGCTCCACAGTTAATGTACTCAATTAGGAATCCTTCAGCAAAGGTACAAGTCTGAAATGGCCACAGATGAACATTCCAAAATAGTGGACCCAGAGCCTTAGAAGCTGTTGAAGTGGCCTGGGTATCAGGTGCTCAGAGTGAATCCTGGGAGGTGCCAAACACTGACCTTATTGAGTAACTGTACTACTTCTTACCTTGTTCCCCTATGTCTCATAAATCATTAAAAATTTAAAAAAATTTAAACAGCTCAAAGCACAGGCCATCATAATAAAAGTCAGTATTTATTGAGGAAATACCATGTGCCAGACACTATAATAGACACCTTACAAAGTTACCTCATTTTATCTTTACAGGCAACTATGAAAGATACTATTATCATCTTCACTTTACAGATGAGAAAAATGAGGCTTAGGTGTGGTCAAGCAGCCCACCCAAGGTCATGTAGCTAAGAAGTGATGGAACTAAGACTTGTACACAGAAACTGGGCATTAAACCATTATGCATACTACCCTTCCACATATGTAATTTAATATTTCAACAAGTGGTATTTTGGTAGATGTACAGTCTAAAAAAAGCAAACTATAAAAAAACTGAAGGACTTCCCTGGCAGTCCAGTGGTTGGAACTCCACACTTCCACTGCAGGGGGCGGGGGTCTGATCCCTGGTTGGGGAACTAGGATCCTGCATGCTACAGGGCATGGCCAAAGAAAAAAAAACACTGAAACAAGGTAAAAGGCTTCATGCAAAAAAGTTAATGAAATGAATGTCAGTTTTAACATAAAAGCATTGATAAGGAATGTTTCAAAATGCTATTCCAATGGGAATAATGAAAAATAAATTCTACAAAAAACTAAGCTCTAAGGTCAATGCCAGGATTTGGTATGACCCTCTATCTACCATTTTCTAATACTGCAGATAACAGGGAAGTTTTGTAGAAAAAGCCCTAAATTGGTAATTCAGATGCCCAAAGACAGAAGTGGATTCATATTGGCAAGATTACCTCCTCCTTAGTCTGAATACTTTCCCCACTCTACATATGCAAGGCAACAGACTGCTAAAACAAAACACATAAACACAGGTTGTAAGCAGAGTAGGGACATACACTGTAAGGACAATTGCCTAGTTTGCCTCAGAAAAAGTGGAACATCTCAGAGAGTCAGCCATTGCAACAGCATCTATTCATTTAATAGCTGTGTATTACAAAGTTACTCTCCACTGCAAAGCACTGTGCTTGATAGAATTCTACCTATGTTATATCTGAATCTGTAATAAGAAGATATATTATAGTGGAGTTGTTCTAGCAACATTTTGTGGGGCTGGGCCCTATGCAGGGGTATTAACACTGACCCTGGAGTACTGTGTTACATGTGGAACTCACGGAAACAGTAACTGGAGAACCTGACAAGACGGTATGTTACACAGCTCAATGTAAACCCCAATCCCTCTATTAGTAACTACCACCGCCAACATTCTGTAGAGAGAAAGCTGGAATATCATGTCCCTTGCTATTACTAGCTCTGTTACACTAAGAGGTGGTAAAATATAAGCAGTTGAGAGACTTAGTATAACAGAATGACTCCCAAATATGAATTCCAGTCTCAGCTTTACCATGACCTTAGCCCTGTATTCTGGCATCTCTGGGTCTGTTTTCCTAACATGAAGCACTATCGCTTCCAGGTAGCACAGAGGTTCTCCACTCTGGAGTACACTAGAGTCACCTGGGAATTAAAACAAAAAAACCCTACATGGCTCTACATAGTCTATTTATAGTTGAAACTTCAAGAACCAGTATGTTTTAAAAGTTCTTTGGCTGAACAGACATTTCTCCAAAGAAGATATACAAATTGTCACTTAGCACATGAAAAAAAGCAGAAAATCATTAGCTGTCAGGGAAATGCAAATCAAAACCATAATGAGATACCACTTCACACTCAGTCTGGCTATAATTTTTTAAAAAAATGTTGACAAGGATGCAAAGAAACTGGGATCTTCATTCACTGCTGGTGGGAATATAAAATGTTGCAGTTATTGTAGAAAAATCTGGCAATTCCTTAAAAGGTTAAACACGGATTTACCATATGATTCAACATTTCCACTCCTAGGTACATACCCAAAAGAAACGAAATACATGTCCACATAAAAACTTGTACACTAATGTTCACAAATGCACTATTCATAATAGCTAAAAAGTGAAAACAATCCAAATGTCCAGCAACTGTTGCATGAGTAGATAAAATGTGGTATTTTATTTATATTGTGCATACAATGAGATATTATTTGGCAATAAAAAGAAATAAGTACTGATATATGCCATAATATGGATGAATTCTTAAAACACTATACTAAGTGAAAGAAGGTAGTCATAAAAGACCACATATTATACGATTCCATTTATATAAATTCTCCAGAATAGGCAAATCCATAGAGAAAGGTAAGTGGTTGCCTAGGGCTAAGAGTATTAGGGGAAAATGGAGAGTTGACTGCTAATGAGTATTGGGGTTTCTTTTGGGGGTGACAGAAACATTCTAAAAATGATTGTGGCTATGGTTGCACAACTCTGTGAGCATACTAAAAACCACTGAATTGTACATACTAAAAGGATGAATTTTGTAATACGTGAATGATACTTTAAGCTATAAAAGAAAAAGAAAAAAAAGTTCTTCAGTTGATTCTAATAAGCAACGAGGGTGGAGAACCTTATTAGTTAAAGCACAGGTGTCCAATCAAACAGGTTCAAATCCTGACTCAGTCATACAGCAGAAGTGTAATCCTGAATAAGTCATTTAATGTCCTTCTTTGCCTCAGTTTCTGCAGCTGTAAATCAGAGCTACATACCTTACAGTGGTCACTGTTTAAATGAGAAAATACGCAAAGGACCTACACCTAATATAGTGTGTTACCGCACAGTAAAGCAGAAAAAAATGGTAGTCACTTAACTATCAAGCTCCAGAACAGCTGCACACTGCAATCAACCGAGAAGCTCTAAACCTAAACAAACATCAGTGCACCAATGTCCTCCTCAGAGATGTGATTTAATTAGTCAGCTATGTAAATGGGCATCAGAATTTTTAAGAACTCCCCCCAATGATTCCAATGTGCATCAAAGGTTCACTGTGCAGCCAAACCACTGGTCTAGATTATGTCAAAAGTTCCTTTTGGCTCTAAAATCCTGACTACCTGATCCACAGCACTGAGAACTACAAGAATTCTTTCTTTCCTCATAAGTGCCACACCTGCTACTACCCACCCCCTTTCCCCTGCCCCCCACAACGACCTACACATCTGTCTAGACTCAACTTAAGTGTCACGTTCCCAGAGGCGACCTCCCTGACCTCCAGGGCAAGTTAGGTCACTCCCATTATACATTCCCATAGCACTCTATAGTTCACCTTCCTGACACTCAGTGCACTTCTAATTACTTGTTCAATGCCTGTATTTCTAGGACTACATTCCAAGCTGTAACCCCAGCACCTCATTTAAAGTAGCAGCACTCCAGGGCTTCCCTGGTGGCGCAGTGGTTGAGAGTCCGCCTGCCGATGCAGGGGACACGGGTTTGTGCCCCAGTCCGGGAAGATCCCACATGCCGCAGAGTGGCTGGGCCCGTGAGCCATGACCGCTGAGCCTGCGTGTCCAGAGCCTGTGCTCCGCAACAGGAGAGGCCACAACAGTGAGAGGCCGCGTACCGCAAAAAAAAAAAAAAAGTAGCAGCACTCCAAAAATTTTACTTTTTACTTAGACACTATGTTACTGTTTTATAAGTAAAGAAATCAAAAAACTATGAAGAGTTATACTGCATATATAAACCCTAGAAGCATAAATTACTTTTTTTAAAATTGGAGTATAATTGCTTTACAATGTTGTGTTAGCTTCTGCTGTATGACGAAGTGAAACAGCTATATGTATACATATACCCCCTCCCTCTTGGACCCCCCTCCCACCTCACCCCCATCCCACCCACCTAGGTCATCACAGAGCACCAAGCTGAGATCCCTGTGCTATACAGCAGGTTCCCATTAGCTATCTATTTTACACATTAATGTATACACGTCAATCTAAAAGCACTGAGCTGAGCTCCCTGTGCTATATAGCAGGTTCCCACTAGCTACCTATTTTACACATGTTAGTGTATATATGTCAATCTAAATCTCCCAATTCATCCCACTCCCCCTTACCCCCCGGTTCTGTACATCTGCATCTCTATTCCTGCCCTACAAATAGGTTCATCTGTACCATTTTTCTAGATTCCACATATATGCATTAATATACGATATTTGTTTTTCTCTTTCTGACTTACTTCACTCTGTATGACAGACTCTAGGTCCATCCACGTCTCTACAAATGACCCAATTTCTTTCCTTTTTATGGCTGAGTAATATTCCATTGCATAAATTCTTAACTAAAGAATCCTTTAAAAAATGTTTATAACCACAAAAATAAAGTCAAGTAACAATTATGATTCAAACAACCTTAAAAATTATTTGAACCATTTACTTTACCATCAAAATAAATCTAACAACTTTAGTTCAAAACAAACTAGACCTTTATTCATTTTTAAAAGTGTAATAACTAAATAATATTTTACCTGGGAATGTACTTATTCATGATAGCATAAAAGCAGTTGTATAAATCGCTGCGTGGCAGTTGAAGATGCACCAACGGTTTGAGTAGATGTATCCAGCTAAGGGACGTGCTATATTTAATGTTACGTGATTTACAATAAAAGGTAATTACAGATTCAATATCCAAAAGTAATTCTGCTGCCTTCTCTTCGGGCACTGAAAGCTGGTCTAGAAAATAAGTGTCAAAATAAAGTTACCAAGGGCCTGTTAGATGCTCAGTTATTGGACAAAATACTGGGTTACAAACATACAATACTACCTTACTCTATTTAGAGTATGTCAAGGGCAAAATAGAACTACATAAAAGCATATTTTTCCTTATACTTATTCATATTCACTAGCTATTCAGTATTTACTAAGTTAATAATACTTGACCTATATCTATGTTATACAGATATATATGTATCTATATAACATATAGATATATACAAGAATGGACAATCTGAAGCAGGAAAGGTAGGCATAACCCGCATTCCTGGAAAGCAAAAAAGTGTTTTCCAAATAATGGATTATCATCTGCCCCATAATGGGCAGCTGCCACTATAGCTTTGTCAAGGGGAGGGAAAGTGATTCATTCTCCACCACCAAATTCCCTTTCCTTTGCCCACATCAGCAATAATGCTTCTGTTGAGGTTAGCACATAAAAGTTTATTTAGCCAATAATTTAACTAAAATGTGACAGAGAAAGAAACAAAAAGACCAATGGACTATAGATGAATTAAAAAAGAAAAATACAAACCAAATTAATTTAATCTTCAAAAGACCTTGTGGGGTGATTGGAAACCTATTCACCCATGATTTACAATACTTTTTCTATAACAGATCATGACTTACGACTTACAGATAAACTTTTGGAACACAGCCCCCTTAAATCTGAGGACTGTATACAATCATACAGATCTTCAATTATCCAAAAAACAATTTAAAACTGCCACAAAACTGTAAAGGTACTTGAAGAATTAAACATAAGTATGTTAATGTTTAATCAAACATAATGCAAAAGAAACACTAAAAATCAGACTCTCTTAAAATATTAGACGTTATTTCGTAAGAATTTCAAAAAAGAAGTTCTAAAGCTATTTATTAGCCCTTAACAAATTCAACATATCCCAAATTATAACAAGTTAATTCTACTAAAGAGCAACTCCTCCATCCAAAAATTATTATTTGAAAATTTTTTCACTGTTTGAAAACAATTATTAAACTTACCAATAAACTCCAGACAATCTTTGTGAATAGTGTTCTGTTCTGGCAGGTCTAAAATACCATCCCAGGATGCCAAACTATCTCCTTTTCCTGCAACATTTAGAGCAATCTGGAAGAAAGATAAAAAAAAGCAAACAGCTTCATATGTTATTTCTCATTCTTGGAAAATATGCTATAATAATGGAGGCCTGAATTTAGGAATAATGCACACTTCAAAGATTACAAAGTAATGTATCTATATCAAATTTTACTACTTCATGTTAATCCAGTGAATAAAATGAATTACACAAAATATTTACATAATTATATATGTAAATTTATTTCAAGCAAACATCATTAATGCTACAGACTGAATGTTTGTGTCCCCTCACCCAAATTCATTTATGTTGAAACCTAATCCCCGATGTTTTGGTAATTACAGGCAGGGCCTTTGAGAGGTGATTAGGACATGAGGGTGGAGCACTCATGAATGGGATTAGCCCCCTTATAAAAGAAACCCCAGTTAGCTCCCTTGTCCCTTCAGCCATGTGAGGACACATTAAGGAATTACTATTCTTTTCAATTTAATAGTGTTATGGTTATTTTAAAAGTCTTTATCTTTTAGACTTTCATACTAAAATATTTTAGTGTGCTACCAAGGATCTGCTTTAAAATAATCCAGTGGGCGGGGTGAGGAGGAAAGGATAGAATACTAATCAAACAAGACTGGCCAAACGTTGGTAACAGTTAAAGCTAAGTGATGGGTAAATGGGGGTTCACTAACAAGTCTCTCTACTTTTGTATGTGTTTTAAATTTCTATAACAAAACGTTCAGAATGCTATATACAGTTGTAATTCCATTTCTGTTACATATATATGTGCAGAGTGGAAAAAATAAGATGTGTCACCAAGGCATTATTATGTGTTTTACCTATAAGTGGTAGATAACAGATGGTTGTGGGGTTTTTTTGCGGTACGCGGGCCTCTCACCATTGTGGCCTCTCCCGTTGCGGAGCACAGGCTCCGGATGCGCAGGCTCAACGGCCATGGCTCACGGGCCCAGCCGCTCCGAGCATGTGGGATCTTCCCGGACCAGGGCACGAACCCGTGGTCCCCTGCACCGGCAGGCGGACTCTCAACCACTGCGCCACCAGGGAAGCCCAACAGATGGTTTTTTATCTTATCCTTTGCTTACACGTTTTAGCAAAGGGAACTACTTCTTTTTTCATCATAAAAAAATCTTAATTTAAAATTTAAAAATGATAATACACATGTACTAGAGAACAGCTGAAGCAGAAAATAAAGCAAAGGACAATCTCTTGTAATTCTAACACCCAGAGACCTGTTTCTTCTCCCTACCTTTTTTTTTTAAAACATAGCTGAGATCATTCCATATCTGCAATTATATATCCTATTTTACTCATTGGTTGCATTTTCCCATTTCAGTGAACAATCTTCATAAACATCATTTCTAATGGCTACAAAAGAAAGCGCTGCCTTTCAAAACCTGAATTATTAAATATACCAAACACTACAGAAACACACATTTTAGCATGCTGCTCTGTTTGATAAATTTTCTAAGTGTGGCATGTACCTCTGCAACTAAGACAACTGAAAATAAAAATTCTAAAATATTATTCTTAAGTCATTACATTTTATTTGTTTCAGTTTCTAGTTACCTTCCAAACTTTAGCCCTCAGATCAGCAGGCAGTGGTCTCCCTTGAATTATATTTCTCAAAGTTTCAAGATCACAACCTCCTGCTTCCAAAGCTTCTTCAAGATCTTTTTCCCTGAAAGACAAGTCCCATTTATTAAGATAAATTTCATTTGTTTTTCCTTCCTCAGTACTCATTTATAAGTATGACCTATTAAAGGTTATGTCTAAGAAAGAAAGGTTCTTAGACATAATGCCAAGGCATACACCACATTTTGTTTTCTTGAAAGGAAATCTCAGGTTTCATACAGTCAATTTATTCTTATTTTACACTTAGTTCTAGCAAGCTTAGTTATCTGTTTGCTAAGATTAAAGAAATTTAAAAACAGGAAACAGGGCAAACAGCATTGAGAAGTCATAGTAATAGTAATATTCATAGTAGGGATAATGACTAATTAGCACTAACTTTGTGCCAAGCACAGTTCAAACATTTCACATGCCTTTAAATTCTTGCAATAACCCTATGAAACAGGTTATATCACTGGCCCTAGCTTACAGACGTAAAAACTGAGGCAAAGGGCGGTTGTATAGCTTATAGTCACACAACTAGTAAGCAGTAGAACTAGGATTCCAATTTTAACAGTCTGGTACCAGAACTTATGCTCTTAACATTATGCCAGATGGTGGCAAGAAGGAGAAACCATAAAATTGGGCCAAGAATTCAAGGTATGGGAATACTACTACAAAACTATACAGATCTCATGCCTAGAACAATACCTGTCTTACAGTGAATATTCAATAACTGTTAGAGGAACGAAAAAAACTCTAACGTCATCACTGTATTTATTATATATTAAAGCAAAATAATACCACATCATCAAATAAATTATCAAGTAAATCATCAAGCAGTTATGTTTAGTCTACTATGTTTAAGGAGAAAAGTAAGTATGAAATAAATTTATTTTCATTTGTATATGGTTAAAATAATACTTAAAAAAAAAACTTTCACAAAGGTATGAATTGTTTTTTAGCCAGGAAATAACTACTAAAAATAGCTAATTCCCTCAGAATTCTCAAAAGCTATGGTTCCAGTCATTGTTTACAATTTTAGCATACAATACATAAGAAATCTGTACAAATAAAAATCCCTATCTTAGCCAATTTCTAAAATTCTTTGGAGCAGGCTAAAAGGCAGAGCATCCCACTAGGATCAGAAAACCAGGATTTTGTCATTTTTGTGGTTTTTGAAGAAAATAAATTACTCTCATTACATTCTCTCAATAAGATAATGTAAATCCCTTCCTCTACTCATAGGATTCCAAGAATATTAGTTTAACTGTATAAATTTCCCAAAGTGTTGCCCCCTTAAGGGAAAGGAATTAAATGAAAATGTAATCACTTGGGTTCACATTCAACAGAAAAGCAGTGATCAAATTTGAAAGATTTCTTAACCAAGCTACTACAAACTCATATGTTTAAGAAACTAACTAGTAACCACACAAGAAACATTTCGTTCTTTTGCTATATGGTTACCAAAGTGTTGGACCAGAAAGTGAAAGAAACGTCATGTCTACTGTTGAGGCAGTTAATTAAGGTCTATAGTTGATAAAGACTGGGGTTTATCTATTCTATTTGGCCAAAATGTACACGACAGCCTGTTAGAATTCGAAGGATTGTTTGTAATCATTACACAAAGAAAATGCAATGGAATCTTTCTTAATAAATACCATACTTTTAAATGATTAAATGTGTAAATGAACTGAAAACCCCATTTAATGAGATAAAATTATTTTTACCAAATTAATGAAGAACTAGAATTTTTCCATTTTTCTTTTTTTTTTTAATATTTATTTATTTATTTGGCTGCGTCAGATCTTAGTTGCGGCACGTGGGATCTTCGTTGCAGCATGCGGGATCTTTCACTTGCCGCATGCAGAATCTTTAGTTGTGACAGGCGGGATCTTTAGTTGTGGCATGTGGTAGTTCCCTGACCAGGGACTGAACCCGGGCCCCCTGCATTGGAAACACGGAGTCTTAGCCACTGGACCACCATGGAAGTCCCTAGAATTTCTGCATTTTTCAGTGTAAAATCTTTGGTTTCTTTCTGAACTTTGCCAAATCCCTTACTATTCCAGACAACAAAGTCAGTACTTTGGGGCAAAATGTCCAATCCTCAGTGTACCTGATAATAATGATAATAATATACAAGCACATCTCTGTTGATACAGCTGCTATTGGATTATTTGATGCTGCCCCCAGGGAACCACAAATGTGGTTTCCAGGAACACAACCATGAGCAAGAGACCAGAAAATGCTCCACCTTAAGTAGTCAAAGGTACTTCTCACAAACTAAACAATTAGAAGTAATGTTACCTTCTGAACAAGGTGTTCAAAGGTTTAGTTATCAGACCTTGAACATTACAAATGTGCATGTAAAATTAGTAAAAGAGCTGAAAACAGTGAAGTTAATTCATAAAAGAGTCAATTTCCTATCAAGAGATAGGAACTCTATGGCATTTAGCTCTCAGACAGAACTTTCCTTCCCGGAAAGCAAATTTCTTTTTACTTTTGAACAAGCAATACCTAATATCCAAAAGAAAAACGCATGTCTGGTGGAGTATGACTGGGTGGGTTGCAATTTTTTAAGTCTTCTCTGATTATGGTGGCTTCTTACTATCCTTACAAGATAAAGTTGATAGAAATGTACTGGATATTCAGACAGGTCTTAAAAATAGAAAAGTACAGGCCTTGTCCATTTATCCTAGTAAATATGAAAACTAAGTAATTGTCTTCTTTGCTCAAAGATTTAAGGCAAAACAAATCCAAAGTTTTAGGGTTGGAAAGAAGCAGAAATGCATCTCTTCCTGACTCTGTACCTTGAAACTGTGACATTTGTTTGTATAACAGTATAGCACTTCCCTGGTGGCGCAGTGGTTAAGAATCCACCTACCAATGCAGGGGACACGGGTTCGATCCCTGGCCTGGGAGAATCCCACATGCCGAAGAGCAGCTGGGTGGGCCCGTGCACCGCAGCTGCTGAGCCTGGGCTCTAGAGCTCATGCTCTGCAACAAGAGAAGCCATGACAATGACAAGCCCGCCCACCACAACGAGGAGTAGCTCCCGCTTGCGTCAACTAGAGAAAGGCCATGCACAGCAACGAAGACACAACACAGCCAAAAATAAAAACAAATAAATTAATTAATTTAAAAAAATAGTATAGGTTTCTGTCAATGATCTATCAATGACATATTTTCAAAACTTAAATAAATCCTAATGGAATTTCTCCATACCTGATGTTCTGTGGCAAAATCACCTAATCTAAGCACTGTAACCCGATCTGCTAATCACAGCAAGGCAAACAATGCGACTAAATTTATATGAATTATTTTAATGATTATATTTAAGTTAGCAACTGAATTAGATTTTTCTTCCTCAACCAAATGGTGAGTAACTTCTAGCACACTGAAGCATTTGCACAATGCAAGTTAAGGGGGTGAGGGGACATGAATTTTCAAACACTACCAAATTAAGCATTCATTTCTAAATGCTTCTAGGATTAATAAATTCAATTTGAAGTTTTGTAATTATTTTCCAAATAAGCTGTACATTGAATCATATTTAAAGTTTTAATTTTTAAAAGCAACTAGATTATACTATACGTTGTGTTCCTAAAACTTAAAAAGTTACAGAAAATCTGCCACTGGGAAAAACTAACTATATATTACACTTTTTTCTAAATTCTGTTTTCTTCCTAATCATGTTCTAAACACTTCTCTTCCCTATAATTTCAAAATGTTTGCAAAGTTTAACTGTACACACTCCAAATAGGAGATGAAAACAAGACAGTCCATTGCCTAAAATTTTTTTACATATCTTTCTGCACTTAAAATCCATATTCATTATCAGCCATTCTGAATTCCCCTATACCCACCTCTCAGAGCCTAGCAACCACTGATTTACTCTCTGTCTCTATACATTTATCTATTCTGGATATTTTATATATAAAACCATACATACATGGTCTTTATGTCTGGTTTCTCTCACTTAGCATAATGTTTTCAATGTTGTAGCATGTACCAGCACATGCTATTTATTGCCAAAAAATATTTCATTGAATGTACTATATTTTATCTATTCATCACTTAATGGACATTTGATTTGTTTCAACTTTGTGGCTATTATGACTGTCTCTTTTTTGTTTTTAATTTTATTTTTGGCTGCGTTGGGTTTCCGTTGCTGTGTGTGGGCTTTCTCTAGTTGTGGTGAGCGGGGGCTACTCTTTGTTGCGGTGCGCAGGCTTCTCATTGCGGTGGCTTCTTTTGTTGCCGAGCATGGGCCCTAGAGCACACGGCCTTCAATACCTGTGGCACACAGGCTTAGTTGCTCCGCGGCATGTGGGATCTTCCAGGACCAGGGATCGAACCTGTGTCCCCTGCATTAGCATTAGCAGGCGGATTCTTAACCAGTGCACCACCAGGGAAATCCATGACTGTCTCATAATTTTGAACATTAATATCAATAATTCAATTGGTTAAGTGTATGATGCATACATAATACTTATTAATTATTCATTCTTCCCAAGAAAGTCTGGAAGAATTTAAAAATCAAGTCTATTAAAACTTCACACCCATTAGGATGGCTATTATTTTAAAAAAGAATGAAAAAACAAAATAAATGTTGGTGAGGATGTGGAGAAACTGCAACTCCATGCACTGTTGGTGGGAATGTAAAATGGTGTAGCCACTTTGGAAAATAGTATGGCTATTCCTCAAAAAAATTTAAAAATAGAACTACCATATGCTCCAGCAATTCCACTTCTGGATATATACCCAAGAGAAGTGAAAGCAGAAACTTAAACAGATTATCTGTACACTCATGTTCATAACAGCATTATTCATAATAGCCAAAGGTGGATGCAACTTAAATACCCTTTGATGGATAAACAGATAAACAAAATAGGGTGTGTGTGTATACATATACATGTATGTATGCATGTATACATATATACACACACACACACACACACACAATGGAATATCATACAGCCTTAGAAAAGGATATTCTGACATGTGCTTCAACATGGATGAATCTTGAAGACATTATGCAAAATGAAATAAGCCAGTCACAAAAAGACAAATGATGTACAATTCCACTTATATGAGCACCTAGAATACTCAAATTCATAGAGACAGAAAGCAGAATGGCGGCTGCTGGGGACTGGAGGCAGTGGGGGAATGAGGAGTTTGTGTTTAATGGGTATAGAGTTTCAGTTTTACAAGAGAAGAAGAGTTCTGGAGATTAGCTGCACAACAATGGGAATATAGTTAACACTACTGAACTGTAAACTTAAAAGTTTAAAATGATAAGTTTTATGTATCTATTCTACCATAATTTTAAAAATTCAACTATATTCAGTATACCAAAACAGTTCATGGGACTTCCCTGGTGGTCCAGTGGTAAAGAATCCGCCTTGCAACACAGGGGACGCGGGTTCAATCCCTGGTCAGGGAACTAAGATCTCACACGATGCAGGGCAACTAAGCCCACGCACCACAACTACAGAGCCCACGCACCCTGGAGCCTGCGTGCCACGACTAGAGAGAGAAAACCTGCACGCCACAGCTACAGAGAAGCCTGTGCACCACAACAAAAAGCCCGCGCAGCGCAACTAAGACCCGATGCAGCCAAAAATAAAATAAATAAATCTTTAAAAAAAATTCATGAATCCAGGCTTTAGAGTCAGATCTGAGATCCAATATTGGCCCAACTCAATAGCCATGTAATCATAAGCAAGTAACATATATAGAAGCAGTGCCTATATTAGATCAGTTAACACTTAAACAAATTTCTGAACACAAAGCATTCAGTGCAATACTTGGCACATAATAATTCTTCAATAAATAGAAGCCACGAATACTATTACTGTTGTTATTATTACTGAACAACAGCTGACTTTTTTTTTTGACAAGCAAGTTCTATTTAATTCTCAAGGAACAGAAAATCCTTGTTCATAAAACTTCTTACAGAACAAAGAAAAAAGCCAAGCCATTAAGTTTAATTTTGAAAACAAAAAACAGGTAAAAAATATTGGCCAACTTGACTTATAACATTGAAAAACGCAAAGAATTCAAATCTAGCAACGTATTAAAAAATAGTACCATGTGACTAAGTTGAATTAATCATAAAAGTGAAAGGAAGTTTCAGTGTTTAAAAAAAATCTTTCACTGTAATTTACCACATTAATGGCAAAGAATGAGAGATTGGGTGATCAATGATAAAGAAAAGCATTTAATAAAGTTAAGTTTTTTCTTCTCCAGATGGAATCAACTCTTAGAAAACTTGAAATAGGGAATTTTTTTAGCTTTTTAAAGGCTTTCTCCTAAAAACCTATTGCAGATGTCATTTTTAATGGAAAAAACAAAACTTGAAACTCATTCCTGTTAAGACTGGGAACAAGACAAGAATGCCTGTGTTGCTTCTACTTACCAACGTTATTACCAGATACCTGACCAATGCAGTAAGACAAACAAATATAAGTAGACTAAATGAAATGAAATATATAATTATTATTTCTAAGTAAAATCATTTATATAGAAAACCAAAGAGAATCCAATAGCTGACTTTTAAATTAAAACTGACTTTTTGGGACTTCCCTGGTGGTGCGGTGGTTAAGAATCCGCCTGCCAATGCAGGGTACACAGGTTCAATCCCTGGTCCAGGAAGATCCTACATGCCGCGGAGAAACTAAGCCCGTGCGCCACAACTGCTGAGCCTGTGCTCTGGAGCCCACGTGTCACAACTACTGAGCCCGCGTGCTTAGAGCCTGTGCTCCACAACGAGAGAAGCCACTGCAATGAGAAGCCTGCACACTGCAACTAGAGAAAGCCCGTGTGCAGCAACGAAGACCCAATGCAGCCAAAAACTTTAAAAAATAAAATTTTTTTTAAAAGGCAGGATCAGCATTAGAAAACAAATAATTCATTTAAAAAAATTGACTTTTTCTTATCGTAACAAAATCAAAGGGGATTTCCAATGTATTTTGACCTCCAGGAAGAAATGGGACAGGACTGGAACTCAGAGTCCCCAGAAAAGGCAACAGGATATATTCTGATCAGAAGGTGTGCAAAGCCAGAAACAGGCAGAAAAGGAAGTAAAGAACCAAATGGGAAGAGTGAGAAAGGATCTCAAATTAGCACAGACAAGAGGCAGGCATGGTGCAGGTCTCAGATCTGAAAGCAAGAACAACACTATAAAACTTTTAGAAAGAAAAACATAGGAGAAAATCTTTGTAACCTTGGTTACAAAGGAGTTCTTAGATATGTACCAAAAGGATGATCCATAAAAGGAAAAACTGATGAATTAGATTTCATTAAAATTAGAAACTTCTCTTGAAAAGAAAAACAAGGAAAGGACATGCCATAGATTGAGAGAAAAAAACGTAAAATTTCTGATAAAGGACTGTGTCCAAAAAATACACCAAATGCTTACAACTTAATGAAACGGAACAGGACCTTATGGTCCTTGCCCCCATGTCCTCAGCCAGCCTTTTGTGTGTGGAAAAACTTCAGCCAAAGAATAAGTTTAATCAGAGAAGTGAGAAAATGCAGAAACAAAGGAAAACAGTCCAACAAACTAAATAATAATAGTTTAGTCACTAAGCATAGTCAAGGACCTTTAGTTCCTCTTTAAGGGCTACAGATAGTATTCTGAGCCATATCCTGTGAGCTGTCTTATAGATACTAAAACCCCCACCAGGTGGAAGAAGTTAACTACTTGACGACCAGACTGCAGCCATGACATAAGCTGCCACAATTCTGAGAACTGGCCTCAAAGAAACGGGAACAAACCGACCCTGGAACTGAAGATTAATTGTACTTAAAACAAACAAAATGACGCTGATCAGACCACCACATGTCCAATTTCAAGGTGACTGTCAGAGCTGACTATGCTGTTTCTGCATGTAGTCCCCTCTTTTCACCTATAAAAGCTCTTGCCCACTGACTGTCAGTGGGTGGGAGTTGGCCTATGGGCAGGAGTCCACCCCCCACCCCCTTCTGCTGGCCCCCCAAATAAAACAAAGCTTCCTTTCCACCACGCCTCTTTATTGGCTTCAGAGCAGGGAGCAGCCACACTCCCACTTTGAGTAACATTAATAGTAAGACAAAAGCCTGATTAACAAAAAATGGGCAAGTAATTTGAACAGACACTTCACAAAAGAAGACATATGAACGGCAAATAAGTACACGAAAAGCAGCTCAACATCATTAGTCATTAGGAAAGTAAAATAAAAATCAAACCCATAATGAGATAGCACTATATTCCCACCAGAAAAACTGAAAGACTAACAGCACCAAATGTTATTTATTGTAGGGCGAAACTGCAACTCTCATATACAGTTGGGGGGCATGAAAAATGGAACTGAACTTGGTATCCAGTTCAGCAGTTTCTTATAAAGTTAAACATAATTTTTTCCATTCAACCCAGCCATTCAACTTCTAGATATTTACCTAAGAAAAACAAAAGTATATATTCACACAAGGACTTATATATGAATATTCATAGCAACTTTGTTTATAACAGCCCCCAAATGGAAAAATACATATGCCCATCACACTCATCATTGGAAAAACAAATTGTAGTATAAAATGGAATACTACTCTGAATTTCAAAGGCAGAAACTATATGTAACAACATGGATGAATCTCAAAAGCATTATGTTTTTAGTGAAAAAAGCTAGAACAAAAGACTAGTATATACTGAATGGTTCCATTTAACTGAAATTTTACAAAAGGCTGAACTGTAGGGATAGAAACAGATTAGTGGTTTCCAGGGCCGGGGGTAGGAAAAGGGACTGACTACGAAGCAGTACAGGGAACTTTTTGGGGTGATGGAAGTGCAGTGCTGGCTACATGATTGTACACGCTGGGTAAAACTCATCAAACTGTACCCTTAAAATTGGTGCGTTTTCTTGTATTTAAATTATATTACAAAAAAAGATAACTAAAAACATGTAAGGGACCTTAAGATTCTTACAAATATATTTCACCATTATAAAGTTAATGGTGTTATTATTAATAAAGAACTTGGGATAGCATGTTACTATGGGATTTCTTTACATGGAATTTCAAAATAATTTAGGGATCACACAGTCAAATTATTTATTTATTTATTTATTTATTTGCAGTATGCGGGCCTCTCACTGTTGTGGCCTCTCCCGTTGAGGAGCACAGGCTCTGGACGCGCAGGCTCAGTGGCCACGGCTCACGGGCCCAGCCGCTCCGCGGCATGTGGGATCTTCCCGGACCAGGGCACGAACCCGTGTCCCCTGCATCAGCAGGCGGACTCTCAATCACTGTGCCACCAGGGAAGCCCCAAATAATTTATTTCTAAGTTTAAGTTAAACCAAGTAAATAAATGCATTAAAATACTGCCTCTCTTTAAAATGTGAAAATGCTTCTGAGGATAAATTTTCTGCTTTCTTTACTATCTTGGTGAGATTTTTGTTCAGTCATTTTCATAAGGAACTGCACTCCTTGTGACCAGTATTTATGAGTGAAGGAGTAAGGCTTGGAGGGAAGTATGTGGCTCTAAAATGGCTTTTTCTAATTCTGAACAGCTAACTGGTCTATATGGCACTTATATTTTCTATTGTGGCCTTTTTCGGTAAAACAGTCAAACAAAAATCAATACACTATCTTTATATTACTTTATTTTAATGATATTATCCCATTTTTAAAAGTCATTTTAGAGAATTTGGTCAATGTATAAAAAATTTAAAAACCAACCACAAGTCGGGGGGGGGGAGGGATAAATTGGGAGGTTGGGATTAACATATACACACTACTATATATAAAATAGATAACTAAAAAGGACCTACTGTAAAGCACAGGGAACTCCACTCAATACTCTGTAATGGCCTATATGGGAAAATAATCTAAAAATGAGTGGATATATCTATGTGCGTAACTGATTCACTTTGCTGTACACCTGAAACTAACAAAACATTGTAAATCAACCGTACTCCAATTAAAAGTAAAAAAAAAAAAACCAGAAACAACCACAATTCTATTACCATAAGATTAACATTCCGTAAATAACTTTTCAGTTCTTCATATATATGTATGTGTGTAAGTGTATGTGTGTGTGTACAGAAACATATATACACATAAAAACTGTTATATTGAATATATGTATATTTTTAATAAGCGTATTTTTAAAAATATTTGTTTATTTATTTATCTATTATGGCTGCACCAGGTCTTAGTTGTGGCATGCAGGATCTTTAGTTGCGGCATGTGGAATTCTTAGTTGCAGCATGTGTGAGGGATCTAGTTCCCCGACCAGGGATCGAACCCGAGCCCCCTGCATTGGGAGTTTGGAATCTTACCCGCTGGACTACCAGGTAAGTCCTTATATTGAATATATAATTTTATGCTCTGCAGGATTCACTCATAAAAATATCATACACATTTCTCTGAGTCATTCAATACTCTTAAAAAATAAGATTTTTAATGGCTGAGTAATTGATTTGGCTGTCCCCCTACTGTTTGGTATTTATGTACTTTCTAAATTTTCCTTGTGCTAATCTTTTCCCACTTATCCTTAGCACAAATTCCCTCAAGAATTATTCAATAAGCAATATTCTTTAATGTTAAAAGTTAGGTAATGCAGGCATCAAATATTATTTAGAATTGTGATAGTATCCATTTGAACAAAAAACAAAATCGTGAAAGGTGGGTACTTCAGAGAAATGAAATAGGAAGGAAACTTTCACTTCTCACATAGCATCAGTCAGTACAGCTTGAGTATACTTATAATACATATTATATTTGTATGTACTTTTTGAATAATTTAAATAACATTTATGGATTCCTTTTTAACATATATACCTTTCACCAAGCAATAATTAAGAATGAGTAAAGTGAGTCAGCTACAGGCATGTTCAAAGCAGTGCTTATTTTAACTATGAAAAACTACACACAATGTAAATTGTCCTAAAATGAGGAATTGATTTAAATCAGCAAACGGAATACTAAGCAACAGTTTAAAATCCTAAAAAACAATTAATAAAATGGAAACTGTTTATGATATTAAGGACATGTATTAAGTTTTTAAGAAAAAATTTTAAAATTAACATCCAGGGAGGAACCAAGATGGTGGAGTGGAAGGTATAATGTTATAAGTCATAATTCTAGTTATTACTTTAAAATGTATATCTCAGAAATAACTAAAAAAATAAAATAAAATTAACATCCAAGCATACATGTTTAAAAGAAAAAGTACATTATTCCCACTCCCCACCCAGTCTTTCCCATACACATGGGGAAGGATATTTAAAAAGTTTATTTCTAGTGGTTTACTTACAGGGGAATTTTTATTTATTTTGTTTTGTTTTGTTTTGTTTTAGGGGGGATTATTATCTGTATCCTCGAAAATGCACAAATATTTGCAAGGAGAAAAAAGATGATAATAATTCTCACCTCAAACATATATGTCCTTGCTTAAAGTATTAAGTATCTACTACTTAAGACTATTTCACATAATCAGTAAGAAGAAAACAATGTGGCATATGTAACATACATATATTAATTTATTTTAGTTCTCTCATACTGAATACTGAAAGTGTAAAAAAAAATAAGTGCAACCCATACTGACAACAAAATTTCTAAAAGTTTAAATATATGATAAACTTGGAAGGAAGGTGAAAGATGTAAAAATATTTTTTTCTATTTTTGAGCATGGAAGAAAATTAATTTTGGAGAAGGGATATCCTCCCCATGCTTCCTGTGTAAGGAGTTAAAAGTAGAGGGTGGAAGGGTGGCACAGACTTGCTATAAGAACTTTCATGTGGCTTCACTTTATGTCCTCAGTATTAATTCCATGGCCTAAGACTTCAAGCACATTCTTAGCACCCTGAACTTCACTCCTTTGTCTTCCTGCCACATTCAGAAAGCTGCAAACTCCTAACAATGGGATAATCTAACCAGTTCTACTTTCTTTGTTCCTATACTCTGCTCACTGAGGACTTCATGGGAAAAGAAATTAAGACAACTTCATGATGCTATCATATATTCACCACCATCTATTTCTTCTAGGCATCAATGTTACCTAAAAATCTTCTATTTACTTTCTTCAGACTCCCTACCCAGCCCACTTTACCTCAAGTGACATTACTTCTGACTCCAAAGAGAAAATATAGGACAGCAGGCTTCTCTTCCCTTTGATCTCAGCCGCTCTCCAAAACCAAGCATAAGTAACTTATTATCCCAGACATCATTTCCTTCTTCCCTATATGCACAGATGTCTAGGTGTCCTTTCTCTAGTCCAAGACTGATAACTTCACCTGGGTCTTATCTCCCTCATCCCTCCCTCCCCCACCCCGCCCCACCCCAACTCCTCTAGAGCCATGTGCCACCATTATCCCCCTCTCTCCTATCTTCCACTTCTCTTTCTCCACTGGCTCTTTCCTCTGAGCCATATACTCAAGTATTGCTATTAGAAACAACATCAATAATGACAACCACAAAAACTCCTCCAAACTTTCCTTTCATGTAGGTAACCAAACTCTTGGTTGTTCCTTTCCCAGCAAAGCTTTCTGAAAGTATTCTTGACAATATATGTCACCACTTCTCCCTCATCTTCCACTCAACTCCTCCTCTTACGCACCCAATCATTCCTCCTCCTTCTCTGACACCCACAACTCCAGAGGGACCACTCTCCCTATGCTCCTTCCTAATAATCAAATATTTACCTTAATTTGACCTTTCCAAAGCACCTGACGACTCTCCTTTCTCCAAAATAAAGATACACAGGGGCTTCCCTGGTGGCGCAGTGGTTAAGAATCCGCCTGCCAATGCGGGGGACACGGGTTCAATCCCTGGTCCGGGAAGATCCCACATGCCGCGGAACAACTAAGCCCATGCGCCACAACTACTAAGCCTGCGCTCTGGAGCCCACGAGCCACAACTACTGAGCCCGCGTGCCACAACTACTGAAGCTCTTGTGCCTAGAGCCCGTGTTCCACAACAAGAGAAGCCACTGCAATGAGAAGCCCGGGCACCGTAACGAAGAGTAGCCCCTGCTCGCTGCAACTAGAGAAGGCCCGCGCACAGCAACAAAAACCCAACGCAGCCTAAGTGAATGAATGAATTAATAAATAAATAAAAACTACTCATGTTTCTTTAGAAAAAAAAAGATACACAAATAGCCAATAAGTACATAAAAAGACACACATCATCATTAGCCATTAGGGAAACTCAAATCAAAACCACAATGAGAAAAAGGAAAACCCACAAAGGAGATGCCACTTCACACTCACAAGGATGGCTAATACCAAAAAGTCATAATAGAAACTGGAACCTTCATACATTGCTGGTAGGAATGTAAAATGGTTCAGCTATTTTTGAAATTGGTTTGACAGATCCTCAAAATGTTAAAGTTGCAATATGACACAGCAATTCTACTCCTAGGTATACATACACAGGAGAGAATACAATACATACACCACACAAAAACTTGTACATAAACCACAATGAGATACTATACAACACATCCATTAGGATGGCTAGTATCAAAAAAAAAGGGGGGGAGGGGGAAAAATATGGAGAAATTAGAATTCTTGTGCATTGCTAGCTAGTGGGAATGAAAAATGGTACAGCCAACTGTGGAAAAGTTTGGCAGTTCTTTAAAAAGTTGAACGCAGATTTACCATATTACTTAGCAATTCCACTTCAGGGTATATACCCAAAAGAACTGAAAGCAAGGATTCAAACAGGTATTTGTACATCCATGTTCACAGCAGTATTATTCACAACAGCCATAAAAGTAGAAACAACCCAAATATTCATTGACGTATGAATGGATAAACAAAATGTGGTACATATATATATACAATGGAATGTTAGCCTTAAAAAGGAAGGAAATTCTGACACATGCTACAACATGAATGAACTCTGAAGACAAATGCTAAGTGGGGGAAAAAAGTCACAAAAGGGCAAACAGTGTATGATTCCACTTATATGAGGTACCTAAAATAGGTAAATTCATAAAGACAAAAAGTAGAATAGAGGCTGGAGGTAGGGGGCAATGGGGAGCTATTATTTATTAGGTAGAGAGTTTCTGTTTGGGATGATCAAAAATTCTGGAAATAGACATTGGTGATGGTTGCACAACATTGTAAATGTATTTAATGTCACTTAATTGTACATGTTAAAATGGCAAATTTTATGTTATGTATGTCTTATCACATTAAAAAAGGCAACAACAAAAAACTTCTAAAGAGTATTTATAACAGTACTATATTATTCATATTCATAATAGCCAAAAAAGTAGAAACAATCCAAATGTCCATCATCTGATGAATAAATAAAATGTGTATTCATACACTGGAATACTAAGCAATAGAAAGGAATGAAGTGTTGATAACATGCAACACGTGTGAGCCTTGAAAATTATGCTCAGTGAAAGAAATCAGACACAAAGGCCACATATGTATGATTTTGTTCACATGAAATGTCCAAAATAGGCAAATGTATAGAGATAGAAAGTAGATCATTATGACCTGGGGTGACAGGGGAATAAGACGGATGCTAATGGGTATGGGGTTTCTTTGGGGGTAATGAAAACACTCTAAACTTAGATCATGGTGATGACTGCTTAACTCTGGGAATATACTAAAACCAGTGAACTGTACACTTTAAATGGATGTATTTTTATGATTCATAAATTACATCTCAAAAAAGTAACTTCATTAGAAATAGTTTACAGACTCTTTAATTTAGGGCTTTAAGAGGAAGCTTTTGTGTCAACCCTCATTTACTACTTCAATGAAGGGAGTGTATCACTAGGAAGGGTCCAAGCCACACCTTAGCATTGTTAAGGGGATAACAGCTTGCCTTGCCTCTTTAACTTCTCAAATTGATACTACTTGCTAACTACCGGTGTGGGAAAGGAACAGACTCCTAAACAGTTGCCATGGCAGCTCAACAGCAAAAGCATCAAAAATTAAGAATATAAAGGCTTAGAAACAATGTGTTACAGAGAAAATAATATAAAATTTAAAATCAGAAAACATGACATCAGATTCTATACAATTTTAACAGCCGTGTGATCTAAGATACAAACTCGGTTTCTTCACCTGTAAAACAGGGATAGTATCAGATACCATCCAATCAAAAGAGGTGGAGAGTATTTATACAGCACATGAATTATCTCCTGTTCTACTAGACTATCACTCCCACTCCTCTTTCATTCCATCTTAATGACTACACCTTGCCTGAATTTGTCCTTTCCAACTTTCTTTTTCAGGACCGTCTCCATACAAGACTCCACAGGCATTGAAGATTCACTGTTTCCCCAAAAAGAAGTGTGTCAGACAGTGAGTTGCTGTTCACATGAACCACTGCTGGGTACATGTGACACAAATCCTGAGGCACAAATGAGACAACAGTAAAATGTGGAAAAAACTAAAATTAGAAGACAAGCGAAAACATGCATGTAGGAATACTAAGTAACTCTTCATTTAGTCAAGATTAAATCTTTAAAGGCAAAGTAAGCACTCAATAATTTTTTTAATAGAAAGCATACATATGAAATAATGAAGGAGCCCTAGAATTAAGCAATTAGCAATCATTCCCAGCAACTTATTAGATGGCCTGTATGACTTCCCATAGCCTATTCAACTTCAAAATAGACTCTTGTCACCCACAAGCATACTGAGATAAATTGCTAAAACACTTAGGACAGAATGTTTTCTGGATTGGAAACGAATCGTTTTAATTCATCAAGCTTCTCAGTCTACCAAGTAAGCTAAGTCAACTTCACTAGTTTTCAAAATTCTTTAAAATCCAATCCTTTCCTGTAATTATTTAAAAAATCAAAGATTATAGTAGTTCAAAAAGACCACTTAGGGGCTTCCCTGGTGGCGCAGTGGTTGAGAGTCCACCTGGCGATGCAGGGAATGCGGGTTCGTGCCCCGGTCCGGGAATATGCCACATGCCGCGGAGCAGCTGGGCCCGTGAGCCATGGCCGCTGAGCCTGCGCGTCCGAAGCCTGTGCTCCGCAACGGGAGAGGCCACAACACTGAGGGGCCCGAGTACCAAAAAAAAAAAAAAAAAAAGACCACTTGGGACCTAGAATATACATAATCACCTAACCTTAAATGCAGAGTACAGAGAAACTAGAGAAAACCCAAATTACCAATTTTTTAAAAAATTAATTTTGTGTCTTAAAATGGTCAGGATCTAAGATACATTATTATGTGATTACAAGAAAAATACAAAAACCGCATTACAGGGGAAATCAATAAAAGCCCAACACCTGCTGTGTAAACATCTTAAATGTGTTATTTCTACTGCAAAGGATATTGTTCAAACCTCTGACTGCTAGCAGTAGTATAGTCATCCCTCCGTATCGGTTGGAGATTGATTCCAGGACCCGCTGCAGATACCAAAAACCCAAAGATGCTCAAATCCCTTATATAAAATGCCATAGTACAGTCGGCCTTCTGTATTCCCGGGTTCCAAAACTACAGGTTCTACACTCCTGTATATGGAACTCAAGGATACAGAGGGGTTACTGTATTAAACAGAGCCAAGAGATAAAATGGACTCAGAACTCTTCACTGAAAGTATTCCTAGCATTCAAATATATAAAGAACAATATAGCCTATGATTATTCTCCTTTCCCCCAATATTTCCACATTTGCTTATTCAAAAGGTCCTACATGTGACCTCCCTTTCAAAAAGTCATCTCTCTCTTTCCCTTTACAGTTCAACGCCCTCAAACTGTAGTCTCCACTTGCCTCCACGTCGTCTCTTCTCATTCACTCAAACCCTCCATTGCTCTAATAAAACTGCTCCAAGGAGTCATTAGTCATCGTTCCTGGTCCTCATCTTCTTCACATACTCTACAAAGTTAGACTCTCTCATTAAAACACTCTGCCTTCAGTTTGCAGTACTTCTGTAACTCTCTCTAACCCATGCTCTGAATTCTTTCCTCCCTAACAAAAGTATTCTTTTTTCAAATCTTCAATAAATATGTATTGAAGCACCTACTACATGCTAGCCACTGTGTGAGGCACTGAAGATCTAGCAGTAAACAAAGCCGGTGCTCTCATGTAGCTTACAGTCTAGCTGGCTCCTCCAAGGTTTTAGCCCAGGTCCTATTATCTAATCCCATTGAACAGAGATGGGAGCGGCTCTTTTTGAGCTGTAGTTCATTCCAATTTGTTTAGAATGTAAACCGCTGATGAGCACAGAGTAAACAATGACAGGCCAGCTTGCTCATGTATACACATTATACCCAGGCACAAGCTTCTGATCAATTATTTAAAACTCAAAAATAGCCAGCTAACTAGTCCTGAGCACCAGCAAATTGTGTAACAGTGACAAGCTGCACATGTTGAGTTGTGGTTTCATGACTTAATTTGTGCCATCAGACTTCTGGTTATTTCTTAATGCCCAGGTCATGAGACATCAGCACCAAAGCTTTGTCTGAACTTATTTTGCTACTATTGTTAGCACACTTGTTACAAATTACTACCAAACCAAAACTCCTTACTTTGTTCCTGAATATTTTGTGTGACATTTGTTCGAAATGGAAATACCAGAACTTCGTTACAGATTTGCTTGTACAGTAGATATGGATGGAGTTGACCATAATATGTATTATGCAACTTATTTTAAAATACCAATCTCAAATTATCAAAGCATTCTAACAGCAAATAGTATTATGGCACATTTGGAAATGACCATGACACCTTACAGTCCATGAGAGCACAATTTGTTAACTGCAAAATCTTGAAGTTATCTGGATTCTTGTCAGACACACTGTTACAGTATTTTAACAAAATGTATATTTGAATGCCAAGGGGAAAAACACCCCATCCACCAGCTTGAAAAAAAAAATAGTGAAACTATGTATCAGGATCAGATCCACAAAAGAAGCTTTGGGAGATTCCCCTATCAAACACTGTAATCCTCTGCAGAATTTGTGTTTAACTAGGATCTTGGCCAAGTAAAGAAGGTGCTAAATCTAGTCCTCTTGGCTTGAGATGACAAACAAACATGATAGCTACAATATTTCAGCACTGTGCAATAGGCAAAGGAGACAGTGATCACAGACTGCTCTGTAAACTACTAAAATTAACTACAGTACAAATGGACCAGATGCTTTAAATTTTCATAAACTTATTTCTGATCCATAATCCACATAGATCAAATTGCACCAATGGTATACCTTCTTCTGCTAAGAAAAAACTCAGGAATTTTTGTGTAAGCATTTAAAAAAAAAGCTGCTTATAACTTTACCATATGTGTAATGTTGCAATGCATTTTCTGTAAGACTTGGCTTACAAAATGGAAGAATATCTCTCTACTAATGAGTAGTTAACTTTAGAGAGTGTTCTAAATCCTTTTCCTCTTCCATGCTTCCTCAAAATAAAAAGTCCCCAACACACTGTTCTTTTCTATACATATAAGGTGACTTTCTAGCACTTTTAAGGCAAAAAGAAATGCATCAGCGTCTTTCCCCTCACCCCCCAACCAAAGCACTAGTTTATCTGGAAACTGAAAATAGTGTATACCTTTTGCCTCAAAGAAAGAATGGGATGAAAACAGCACAAGTCAACACAAAACAGCAAATTACCTGTTTCTATTACAAATTTCCACTTTACTCAAAATGTAATGAGAAAAGAAATACCCCCAATATTCCTTTTCTTGAAACCATCATTTTGGAAGATAAAGGAACAATTATTGCAAATGAGGTGACAATATTTGCAACATTTGGGCAATTCTTTCCAAAGGCACTTTACCAATGGAGATCATAGTTCGGCAAAGAAATACATAACGGATTTATTTTTTAAACCTGAATTCCAACATTAGTGACAACTTATTCAATAAAATAGGCTCTCATTTATTTTCATGTCAGTGGTTAAATCTAAATGGAATCTACTAAATAAGCTCAAGAATGTTTGGTATTCAACTGCACACCCATATGAGATGAATACATCCTTCTATGCGTCACTTTTATACTTCAAAACAGAGACCAGAAACTCTTTAGAGGGACAATAACCACAAGGAAGCGATTTTAAAAGCAAGTTTCTTATTTCTCCTACATCACTGAATAAAAACAATGAAAAAATTACTGAGGTGAGAGTTATTAAAACTGTGTAACTGTTTACATGTTCTAATTAAATACCACTACTGTGCTCTCACAAACTAAATAAGTAAATCAAAAATTATAATTTTACTTCCATAAATGATACATATAATTGTATTACTTATATATTTACATATATTTAATATATAACTTATTACATAAATACATTTAAATATATAACATATTATATATATAATCTAGATGATATCTGTAACCATAATATCTTTTTTAATTAATTAATTTATTTATTTTTGGCTGGGTTGGGTCTTCATTGCTGCACGCGGGCTTTCTCTAGTTGCAGCAAGTGGGGGCTACTCTTCGTTGTGGTGCATGGGCTTCTCCTTGCAGTGGCCCCTCTTGTTGCAGAGCACAGGCTCTAGGGCACGCAGGCTCTAGAGCACAGGCTCAGTAGTTGTGGCGCACGGGCTTAGCTGCCCTGCGGCATGTGGGATCATCCCGGACCAGGGCTCGAACCCGTGTCCCCTGCATTGGCAGGCGGATTCTTAACCACTGCTCCACCAGGGAAGTCCCTGTAACCATAATATCTTAAGATAAAAAACTAATCTATTTAAGTGATTTTTGGCAAGAGATATGAGGACACATTATGAAAACCATAGAGATATAACGTTATAGTATATAACGCTCTGTATCATATCCCACCATATCACTCATGAATTGTCCCTTCCTGTGGATGCAAGAAAAATAATGTGTTTCACAGCTTATGCATATCCTTAAAGCCTTGTAAAGTGCCACAGAAAATACACACCATATGTTCAACAAAGCACACTTTGCATATTGTATGTTTCAAAACACATGGTTGATTGGGTATAGGATTAGCATATTTTCAACTGGGTTCTCTCTAGCTGTCTGTTAAAGTATTTGTGAACTATACACTGTACACACAATCAACTTTAGAAAGAGCACAGGGCTTAAAGAGCCATGAGTTTAAGTTCCAGATTTTCCACTCACTGGGTCTATTGTCTAACCTCCCTATGCCTGTTCTCTCATCTCTAACAAGGAAAGGACAATAATTCATAATTTCCCTTCTGCATAGAATTGTTCTAAGAGCCAAAATAAGATAGTATACAAAAGATAAAAGCTCTACGTAAACATAGTATTTTCTTATATCTTCTTAGTGAAATTATTAAATACCACCACAGCAACTAGTTTTATGTAACAACTGCTTTAAAGTAAGGAAAGCACACGCTACAGCATTCTCACCCAACTACGAAATGCTATGTCAGCTTAGGGATAAGAAAAACCTCCTTTAACCTTGGAGAAGAAGGAAGATGTGAAACAAATTATTTAATTAGTCATCATTTTCTCGACTCAGGTCAAAAGGTAAGACAGACTCTTAAAAACAAATATACATTGAATTTCAGGAATAGGTTTTTTTTTTAATTGGCTCTTACTGCTCTTGCATTTCCACAAACAACAATTTGCTCTTATGAACCTAACATATGGGACTGATTTGTTTTCCATGTGTAATTCTCAATACCTAAATAAGTCATTTCAAGCATTGTCCCTTTTCAAGCTGTATAATCCTATTCTACTCTGCTAAAGCATGTAATTTCCCACAACACAAGTACTTAAGTATCTTCAGAAGATATCTTCATGTATCTATTCCTAGGGCTAAAATGATGAAAAACTGAAGTGCCCAAGAATGTCAGAACAATGCACAGTTCTGTTTTTAAATGTTTCAAATTTTTTCTACAACACTACATAGCAGCCTGAATATAACCAGTATTTAGTTAATGTTTACTGAATGAATTAGGAATGCTTTGCCTCTATTTTGCTTTTTGATACATGGGGCGGGGCGGGGGGGCACTGCCTTTGGTTTATACCAAGTGGAATCCACATTTCACCATAAGCAGCAGAAAAGATTTGCCAAGCATACTTTATCAATTCTGTTCAGAAGACACCTACTCATGAGTTGGCTGTGTATCGCAGTACACTTAACTCGCGCTCCAGAATCACCTGAACTGCCTCACTATACTCAGATAGGGAATGCACCTGTATTCTCAGCAGTGAGGACAAATAAATAGAAATAAATTAATTGAATACATTTCTTTAGCGTGCAAAAACCAATTACTAACTCTTACCTGTGGATATTAAAACATCCACAGGAACAAAATCCTAAAAGTGAATTATTATTTAGGAATTACCTCTAAAAACAGTAAAATCTGAATTATAATAATAACATTAATGTAAATACTATAAACAAAATAAGTCTTAATTTCTAATTTTTGTCTACCCTCTACTTACAGTTTACAATATCAAACAGTTGTCACTTAAAAACTCCTAATTTCAGCCAGTAAGGTTCATTTTCTCTTCATTTTTTGTAAGGTAATATCTAGTCTTGCTAGAACTACAAGCTACCAATATTCTTCTTAAGCAATGGGTTACATTCTCTTTCATATTAAATGTATTTCTTTATTGATTTTATCATGTCTGAAATTGCAATCACCTGCTCCCTAAGTGACCCTTTAAATCTCTATTTCAATGCTTATGAAATGGAAAGCACTGAGAGTACTATTCACAAAGTGCACAAAACTTTGAAAAAGACCCCATTATTCTCAAAACAATTCCTATTCGCATTTCAAATTACAACAATAGAAGCTTCTTTATGGAACTGATATTTCTACAATTTTAATAGAAGTTTAGCAACAATTTAAGAAAAGTTGTACAAAAAATTTTAACTAAGCAAAATCAGAATACCAACAGTTGTTGTACAATCAATGTGTACACCAAAGAGAAAATTTTTTTTAATCGTGACTTTAGATCTTAAGGAGTTATTTCAGAAAGAAAGCCTCAGAAAATGAAAGCCTCAATTTCAAAGCTGGTTTCTTCAATACCAAGAAGAATAATGACCAATCTTTAGACTGTAATAATTTAACATTTCTTTTATTTTCAAACCTGTAGCTTATACTAACTTTTTAATTAAACTTAAATCATTTCAAACTGTAAACATTTTTACAAGGATTTCTCCATGCCCTCTGAGCTTATATGGATGCAATTTCAGAAAGTTTGAGAGCTGACACAGTTTCTGATAACCCTGGTTTTCCATAAAAAATGAGCATTACACCAGCAGACAATTACACAGCTCACAAAAACAATGCAGTCAGAAAATTTATATGAATTGACAGCTTGGTATATTACTGCACATGATTTTACAAAAGTCTGTATTCATTCATACACACATTCAGACAATAAACATTTACTGAGCCACCTGCCATCAGCACTGCCCATGAGAAGTTCACTAGCTAAAGAGCAATGATAAATCATGTAGTCAGATAAATTATACTATAATTATGTGATATATATAGTATAATGTATTAGGTGATACACTATAACATACAGAGAGATAACATACATACAGATATTCCTCTGACCAACTCATTCGGAGATACACATTACCTAGAACCTTGATAACCAGAGTATGGTTCATGAACCAGAAATGCCATCACCCAGTAGCTGGTCAGTCAGAAATATGGAATCTCGGGTCCCAAGCAAATCTACTGAATCAGAATCTGCATTTTAACACGCTCTCCAGGTAACCCCAATGCACATTTAAGTTTTGAGAAACACTGAGCTAGAACATAACTGAAAAACTGTAAATAAGTAAAAGTGACATCTTGTACTTTTAAGCTCTTCAGGCCCCATCCTGAGCCTTTTTACAAATGAATAGATAATTTAACAAGTTCAGTTACTTACCTTCACAGGTCAGGAACAAACTGGGAGATACCACTGACAACAAAGAAAGAAAACAGGAAAAACTAATAAAAAGCAATCTCAAAAAGGGATGGCTATAGGGGACCATTTAAACAGAAACAATCTACCCTTTCTGCCTAAATAGGCCCAAAAGGTGTCAGTGTGTTACAGAAATATAACAGTTATTGATGTTCTTAAATGTGTCTCCTCTAACTAGTCCACAAATTCCTTGAGGACAGGGACCTAGTTTTATTTATTTATTTATTTATTTATGCGGCACGCGGGCCTCTCGCCACTGTGGCCCCTCCCTCCTCGGAGCACAGGCTCCAGACGCTTAGGCCCAGCGGCCATGGCTCACGGGCCCAGCCACTCCGCGGCATGTGGGATCTTCCCGGACCAGGGCACGAACCCGTGTCCCCTGCATCGGCAGGAGGACTCTCAACCACTGCGCCACCAGGGAAGCCCTAGTTTTATTTTTATACACTTACATTTGTAAACTGAATGACCTTAAATCATTAAGATGAGTTTGGTTAGGCAATGAGATATATATTTCACAAAAATTTCTATCTAAAAAAATTACAATAAAAATGTCACAGCATTTTTTTAAAAAAAAGAATAAAGCCTCTCCATTCTATAACAACCCAATTAACAAGCACTCTAAGAACAGAGGCTTCACTGAACTTGTGGCTCCAAATTCGAATCTTTTCTGACTCTATTCAAACTCACTTCTAGGGGACCAGTGCGTGGAGTGAGTAGAGAAAAAGATTAGAAGAGAATGGAGGGAGAATAAAAATCAGAGAACACTCAGGGTTCCTCCACTCGTGAAAATAAAAAGAGAAAAATGGGAAGCCTCACCAAAGATACAGAAATGCCAGAGAGAACAAATACTACCTCTAGCAACCATTCACTCCATGGTCCTTGCCCCTGTGAACCAGACACCTGCTCACAATCCTCCTAACCTAAGAACTTAAAGGCACCTTAGCTCTAGAAACACTTCCCCTTGTGGCCTTCAATCAGCTATTACAGCCAGTTTATAATACAACAAATTCACTCTTCCAAAACAGCAAATTTCATGATGTTCTAGTCCTTACGCTCCAGACAAATCATTAGTTTTCTTGCCTATGTCCTTGCTCATGCTATTACTTCATAGAGAACTTTCTGCTCTGTTAATCTGACCCTGCATGTTAGCCACCAGCCATGTGTGGCTATTTAACATTTGAAATGTGGCTAAACCAGACAGAGATGTATGATAAATGTAAAATACACATCGAATTTTAAGACTTGGTACAAAAAAGATGTAACAGTATTGCTTTTTTTTAACAATGATTACATGTTGAAATAATATTTTGGATATATTCAATTAAATAAAATAGATAATTAAAATTAATTTCACCTGTTTCTTTTTAATGTGGCTACTAGAAAATTTAAATTGCATGTGTGGTACACGTTACACTTCTATTGGACAGTGCTGGTCTAGATCCTACTCATTCTTCAAGGCCTAATTCAAACACCTCCAGCCCCGTAAAGCTTTCCCCAATGACTCCAAGTGGACATGGTTTCTGTCTCCCTGAACTTTCATATCACTTTTCTTCCCAAAGAACCAGAGGAATTTTACCTTCCTACTGAGTGTTCCTATTACAGCTCCCCAACTCCAAGATAAGCAAATCGAGAAAAGAAACTACATCTAGGTCACATAAATTTTCATCCTACACCTTGGAGAGTGCATGTACTAAGGTGATGCGAGATGTCTGCTAATTGAGACTTGAACTTCTCAATTACTATATTATCTATCCCTTTCACCGATTTCCATTTCTTCCTGAGGAATTAAACTCCATGTCTACAAATGTCCTGGATTATAATTAGAGTGCCAGTGAGCTGTACACATATGATGAACAAGCAGATCTAAAACTAATACCAGCAGTCAATACACTTACATCAATTGTAAAAATTCTACAAGCCTCTAAAGGTTCCACTTTTTTTTTTACATTGCTGTCCCTAAAAGTGTATTGTGAAGATCAATTAATTCAAAAGTAGGAGACTTTCCCAGAGGTTAACGACACTGGGTGACTAAAGTCTACCAAAAATTGTCCGAGATCCTCCCACAACCCTGAGAATAGACCAGGTAAACATACAAAGGCTTGAGTAAAGCAAGAACAGTGTCTTATATCGCAACCAAATCTCTGAAATCGAGCTGTGAGGAAAGTGGTAGGAAGGGAAAAGACGACTTGTGTGCAAGAGACGAAGGGTGTTAACTATTGGAACACGAAACGAGAAATAAAACCTAGCACAAAAAATGTCTGAATTATGTGGGAGGCATCCTCCCTGGGTGAACCTCTCAACCTCTGAACCCTCAGGCAGAGGTCGCGGTGGTCATTTCAAGGGTCTTTTCTTCAAATGGTATTCCAGTGCCTGTGATCTGCATCCGCGAATCTTCCTTCCTCACCAGCCTATTCTGACTCCCCGGGCCAGGAATTCCGGCCAAACCCAACCCTGAAGCCACCCTTCTCCAGCACAGTTTGGAAACCGGCGGATGAACCGGGAGGGCCGAACTGAGACCCAGCAGCTGGACGACACCCCTCTCCCATCGAGTCCGGGCTTAGCCCCTTGGGCAGGACTGGGCTGGCAGAGGAGAGCCAGTAGGCAGAGGGGGCGGGGCAGGGCGTCGGACTTCGAGGACGGGTCTTCCCGTTCCATGCCGGCGCCTGCCGGTGCCGCGGGGACCCGCAAGGTGGTGACAAGGCAGAATAGAAAGGCAGTGCAAAGCAGCCCGGGGCTTTCACTCACCAGCCGTCGCCCCCCGACGTTGGCAGCGGCAGGACCTCTTCTCCTTCCGCCATTGCTGTTGACGTCCACGTCACTTTGCCGAAAAGTGGACCCGGCGCCGAGGCCGACTCAGACCCAACGTCGTAAAAGGTCCTCGGAAGTCTGGGACTGAGCTTCTGGAGAGGGAAAGGAAGAGGGAAGAGGCGACAACGCGAAGAACGCAACGTCACGACGTCCCGAGGGCGAAAGGTAACTTGGAGGAGGAGACGTGGAGAGCCGCTGCCCCATCCAAAGACTACATGTCCCAGGATGCCGCGGGGACCGGGCCGGGAGCAGTGGGCGGGGCTTGGCGAGGGCGTGCGTCCCAGTAGGAGGCCCTTGAGAGGGTCGCTTCTTGGCGTCCAGTTAGCGTCTTCTTTGCGTCTTGGCGTCCTGCTTAAAATCAAGTTTGACTGTCTTAAATAGTGGAGAGGCGAGGGGAGGGGGGAATTCTACAGGGAGGGTGGAGATAGGAGCGTAGCCACATTTGGGCCGTTTCCTAGTGCAACAGCTGTGTTTGAGAGAAGAGTGGGATGTAAGGAAAAGGCACGCTCACCCCTGTTTGTGGGGCGCGGTCAGAAGTACAAATGGAGGCCACGTACTTTATGTTTGAATACTTTAAAAGTTTTTTTTTTTTTTTAAAGCTAAACAGTAACGGAAATATGTTCTAGCCTCCCACCTTTATAAACATATCTTTCTAACAACATAGAAGGGCAAGTCCAAATTTAGAATTCTAGAACTCTGGATTTCCAAGCAGGGAGAGCTGCCAAGTTTCTTCTCTTCCCACCCTACTGCCCCTTCACTCCACGTGGGTGGACTCCTCCGCCTCCACATCCGAGCTCGGTGTCTACCATCACCAGCAAAGCACCGGCTTTTGGTTTCCCCTTGACCATCCCTGGGCCTAGGGCTGAGCACAGGGTTCAGGAAGATGGACCTAGGGAAATGCTTTTGTAAGCCCTGGACCTAATGCTGATGAAGTAGAGCCACATGTAACAATATGGATTAATCTGGAAAATATGATGTTAAATGAACAAAACATTGCGGAAGGGTAGGTAAAGTATGGTGTCATTTATATTTGGCTTTAAAAATAGGCAGCACAATATACATTTTTATAGAATGTATGTGCTTTTAAAAAATGCACAAGAATGATATATAGAAAAATTGGAATGGCAGTTCTCAAAGATAAACAAAACCAGACATTAGTTAAGTAGTGAAAACAGATGTTATTCTGAAACTACGGACAGTAGGGGCGTGGGCTGAGCTCCATTCTGATTTGTGCAGAGGTGATTAGGGGTTTTAAAGGGAGAAAGAGGGAGCAGGGAGAGCGGGACTCAGAGGCAGACAAGTGAAAAATTACAAAGCATTGGTCAGTGTAATTGTGATTAGACCAGCTGTGTCTGCTAGCTGGCAATTTTCGAGGTTAGGATTCTTCCCTCGCACAGAGCCTGAGAGACAGAGACCCTGCCCTTCTTGATGATTACATTTCAAAGGAATGGCTCTCAGGTCCTTGAGAAGGACACGTCTAAGTTGTAATAGCTACATATTCACAGATGTAAGCCCTTTGTAGTAAATGCTCCAAGAGACGTCAGTAACCTATCATCAGGTGTTGGCTAGATCAAACAGTAAACTCTGCTGGCAGCCATTGCACTTTCTCAATCAGGCATTTTAATGGGGTTCATTGGAGGCCAGGGTCATCCTAGGGACACAGCCTTAAGTTGCCAAAGACCATGCTAGACTTTGATCAAGTCTCTTAGTGCAAAGGTTTGGACAGAGCTGTTAGGTGCCAAAAGTTCTGCAGTTCTCACAGTTACATTTGTGGGAGGAGAGGAAATGGCTTCAATTATATTTTTAATATTTTGTTTCTAAAGAGCTGAGAAATGGCTACATAGGTGTTCAGTATTCTTTATAGAGTCTATACTTTGGTATCTAAAATGTTTCATAATTTTAAAAACGATTTGATTAAATATGCACAAAGCATAGTACAGCTCTTTCATTTACAACCAAAAACATGTTCATTCTCTTCCCAAAGGGGAAATAATACAGAGCAACATTATTGCACCTACTTCTAAGCCAAGGATCTCTGCATGATGTTCAGTCCTTCTATGGGGAAACATTTTTTTTAATATGGAGTGAGAGTTTAGATAACAGCTATCAAAAAGAATAAAAGACATGAATCTAGGTCAAATTACCATCCTGATATTCAGGACCTCTGCTGGGTCTCTTCAATTGCTGTCAGTGGATTTTCAGAAGTTTTCTAAAATGTTTTGTAAAACTGTTAATTCAGTGACATGACAAGCAGTTGTTCATTGATTAAGGTGATCATAACCCTCAATTGTAATTCATTCTCAGTGTAATTAAAACAGTGACTGCTTAATACTCCATGTGGTAAAAGTATTATTCCATTTAAAATACATCAAGTGTTTGCTTGTGTTTGATATCCAGGCTCCTGAGTTAGCACAGACTCCGTGGTTGATGAGTTTTCTGATAAGTCCTTCCTCTTCATTTGGATCCAGTTTGTCCACATTTTCCCCAACATGCCTCACTTCCTGAGGTGACAAGGATATCACTATGCCCAAAGAACATTTTATAGATGGCTACAAGTTTTTATGGGTGTAACTTTCTGAGTATTTTTGTGCTTTAAAAAAAAATCTCAAAGTCCTGCCTTTTACCTGGATTGTTATGAGCTTTAAAAAATATAAGTATGGGATTACAAGTAGAATTTGTTAAATTCTAGTAGTAAATCTCTGCTTTAAAAAAAAATTTCAAGAGCTAGAGAAGATTTTATTATGAAATTATCTCCCTGTATTTTCTTTCTTTACTCTTTTCTCCTAATTATGAGAAGATTCCATCAATGACACTAGAAGCTCTCTCTGCTTTTATATATCTTTATATCTTTCTGGAACAGAGGAAGTTGGAATTTCTTTTTTCATAGGCCTGGTGATGCTAATAGTGCTGACCATCTGGATCTGTGCACAATACAGGCATTCCAAGATATAGCTTCATGAAAGGCACATCCTATCCCCCACATAGGGTGTGTTATCGGCCTGCACTTCTGCAGCTATTTGTACTCCCGTGCCCAAATAGAAAAGTATGGTATTATTCTATATTATCCTTGGATAAAATCAAACTGCATTTTTATAAAGGGAAAATTAAAGTTTCTTGGTTTTGAATGAAACTGTAAAAAAAAAATTTCATCTATTATTTGGTGTTGCGTGCCATATAACTATGTAATTATGTAGTTCATATTGTATTATATGTACTTAAGTCATATTATGACACAGTCTATTCTCAATAAATATTTGTTAAATGAACTGAAGATTTTTTTTGAAGTATTTTGGAATAGATGAAGTCATTCAGCTATATAGAAACAGCTGGTTGGGATTGGGGGCAAGTGTTGAGCAAACAGTGATAACAAAATATTTCTCCCTTATCCTTCTAGTAGTTGTCTTTGCTAATTGAAGTTGACTCTTAATAGGTTATATAGATGGACCCAAAGTAAACATTTGGACAGGGATTGACCCATTCTTGGGTTTGGGATAGTTATGCTTTAACATGGGAGCCTGTTTCACTCTTTCCTCATTCCAGATTTGCTCCCAAATGTTCCAGACAAAAGGCTCTTATTAGGGTTGAGTCACTGCTGGTTAGAAACAGAGATTGTAAACAATATGTTAGCTGGAACTAGCCTTCATTTTAAAAACTTAACTTCTTGCTTTTTGTGAGTTCACACACTCACAGTATGTAAACAATATCTTTAGACAATGGCTGTGCTATTCTTTACGTATAATCTGTCTCCATTCACCTCATACACTTATACTCACCCTTCCTTTTCGGCATATGTCTTTCCAAATAAAAGAGTTAGCAAGCAACCATCTAAGGTAATTGGATGAAATCGCATGATATATGCTTTTAATGATATGTGTAAAAAATACAGGTATGTATTACAATTTCTATGAATATGTTATTTACAGACTGGTTTCTGTAATACCCATGCTAAATTGTACAGCTTATCCCACTCCTGGGCATATACTTGGACAAAACTATAATTTGAAAAGATACATGCACCCCTATGTTCATAGCAACACTATTCACAATAGCTAAAACATGGAAACAACCTAAATGTCCATCAATAGGTGAATGGATAAAGAAGATGTGGTACATGTATACAATGGAATACTACACAGCCATAAAAAAGAATGAAATAATGCCATTTGCAGCAACATGGATGCAACTAGAGATTATCATACTAAAGTACGTCAGAAAGAGAAAGACAAATACATATGATATCACTTGTATGTGGAATCTAAAATATGGCACAAATGAACCTATCTACAAAACAGAGAGACTCACAGACATAGAGATCAGACTTGTGGTGGCCAAGGGGGAGGCAGGGAGGGAGAGAGATGGACTGGGAGTTTGGGCTTGGTAGATGCAAACTATTACATTTAGAATGGATAAACAACAAGGTCCTACTGTACAGCACAGGGAACTACATCCAATCTCCTGGGATAAACCATAATGGAAAACAATATTTAAAAAAAGAATGTCCATATGTGTATAACTGAGTCACTTTGTTGTACAGCAGAGATTGACACAACATTGTTAAGTCAACTACACTTCAATTAAAAAAAAAGAAAAAAAGAAATTGTACAGCTTATCACTGTCATTACTACATTCCAAATTCACATAAGAAGAATTAAAAGGGCTTCCCTGGTGGCGCAGTGGTTGAGAGTCCGCCTGCCGATGCAGGGGATATGGGTTCGTGCCCCGGTCCGGGAAGATCCCACATGCCGTGGAGCGGCTGTGCCCGTGAGCCATGGCCGCTGAGCCTGTGGGTCCGGAGCCTGTGCTCCACAATGGGAGAGGCCGCAACAGTGAGAGGCCCGTGTACCGCAAAAAAAAAAGAATTAAAAAATTAAGTAAGAAGAATTCATAGGATATAATGAATATGAAAATGACCACAGAAACAAAAGCATTTAAAACATTTAGATGAAGAATTTCTTCTCTATAATTTTGCTCACACTTTTTTCTAGACAATATCAACTACTTCTGTGTTGTTAATTTCCATCTGTAACTCCTAAATCTGTATTTCCAACCCTGCTCTTTTATAGTTTGCATCTATGAATCTAGCCATCTGCTGGGAGCTTTCACTTGGACGACCCACAAACACTCTAAACTCAATATTTCTAAAACCAAACTCATTATGTCTACCTGCTCCCCAGTCCATTCCATTTCTATAGAGGTAAATGGTTTTATTATGTATCTAGTCATCTAAGCCAGAAACTTGGGAATTATTCTAGCTTTCTTTCCTTCTTATTTCCCATGGGTCATCATGGACCTATGCATATTTTCCTCCCTAGGTATCTTTCAAGTCAGGTCGTTCTCACCACCCCTGCAGTTTTTATCTTGCTTTTGCTCCTTATTTTGTTTTGCATGAAGGGAGTCCTTAATTAGTCTCCAACCTCCTTCCACTCTCTTCCCCAAAGAGTCAACCCAGGCTCTACACTAGGGGTTCAAACTGGCAGCCCTCAGGCTAGATTTACTTAGCAACTTTTATTCTCTTGTCATTTTTAATCACTTGAATATCTTTATACACTTTTCAGTTTGTCTCCTCCACCACTCCCCACCACTTTAGACCAGCCCCCAATTTACACATTTTTTATTTGCTTGATCCTCAGAGGTATTTGAATTTGTGACCCTTGTTGCATATTTCTAAAATGGAAGTTTACCTAAAATCCTTCAATTGCCCATTATCCCCTATAAAGAATGTCTAAATTCTTTATCATGGATACAATACTCTCAGAATCTTGAGTACTTTCCCATCTTCCCTTTTAACATATGCTTCAGCCATTCTATATTTTTTTAAGCCAGTTGCTTGATTTTTTAAAAATATTTATTTGGCTGGGCTGGGTCTTAGTTGCAGCACATGGGATCCCTAGTTGTGGCATGCAAAATCTTTCTTCTTTTAGTTGCGGCATGCAGTATTAGTTCCCTCACCAGGGATCGAACCCAGGCCCCCTGCATTGGGATTGTGGAGTCTTAACTGCTGGACCACCAGGGAGGTCCCTCATCCATTCTATATTTACAGGCCCCAGATATGCCCTGCTGCTCCATGACTTTATGTCTTTGTTAAAACTTGCTTCCTCTGCTTTGTTACATTCTAACTTCCTTCAACTGGTTACACTTAGCCATATGGCTTGAGCAACATTTTCTTTGTAACCCTCTCTCTCAAGCAGAATTATTCATTCCTGTCTTTTGCTATCACTTCCCCTTAAATATTCCTCAAAATTATATGCTTATATATTTGTTTTCTCTGCTAGACCTGATATCCTTGGGACCAGCTTAATATGTCTTTACATTTCTAGTGCCTAGCATAGTACTTGATACATAGCTGTAATCTGCTGTATGAGTAAATGGATGAATGGACTGTGTGCATGCGTCTGTGTGTGTGTGTGTGTATGTGTGCGTGTGTAACATTATTACTGCAAACACTTATAGACCATTTATCATATCCTAGGCATTGTTCTAAGCACTTCTGTTAACTCATTTAATCCTCCCAACAACCCTATAAATTAGTAATGAATAAATATGAAATCTGAAATCAAGTTAGATCAAATAGGCAAGTAGTTTTCTATTATGATTTAAGAAGCATTTCTTTAGAAGTAGAAATGATTGTCATGTTTGTATTAAATTAAAAAAATAAGTTAATGAAGACACACAAAAGAAGAAGAGGGGGGACATTACTTCAGGGTCCTTATACATCACAAGTAGGTGCAATTGCTCAGTTGAGTGTTTCTGCTTCTGCTTAATGAAATCCTTCCTGGGAGGGGCAAAATCTTGTGTCATCCTTTCTAACCTGAAGCAAATTAATTTCTTCCTGCCATAAAAACGTTATTATTTTTTAAATCTTTGATTTGTGTAAAGCATTTGGGATAATCTGTGAGCAGAGACAAAGCCTATATCCACAGATAATGATATCTGCTTCAATTCTGTCTAGTCACAGTATTTTTTTTTTTTTTTTTTGCAGTACGCGGGCCTCTCACCATTGTGGCCTCTCCCGTTGCAGAGCACAGGCTCCAGAGGCGCAGGCTCAGCGGCCATGGCTCATGGGCTCAGCCGCTCCGCGGCATGTGGGATCTTCCCGGACCAGGGCACAAACCCGTGTCCCCTGCATCGGCAGGCGGACTCTTAAAAACTGCACCACCAGGGAAGCCCTAGTCACAGTCTTTACAATGTCCTAAGAGGCTCTACATAATCTGCAACCCCAGTGTTCCCTCCATCTGGAAATCTCTTTGCCCAGATATATTTAGGCTCAGTGGGTACGTAGTTTTCAGGTAGGCAGAGATAAGGAAAAGAACTTCAGGGAGGGACTGACAAGATCAAATGCAGAAAAGCACCAGGCATGTTGGTGGTTCAGAGAGTAGGCCAGTGATGGGAGAGACAGTTCAGCCAGGATCTGGCAGGGAATGGAGAGCAACTGAAGGTTCTCAAATATTAGAGGACTCTATGACCCAAGGACAGTTTTACAAAGATGAACAGTTGGATTGAAGGTAGAAGAGATCAGAGACAGGGACGTCAGCCAGGGGCCAGTAAGATCCTAAACTGGGATATTAGCCATAGAGCTAGAAAAAAGTAATAAAAATGAGAAAGATTGTGGGAAGAGAAAGATTATGAGAGACCGAGTTCCTGATCAGATATGAGACAAAAGAAGGGGTATGTGGTCCTGATGATAGTAGCCTCAGCAAGATCAGAGCCGTCAGGAGGGATCTGTTGCAGATAGAGGTTTGATGGAAATGGGATATATTAGGCAGTTGGAAATAGGGCTGTGGCCCAGAAAATGGACTAGGTCTAAGGATACAAATCCTGTAAAATTCTGATTCTGGTTCTTTCTGTAGGATGAGAGGTAACCAATCAGGAGACAGAGACTGGCAATGGGCACTCTCATATGCCACTATGGGAAGTGAATTTGTGCAAATGTTTTTGGATTAGAATTTGGAAATACTCATCAACATCTAAAGTATACGTGCCTTTTGAAATATTCTCTGTAGAATTTACCTTACAGAGATATTTGCACAATTGAGGAAGAGCATATACAAGGATGCTCATTGATGTACTGTTTGGCTTGTAATGGCAAAAAAAATTGGAGTCAACTTAATTGTCAATCATTGGATGGTACCTCTATATGATGAAATACTATGTTGCTGTTAAATATAATAGAATGAGGTAAAGCTATATATAATGACACAGAAAGGTGTCTACCATGTATTAAGCAAAAAAAAGCAAGTTGTAGATGTGTTAATTAACTAGACGGGAGGAATCTTTTCACAATGAATAAGTATATCAAGTCATCACCATGTATACTTTATTTTTTCATGTACACTTTAAATATCTTTCCATTTTGTCAATTATACCTCAATAAAGCTGAAAATTTTTCAATTAAAAAAACCTCTTGGGCTTCCCTGGTGGCGCAGTGGTTGAGAGTCCGCCTGCCGATGCAGGGGACGCGGGTTCGTGCCCCGGTCCGGGAGGATCCCACATGCCGCGGAGCGGCTGGGCCCGTGAGCCATGGCCGCTGAGCCTGCGCGTCTGGAGCCTGTGCTCCGCAACGGGAGAGGCCACAACAGTGAGAGGCCCACGTACCGCAAAAAAAAATTAAAAAAAATAAATATAATGCCTTCTCCCAACACTCCCAATATTTAAAAAAAAAAAAAAAACTCTTAAAGTTCTCCTCTCACCCCATGACCACTAACAGAAGAGTTCAGTTGGTGCATGTTCTGGTTCTACCTAGGCTTGAAAAGCTGGGTCCAACAGCAAGTCACTTCTCCATCCCCCAGGAATTGTGTTAACCATTTTATTTATTTTTAAATAAAACAGAAGGGTGGGGAGAAAAGCAAGTTGCAAAATGGTGTGTCTAATATAATTCCACTTTTCAAAAAAAGTGAGATATATATTTGGACATGCACACATAAAGGTCTAAAAGAATATGTGGAACTGTTAACTGTGATAGTTTAGGTTGGGCACGACTTAAGGGGACATTGACCTTCTACAGCTATAAATTGTTAGACGTTTTTTCCACTGAGCATGTATTATTTGCAATAAGAATAAAAGTTTGGAATTTTATTAAAAAAACACTTTCAGACTTTCTTAAGGAGGTCATTCAGTCACTGGTACTAAAGGTGAGATAAAAGTAGGTCAAAGCAAGGCAGGAAAACGTGCGGTGGACTGAGTATGTGAAAGTGGTACATGGTGTGTATGTATTGATATATGAAAACGAGCGGACGGGCCCTGCCTGGTTTGGCACCTCCTGAACATTCTAGTCCCCTTTCATAGTACCTTCCTCTCCCCCTTACACCGGCCTCCTCTCTGTTCCTTGAATAAGCCTTTCAACACATGGCCTCTGCGCATGCTGTCTCTGCCTGAAAAAATCCCCACCCCAAACACACAGCCTCCGACATGTACACACCTTGCCCTTACTTCACATCTCAGCTCAGTTGTCACTTCCTCAGAGAAGTGAGAGGGCAGCCTCTCAGAATACAGCAGGCCCCTTTGGTACATGTGTTTCTAAATACGCTACACGTGACTTGAATGGGAAAACAAGAAATTTAAAACGGGAAGGGAGAAGGATGGCAGAGAGTGACTAATGCTTTAATGGTATTCATGTTTTGAAACCTTTCTTCCTGATCTATATTGTCTAGTCTACCTGCTTTTCCTACTTTTAAGTTTACCTGTGGTTCTTCTTAGATATTTCCTATGCAGGGCGGTAAGAGAAGCCTGAAATCATTAATAGACTGTGAATTCCTGCAGTATCATTGTACAACTTCCCTTTGGACAAATTCCTTTCTGCCCTCGTTTACTGAGCGCTAAGTTCTGTTCGAGACCCTGGGTGGAATAACCTTATCTACCGCCCACCTTTCCTACTTTTTCCTCTTCTACTCTCTTATTCAGGGCAAGCTCAGTCCATCACTGTGATTTTCAGTCTCGTGAGCATTGGAATAACCTGAGGAGCTTTTAAAAAAAGGTGGGAATTCACCCTCAGGGATTCTGACTCTGCTGGTCTAGGGTCAGACCCAAGCACAGGGGTGTTCTGAAAGTTCCTTGGGTGATGCTAATGTGCGGGCAGCATTAAGTACCACTGGCTGAGATTAATCCTGAAACAGAAACTCTACTTGGAGAACTGGAGAACACCTGACTTATGGAAATCAAAGCCTGGGTGATTCCAATGGCATCAGTCTCTTAGATGGGGTCAGACTTGCTTTGTTCACAAAGGTAGAGACTGAAGGCCGAAAGCATAAAAGGTGACAGCTGAAGCACCACCCTGAATTAAGGCTGATGACTTTGGACCAGAGCACTTGCTTGTAGGAAATAGTTGGATCACTTGTACAGCTGGATTAGTGGCAGGCGTTCATGGAGGAGAAGAGCAGATTAAATGCCTGTGGGGACCCGTATTAGCTTTCAGATTCTGTTCTCTGTTACTCATGTGTCTCAAAGACTTTCAGAACAAGCAAGTATTATTTTAGGAGTTTAATGCATGGGGCACCTGAGGCCCTGGAAGTTTTATGCCTTATTCTTCAGCACAGTTCATCTCCCAGGACTCCTGACTCCCAAACACCAGAGGTTATCACCAGGTGTCCTGTCTGAAGCAGGACATCTGATTCCTAGTCTTGGCTTAGCCACTAATCACCACAGATGTGGCCTGCTTAAGTCACCTCTGCTCTCAGTGCCTCTGTTCCTTCAGATGAGGTAATTGAACTATATGGTCTATCCAAACCCCCTTCAGCAGTAGCAAGTGACACTAGGTGGCACTCATGTAACTCCAGTGGGGAACGGTTGGAACATGTTGGCTGCCAGCCTCCTTCTGTCCCTTAAAAGACCCAAGGACATGATAAATGCAACTTGGGAAATAATGCAGTTTTAGGAAGACTGATTGGGCCTCCTTTCACCAAGAAGAGTTTTTGAATCTATGGATGTCTGTTATGTTTTACCAGCTACTTTTACAATGTACTTTTGATTTCATATTCCTCTCCTTTTTATCACCTCAAATATTAAAATATTACAGAGAAAGCTATTTCCTATGGCTTAGCTACATTTGTAATCTTGTCCAGACACACAGGCTTGTGTGACATAAGAGCATGTGGTATTACCTTAGCAAGTACCAAGTTTTCCCAGTCACATGCCACTATACGAGTAACTTCTAGGAGAGAGACCCACTGTCCCAGCACTGAACTTCAAGCAAATGGGATTCTTACCTGAGATGAGCCGCCCCTGAACAGGGTGACCCAGACATGGCTTTTGTTCAAAGTCTTGCTCCCCACAGCTGGTTGGTCCTGATGTTTCCAAGAGGTTCCTTCTGGTCTAGGTTCATTCCAAGAATGCAGTCTGGATCAGCCTGGCTTCAGAACTTGACCTTCATGATCAGGATATTATCTCAAAGGTGATACTTTCTTCATTGGCAAAAGTCACCCAAGACACTTTTCAAATGCTTCTCCCTCAATCAAGGACCACAGTAGTAGTACCCAAGGATTTAGCAACAAAAATAAAAGATGGAGGAACTAAGTTTGGCATCTAAATCTGTGAGATCTAAGAAGAGATTTAAGAAGTTTCATACTGTTAATTCATGTTGGGAGTAATAGGTGGATTGCAGTGACTGCATCACCTGTCAATATAAGGGACCCTGGACTTGGGTGAACTTCCTGGGTGGAAGTATAGTCATGACTTCCAGACCTAGGGGTGGTGTTAGAGTCAGGGTAAGGGATTGAAGGTACATATGTGTATGCACTGGTAGACTACAAAGACCTGAAGCCAAAATACTAACAGCAGTGGTGTTATGGGTGACATTTATTGTCATCTGTATACTTTTCTGTATTTCTCAAATTTTATTTAATGATCATGAATTTGTTTTTGTGTTTTATTATTTCAAAAGAAAAAAGAAGGAAAGAGAAAAGAATGATCAGCAGGTTTCAACAAAGAAACAGTTGTTTGTAAATTACCTTGTTTATGACTTGAAAAAAAGCGAGCATGATTTCAGAAGGGGATTGTACTATTTCCCTTGGATGTGGAAATTACTTGACTCTGGTCTGATCCACTGATGGTGAAGTAACACCTGAAAGACTCACATTAACATTACAATTGTCCTCAACATACACAAAAGGAACCTTGAAAATGAATACAAATAATTTTTTATAATTTATAATTCTCTTGTTGAATCAAAATGTACTACTTTAAGTGTGAGATTGCTTTTACGACTATGATGTTTTTTACTTTTCAACCTCATGTGAATTCTACAAAGCTTGGCAGATACCCAGTTGTGACTTCCTTTAGGACTTTTTGTTGCCACTCATTATTCTTCTTAACATTGCCCAAGGTAAAGAGCACGAAGCTTGGAAAAGGTTTGGAGAAAGTTTCTAATCCAGCTTTGGTACAACCTAGCAGTGTAAACATGGTCAGGTTACTTAAGTGTCCTGGGTTTCCGTTTTTCCATTTGTAAAGCAAAGCATGGCTGTTCGTACTATCTCTCCCACCTCAGTTATTATAAGGATAAAATAAGATAATGTTAAGGATAAAGTAAGATAATGTATGTGACAGGACTCAAAATTCTATAGGTGAGTTCTTTTGGAAACTGATGGTGAGATAAAGTATGGAGTAAAAAAGGTTTTCTGAGGGAGTGACACCTGTAAAAGAAAAGGGGAGTAAACAGGATTGAGCAGGGCAGTGGTCAGAGCGCAGTGCTTTCTCTGCCAGCCCAACAGGGAGCACAGAGCTACGATGGCCAGTTCAAGAAGTCCGTGTTGGATGGGCATGGCCAGTTCCTTATACCACTGCCTTGTTTAGTCATCGGCTGGGGGGCCACTCCATAAACAGAGTAACCTCAGCTCCAACACAGAGCAGGTCTTGAAGGAGCTAATACCTGGAGGCTGTCAGCTAACCACACTTCTTGAAGCTGAATAGCAAGTCCTTTCTGGAAAGGAGGACATGAGTGGTATATCTCATGTCTGCCACACTGGCCCCTAATATGACTCAACTTGGGGCCACCAGTTGAGGTGGGTGTATATCTCAAGATTATGAGTTCCCTTTCTCTGACCACAAACTTCTGTCCTTTGATATTGTCCACTCCCTCTCTGAGCACTGAGCATGCTCTCCCCACCCTCCGTGACCCCTATCCTTCTCTCCCTATCTTGACAGTCACCTCCTTCTGATTTCCCTGGCCTCTCTAGCAAGGTTCACTAGCTTGGAGTCAAGGGTCTGGGATTTTATGTTGCCTTCTCTTGTTCCTCTCGACCCTTTGATTTTTTCTCATGCTTGTCGGACTGATTTCTGAGTCACCCCATGGTCTTCTTTCCTCTGAAACTTGAGTGATGAACCTTACTGGAAAAATTCATGTGGGGACTTCCCTGGCGGTCCAGTGGTTAGGACTCCGCGCTTCCACTCCCGGGGCCCCAGGTTCCATCCCTGGTTGGGGAACTAAGATCCTGCAAGCTGCACAGTGCGGCCAAAAAAAAAAAAAAATCATTCAGTACCATCTACTGAATGGTAAACTACACTTCAATGACAGCCAATTTCATCAACACATTTACTGCAGCAATCCTTTTACCCAGTTCATATTGTCTTCCTGTTCCACTTACATTGTGTCTAACTTGTAAGAGATGATTGACATTTATCCAATTCTGCCTTATGCAGAAGGTATCTATGTACTTGATATACTCCCTTCCGCTATTCTCCCTCCAGCTTTATTTTTTTAAATAAATTTATTTATTTATTTTTGTCTGTGTTGGGTCTTCGTTGCTGTGCGCGCGTGCTTTCTCTAGTTACAGTGAGCGGGGGCTACTCTTCGTTGCAGTGTGCGTGCTTCTCATTGCAGTGGCTTCTCTTGTTGCAAAGCACAGGCTCTAGGTGCGTGGGCTTCAGTAGTTGTGGCTCACAGGCTCTAGAGTGCAGGCTCAGTAGTTGTGGTGCACAGGCTTAGTTGCTCCGCGGCATGCGGGGTCTTCCCGGACCAGGGTTCGAACCTGTGTCCCCTGCATTGACAGGCGGATTCTCAACCACTGTGCCACCAGGGAAGCCCCTCCCTCCAACTTTTATATGGTAAATCTCTAGGTTACCATAGGAGCTAGGACTTGCACTATCCTGACTCTTGTTCAATACCCAGAACAGTGCCGTAAGCTTATCTGGCACTGAAAAAAATTGTTGAGTGAATAAATAGCTGAATGAAGAAGAACAACTAAATTTGTTTTGTTATATGCCTATACAGGCTAGAGACAATTTCAAGTATATTATATGTCATCTAAATCTTCATAGGACTCCCATTTTGTAGGTTTTAATCTTCCTATTTTATACATTTATTTGTTGCCTGTCTCTTGCCACTAAATACAAGTTCCTTGAGGGCAAATATCATGTCTGATTCGTTTCTGTAGCTTTGTAGCTCCACTTCCCAGGTGATGCCTGACACATAGATGATACTCAATGAAAGTTAGATGAAGGATCAGATAAGTGAGGGAACCACAAATGGAGGGTCAAGTTAAGACTGTGTCCAACACCAAAGCCTGTGCACTTTGTACCATGTCATGTGGCTCTGTCTGTATTGTGCTGTTAACTGCCCAAGGCTTCACAACAATTTAATGAACAAATTTGAATTAGAAGAAAATGATCCTCCATGCCATACTTCAATCAAAATGGTGACAGAAATTATAGTTGTCACTTGCTTTATTTACTTCTAAAGAATGTACCTAATATCATACGAAGGATAATTGGCCAGTTCATGAATTTTCTGTTTCGAACATCTGACTGTAATTGTTTCTTTACCTTGTTCTGATGTTATCCATGACTCAGTATATGTTTGGGTATTATTTGGGACCCATCTGAATTCATAAGCCTTCTATTTCTTACCATGAGAATAAGATTAGCCAATATTTGCATATGCTAACACTAGTGACAAAATTATAAAGAATGAGTTAAACAAAATGTCACTTAGCAGAAAGTGATAATTAAGCTCTTAATTAATCTTTCTTTCTGCCAGAATTTGGCTTTTAGTCAACTGATACCATTTGATAATAGTGTACATAATGTGGCAAGCACCAGAAAGAAGCTTCTAGACAGCTCATGGATACTAAAAGTATGCAAATCTTTGAACCTATAGTTGGAAATTGAACAGCAATAGAGGTGAGATTCTAGAATTTCCATTCCCACCACTACTTATAATGGAACCAAACAACTGTGAATGCATTCCAGAGATTACTGAGGCCTTCATTTATAAAGCATTTTATGAAACTTTTAGTGTAAATGCCAGCTATTTTTAAATCTTATGATTCCCTGATGAAAATATTTTCCTAAACAATTTGGACCACTCCATATAGTTCTAATGGTTTCCCTATTAAGTACCTTTCAAATATAGCCACAACGTATCTTTTTGAAATAGATGGGTATTAACCAAATGGAAGTGTGCATTGAAAGTTTCTGCTAAAGCAATGAAACCAAAATAGTCTATAAAATGAGGGATTTGAACTAATATCTCTAAGTTTGCTTTCAGTCATGGGAAAAAAAAAATCTATGGCTGTAACCTTGAAAAAGTTTAGTCAGTGCTAAAACCTGAACACAATTCACATGCCCTGTTATTCATGCCTTACATGATAAATTCTTGCCCATTAATTTAATTCAAATCTGAAGGGAAATTAGCAATTCTATGTGAATTCATCCATTTGTTTTTAATAACTCATCACTCTATCTACATGTTTAATAAAATGTTCACAACGTAACAAGAGCTTCTAATTAAAGGAAGAGGCATTTCAGAAATTTTTTTTTCCTTATTTTTCTGCAAAGGTGATGACAGAGTTTCAACACCCAGCTTTATGTTCCACCGTTATAATTTTGTGCCATATGTACATATAAAAAAGAGCTGCTATTGCAGCACCTCTCCCGATCATAATATCTTACATTCATACCACACTTTACAGTTTAACAAATTGATTTTTTAATTATTTATTTATTTATTTTTTGGCCACGCTGCACGGCTGGCAGAATCTCAGTTCCCTGACCAGGGATTGAACCCGGGCCTCGGTAATGAACCAGAATCCTAACCACTAGACCACCAGGGAACTCCCCAAATTAATTTTTTCAGTTTTTAAATTTCCTATCACATTCACCTCATTGGCTCCATCACGCATCATTGGTGACATCACACCTTAAGCACCTAGTCTCCTTGACCCCTCATTCTCCACCTTTGATCCCCTTAGTGGCCCTGAGGAGAGAGCTTGGCAGATATTCAGTCAGAAATAAGCAAACCTGGGGCTTCCCTGGTGGCGCAGTGGTTGAGAGTCTGCCTGCTAATGCAGGGGACACAGGTTCGAGCCCTGGTGTGGGAAGATCCCACATGCCGTGGAGCAACTAGGCCTGTGAGCCACAACTACTGAGCCTGCACGTCTGGAGCCTGTGCTCCACAACAAGAGAGGCCGCGATACTGAGAGGCCCGCGCAGCGCGATTAAGAGTGGCCCCCGCTTGCCACAACTAGAGAAAGCCCTCGCACAGAAATGAAGACCCAATACAGCCATAAATAAATAAATTAATAAACTCCTACCCCCAACATCTTCTTTAAAAAAAAAAAAAAGAAATGAGCAAACCAAAGCTCAGGGAAATGAAGAAGCTAGCTGGTGGGTGATGATGCCTCAGATTACAATTTATATTGCATCCGTTTTTTTGAATGAAAAGGAATCAATCATTTGGGTAATTCAAAATGGCTGAAACCATTTTAGGAAAGTTGATAATTGATAGATCCATTTCAAGACAATTTGCCCACCCACAAGGATCCACAGTGACTTCTAAACAGAACTTAATGTCTCCGCATGTGTATTCTTCCTGCTACAATGCAGACAGATCACTCAGATGGGTTTGAATTTAGACACTGCTGACTCCCTAACTCTGTGACACGTTGGATGGATTTATTGCCTGGCATATAACTGAACAAATATTTGTTGAGTTAATAAATGGCTTAAAACTTTTAATAGGCACTCATTTTTTATTAGCTGTTTCTTTGACACAATTCTTTTGGAAAACAATAAAGCAACATGTAGCAAGAACCATAGAATGTCTGTGTGATACTCTTTGATTCAGAAGTTCTACTCCAAAGAATTTTTCATAAAGAAAAAATCTGGTAGGAGTAACAACCTTGAAGGTATTCTCAAGGTTATCAATCATAGGCAAAATACCAAAACAGTCTCAAAGCCCAGGATACAGTATCTATGACGGGTATGATTTCTGGCTGCTAAGCATGTTTCTTCCCTATCACTTCCTTAAACATAAGGGTAGGCACATGACCTGAAGTGACCAATTAAATTGTCCCATCTCCACAGCCCACAGTGATTGGTTTAGGGATGAGCCAATAAAAGTCCTTTCCTAGGAATTTCCCTTTAGAATTAGTTAGGAAGACATCCTCTTGCATCTATGGTCAAGGACTGGAAAAATACAGCTCTATGTTGCCAGCCACATGAAGAAAGCCTGGCTGCAGCAAAATCAAGCAAGGCCAATACACAAACAGACACAAGAGGTGAAGAGAGACAGAGACTCAGCTGGCACGTTCCTGAAAACATAATTTGAGCCCTGTTTCCTAACATCTCTTCCACTCTTGTCTATTCCAGTTACACAGGCCGTTAAGTCTCTATTTTCATTAAGCTAGTTTAAGTTGGGTTTCTATCACTTACAATTAAGAGCCCTGATTACTACATCCACACAAAGGAATGCTATGTAGCCTTTAAAACAGCAATTTTGCAGAAACATGGGAAAATGTTTACAACAAAATGTTAAGTGGTAGCAACAAAAGACAAAATAGTAGGTGTGTATGTATGAGTATACAAGGAAAAAGGTGTTAACAGTGCTTACTCCTGAGTGAGAGTGAAAAGGAATAGAACGTTTCCCTTTCCTTTATCTACTACTTGAAAATATTTCAGTGAGCATGTATAATATTGCTCTTGTCATTTAGAAAGAAAAAAAGTACATACCTTAAGATTACCATGATGTAAATATACTTAATCACCTGCAAGATAATATAAAAATAGTTATTGTGCTAAAAAGTGAGATTTTAGCTGTTTAAATTTTTTCAAAAACATCTTGAGATGACTTTACTTATTTATTGGCTTTTCAGTAAGAAAAGAAACATTTTAAAGAATAAAATGCATAAACTCTGTCATGTGATAACTTTAACGATTAAAACTAACAAAGGAGAAGAGTAATCTCATCTATTGGGAGCTTGCTTATAAATTATAATTCCATTTTCAAATTAACGTTTTACTTTAACATTATAGTGCTTGTGAGGACATTCAGGGCTAGATTGTTGGTTTTCCTGCCATTGCCTTACCACTCTCTCCCCTAGCTCCTTTTAACGATTGTATGATTGTAAAATTTGTCCAAGTTGATTTATACCAAGACTAGTTGTGAAGGAAATCGTTTCTTTTGCTTTATATTAGTATTAGCCTTGGTAGTTAATTCCATGTAAGATATTTCTGCTCTCTCCTACTCAGTTTTCCTCATATGGAAAACGAGAACTTTAGGTATACCATTTTGTATATAAAATATAGATTTTACCTGAAGATGTGATTGGTTGTTTGGTTTGGTTTACTTGGTTTGGTTTAGAATAAAAATTTACTAGTGAATGATTTTAGATGGTCACTTCTTTTGGTAAATTTAGAATAGTAAACTTCTGTATACTCTATTTTTACTTTTACTAAGAGAAGTGAAATATACCTTTACTCCATTCTTTCTACCTGCATATTGGGATGTATAAATTGTTGGTATATAATTAGTAACATGTGATTCTAAAGCACTACTTCCTACAAAGAGGAAAAAAAACACAATTAAGACAAGGCACAACATTTCTTCACCTTCAATACAATAAAGCACTGTTTTAGCCCTGATCCACAATGTGAAAAGTAACTTAAGTACTTTAAAAAGCTCATTTATCTTCTCTTTACCTCATTTTTTTTCAGTTATAAAAGAGACATAATAATAGTTTCCTTGACAACCTCCTAGGATTTGTGTATCTATTGAGATTAAAAACAAATATTATTAGAGGATACCAAAGAGAAAAGTGCACATTTTAGAATTGCATAGCTTGATAAAATTTTACCAACTGAGCATGCTCGTGTAATAATAAACATGCTAAGACAAGAAACAGAATGTCACCATACCCCAGAAATATCACTCACACCCCTTCAAAAGAGCGTTCACTACCTTGATCTCTAATACTATAGATTTTGCTTGTGCTTGAACTTTATATAAAAGGACCCACATGGTATGTATTCTTTTACGCCTGACTTGTTTCACTCAGCATTATGTTGACGAGGTTCACCCATACTGTGTGCAGTTTATGGATAATTCCTTTCCCCTGCTGTATAGTACTGTTTTATAAAAGTACCATGATTTATTTATACATTTCTCTGTTGATGGGTATTTGAATAGTGTTTGCTTCTGGCTTTATGAATGGGAGAACAAATATGTTCATTTCTGTTGGGTATATACCTAGAATTGGGATTTCTTGGTCATAGCTTGTATGTATTAGGCTTTAGTAGATACTGCCAAACAATTGTTCAAAATAGTTGATGCAGTTAACACTCCCACAGGTAATGTATGAGACATCTGCTTGCTACACATCTTTGCCAACAGTTAGGATTTTTATCTGTTGAGATTTTAATATACATAAAATAATTTCATAAACCATAAATCTCCTTCAAATGCAAGACGTTTCCTAATTTTATTTTACTAGCTTGTCTTGTTCCAGAGTAATTTAAGGTGAGTTGAAGGTAAGACTGTGTATGCCATTTCACTACTCACAGCTTCTCTTCAGACGGTTACTGCCCTCTGGGGCAGCCTTAATTAAGCTATGCCTTTGTTAATCCAAATAAAAGCAAGCCCATAAAAAACTACAAATAGAACTACCATACGACCCAGCAATCCCACTACTGGGCATATACCCTGAGAAAACCATAATTCAAAAAGAGTCATGTACCACAATGTTCATTGCAGCTCTATTTACAGTAGCCAGGACATGGAAGCAACCTAAGTGTCCATCAACAGATGAATGGATAAAGATGTGGCACATATATACAATGAAATATTACTCAGCCATAAAAAGAAACGAAACTGTGTTATTTGTAGTGAGGTGGCTGGACCTAGAGTCTGTCATACAGAGTGAAGTAAGTCAGAAAGAGGAAAACAAATACCATATGCTAACACATATATATGGAATCTAAAAAAAAAAAACAATGGTCATGAAGAACCTAGGGGCAAGATGGGAATAAAGACACAGACCTACTAGAGAATGGACTTGAGGACACGGGGAGGGGGAAGGGTAAGCTGTGACAAAGTGAGAGAGTGGCATGGACATATATACACTAACAAATGTAAAATAGATAGCTAGTGGGAAGCAGCCACATAGCACAGGGAGATCAGCTCTGTGCTTTGTGACCACCTAGAGGGGTGGGATAGGGAGGATGGGAGGGAGGGAGATGCAAGAGGGAAGAGATATGGAGACATATGTATTTATATAATGGATTCACTTTGTTATAAAGCAGAAACTAACACACCACTGTAAAGCAATTATACTCCAATAAAGATGTTAAAAAAAAAAAGCAAGCCCAATAACCAAACTGAATTAAATTTTCCTAATTTTGCTAGAGTGTCTCTCAGAAATGCTAATTATGTCCTTCAGTTCTACAGGCAAGAGACTAATTCCTTCCAATCTGTGAAAACAAGGAGGAGCTCAACTCTATACCACAGGCTAGGAAAATTTAGTACACAGCAAATATACTCATTTAAAATGTAAATCTAATTTCCTATGCAAAGTTAGTAACCCAAACACTAGGACAGAATTCATCTCATTTCTTTAACATCCACTACCTGACTTCACTACATTTGACTTTATGGGCTCTTTTAAGTAGTTCTACCAGAGTTTCTTTTTGAGAATAAGAGCCATGTTGGATAGAGGAGAGGAAGGGAAAAGCCTGTACTTAACAATGGCTATGGTTACTAGCAGACCAAGCTCAATTGTGGGTCTATTCTGTGATCTGACAAAAATGCTCAAGCTCTGGGAAATCTAATGACCAACTGTCATCTTGCTCCTCACGCTTTTCAGTTGTTGACCCTAACCTTCCTTACTGCCGGTCTTCCCCTCCACTTGCTTTAAATAGATGACGTTCTGCTCAGTTACCCTCGTTTATACAACATGACTTCCAGTGGAGAGTGTGACTCTATCCTGAGCTGCTGTTTTAATTAGTTAATTAACAAAATATATACCTACGGACTACATTCCATGTGCTTGACACTAAGACCCCAGAGGCAAATAAGAGCCTTTAAACAGTTCACAGCCTAGTGAAGGAGACAGATTGGTACACATCTGGCTACAAGTACTAAAATAGCAATAATAAAGCAAATGTAAACATGAAAGGACCTTATTTTGTTACACAAGTGGATTTGGGACAAATGAGAAAGATATTTTATGATCCCTCCTACTGCACTTTCATTTACTTTGTTACCTCAGTCTCAGGTTACAATTACAGTAATTTATTCAAATAGAAAGAAAACCACAATCTGGCAAATATATGAATGTAACATCAATGATGAAAAATGCTCATCTTTCATATTCTTGTTTCTTTGTTTTGGTTTGGGGTTTTGTGTGTGTTTGTGTGTTTCCTTTTTTTTTATAATAATCTTTTTAAAAAATAAATTTATTTGTCTGTGTTGGATCTTTGTTGCTGCGCACGGGCTTTCTCTAGTTGTGTCAAGCGGGGGCTACTCTTCGTTGTGGTGCATGGGCTTCTCATTCCAGTGGCTTCTCTTGCTGTGGAGCATGGGCTCTAGTCACATGGGCTTCAGTAGTTGTGGCATGTGGGCTCAGTAGTTGGGGCTCATGGGCTCTAGAGCACAGGCTCAGTAGTTGTGGTGCACAGGCTCAGTAGTTGTGGCTCGTGGGCTCTAGAGCACAGGCTCAGTAGTCGTGGCGCACAGGATTCATTGCTCCGTGATATGTGGGATCATCCCAGACCAGGGCTCGAACCCATGTCCCCTGAATTGGCGGGCAGATTCTTAACCACTGTACCACCAGGGAAGTCCCTGTTTCTGTTTCTTTTTTGGTGTGCTTTCACATTTCTTCCTGCAAACCACTTATTACTCCTGGACTTGAAGCTCATGAGCTATATTTCGCTGGTCATTTCCGATTGATGCAGGCTCAGAAGCTTCTCCAAACAACTCGTTCATTGGCCTCAACTTTTATGTGTCCATCCCACGCTTTCTATCTCCATCCCCCGTGTTCACAGGCTTATTACATATATAAGAATTTAGTGGACAAAAATAAAATAAAATAGAAGACCAAGAGATTGGTATAGTGTAGACTGGTACAGTGTACACTAACAGGTCACAAACCTTAAAGTGCATAGGAATCACTGGAGTGTTCTAAATGCAGATTTCCAGATCCCACTCCAAGAAACTTTTTTTTAATTAATTAATTTATTTATTTTTTGGCTGCATTGGGTCTTCGTTGCTTCATGCGGGCTCTCTCTAGTTGCCGCAAGCAGGGACTACTCTTCATTGTGGTGTGTGGGCTTCTCATTGTGGTGGCTTCTCTTGTTGCAGAACATGGGCTCTAGGTGCACAGGCTTCAGTAGTTGTGGCACGCGCAAGAAACTTTGATTCAATAGTTTTGGTCCAGGAGTCTGCATTTAATAATCAACCCAGTTGATTCTTATGAAGGGGTTCTTAAACCTCATTTTGAGAAACCCCACTTTGGTTTCCGTTTAACAAACACACAAATACTTCACATGATTGAGAAGATGCAGATCTCTGCCTGGCCCTTTTTTTATGCATATAGGCATTACCAGTCCTCTAGTCAGCAGGGTTTTTTTGGTTTTTGAATTAATACAATTTATTTTTTTAGAGAAGTTTCAGATTTACAGAAAAATTGAATAAAAAGTACATAGAATTCCCATAGATCCTCTAAAAATCTTGTGTGGTCCACCTATTCATCCTTCCTTCCCTTCTCCAGACCCTTGGCAACCACTGATCTTTTCACTGTGAGCATTTGGTTTTGTCGATGCCTGGATTTTAGCCATTCTAAGAGGTACATAGTGCCATCTCATTGTTAATTTGCAGTTCCCTAATGACATATGATGTTGAGCATCCTTTCATATACATATTTGTCATCTGTATATGTAACTTCTAATACCATCTGACTCCCAGTCTGTTTAAATATCTCCACTGGGCTGATGTCTTTTAATTCTTTCTAATCCCAGGGTGTTGTCAGCTTCAGGCTGTCCATCCCCAATAGACATCTTGTTCCTTACATCCTCTTTATTCCTACACTTCATTGAAACTGAGGGCCCTGGATTTTTCAAACAATATACCAGTTCCTCTAGAGGCTTTGACTTGGGTTGCTGACAGAGAAATCTTTATTAAGTCTTTTTTTTTTCACTTTTAAAAGTTGAGATTTATTTCATTTAATACAAAGGGTGAGAAGCTACAATAAGGATTCAATATTGGTAAGCAAATCATATAGGTCAGGGAGAAGCTTATGGATCACATATTCTCATATGTCAGGCACCCATCTTCCAGATTACAGGAAAAAAATAGAGATCATAATAAGATGCATTGGGGATAACTGTCATATGTTTGCACACTCTTGCAATGCATTTTTCCTATACTAAATTTTTCACAGAAATAAATATAAAGCTGCCACTCACATTTGTTCAACAATAATTAGTCATCAGTCATTTTGAATAGATGATAACACTGATTATTCAATAGGCAGTGAGGAGAGATGCCTGCAAGAAATATGTCTAGTTCAGGCTGTGAAATCTCAGTTGCTTCATAAGAGAAGATTGATGCAACTGGGAATTAAGATTTTATTTATCTTGTTTCTTGAGGTAGGCTTGTATTGCTATAAACTTCCCTCTTAGAACTGCTTTTGCTGCATCCCATAGGTTTTGGATGGTCATGTTTTCATTGTAATTTGTCTGTAGGTATTTTTTGATTTCCTCAGTGATCTCTTGGTTATTTAGTAACATATTGTTTAGCCTCCATGTGTTTGTGTTTTTTATGTTTTTTTTCCCCTGTAACTGATTTCTAACCTCATAGCGTTATGGTCAGAAAAGATGCTTGATATGATTTCAATTTTCTTAAATTTACTGAAGCTTGATTTGTGACCGAAGATGTGATCTATCCTGGAGAATGTTCTGTGTGCACTTGAAAGTGTAATCTGCTGTTTTTGGATGGAATGTCCTATAAATATCAATTAAATCTATCTGGTCTATTGTGTCATTTAAAGCTTGTGTTTCCTTATTAATTTTCTGTCTGGATGATCTGTCCATTGGTGTAAGTGAGGTGTTAAAGTCCCCCACTATTATTGTGTTATTGTCGATTTCCTCTTTTATAGCTGTTAGCAGTTGCCTTATGTATTGAGGTGCTCCTATGTTGGGTGCATATATATTTATAATTGTTATATCTTCTTCTTGGATTGATCCCTTGATCATTATGTAGTGTCCTTCTTTGTCTCTTGTAACATTCTTTAAAGTCTATTTTATCTGATATAAGTATTGCTACTCCAGCCTTCTTTTGATTTCCATTTGCATGGAATATCTTTTTCCGTCCCCTCACTTTCTGTATGTGTCCCTAGGTCTGAAGTGGGTCTCTTGTAGACAGCATATATAGGGTCTTGTTTTTGTATCCATTCAGCAAGTCTGTGTCTTTTGCTTGGAGCATAATCCATTCACGTTTAAGGTAATTATCGATATGTATGTTCCTATTACCATTTTCTTAATTGCTATGGGTTTGTTTTTGTAAGTCCTTTTCTTCTCTTGTGTTTCCCACTTAGAGAAGTTCCTTTAGCATTTGTTGTAGAGCTGGTTTGGTGGTGCTGAATTCTCTTAGCTTTTGCTTATCTGTAAAGCTTTTGATTTCTCTGTTGAATCTGAATGAGATCTTTGCCAGGTAGAGTGATCTTGGTTGTAGGTTCTTCCCTTTCATCACTTTAAATATATCATGCCACTCCCTTCTGGCTTGTAGAGTTTCTGCTGAGAAATCAGCTATTTACCTTATGGGAGTTCCCTTGTATGTTATTTGCCATTTTTCCCTTGTTGCTTTCAATAATTTTTCTTTGTCTTCAATTTTTGTCTTTAACTATGTGTCTCAGTGTGTTTCTCCTTGGGTTTATCCTGCCTGGGACTCTCTGTGATTCCTGGACTTGGGTGGCTATTTCCTTTCTCATGTTAGGGAAGTTTTCAACTATAATCTCTTCAAATATTTTCTCGGGTCCTTTCTCTCTCTCTTCTCCTTCTGGGACCCCTATAATGCGAATGTTATTGTGTTTAATGTTGTCCCAGAGGTCTCTTAGGCTGTCTTCATTTCTTTTCATTCTTTTTTCTTTATTCTGTTCCACAGCACTGAATTCCACCATTCTGTCTTCCAGGTCACTTATCTGTTCTTCTGCCTCAGTTATTCTGCTATTGATTCATTCTAGTGCATTTTTCATTTCAGTTATTGTATTGTTCATCTCTGTTTGTTTGTTCTTTAATTCTTCTAGGTGTTTGCTCTTTAATTCTTTTAGGTCTTTGTTAAACATTTCTTGCATCTTCTCAATCTTTGCCTCCATTCTTTTTCCTATGTCCTGTATCATCTTTACTATCATTATTCTGAATTCTTTTTCTGGAAGGTTGCCTATCTCCACTTCATTTAGTTGTTTTTCTGGGGTTTTATTTTGTTCCTTCATCTGCTACATAGCCCTCTGCCTTTTCATCTTGTCTATCTTTCTGCGAATGTGGTTTTTTTTCCACAGGCTGCAGGATTGTAGTTCTTCTTGCTTCTGCTCTTTATTAAGTCTTTAAAAATGATATTATTCAAGTGACACACAAGGGAAATGAGTGATGAGAAGAGGAAGTACTATTACAAAAGTGGTCCCAGGACATTAGATTTATCACAAAATCCTTTCCATGAGTCAGTTCATCTTTTCCATTTTAGTTTCAGGGAGGATATTTGACGCCTTGGAATTAGGAGTCTTCTCCTACTTTCACCAAATTACTAAAACCAATGAATATTCAAGTGAAACCTTATCCAAATTTGGGGCTTGCCTGACTGCAGAGGACCCTCTGCCTGAGTTATTGCTCCTGAAACTCACACAGCTATCTCTGGAGAGCACAGAATGGAGGCTAAGTTTCTTGGATGAGATGCAGTAAGTTTTCCAAGGATGTGGTTGATCCAAGAATATACACAGCTAATTTATAAAAAAGCAGCTACCTTGAGGATAACACATGAAGGATTCCAGAGGTCAAGAATTGACCTCAGTCCATATGGGGAAATCTCACTGGTGTGAACTGAAAAAGCTTACATGAAGCTATAGGCTATCTAAAACCTCTGACAATGGTATTTTATGTTTCAGACAGAAAGAGGTCAAAGATGAAGATCCTGAAATACAGACTCTCTCTCTGCATTAGCAGGGAGACTGATGGTATCTGGGCTGGCTGGAAGGAGGCAGGGGAGTCGGAAATGCCTTCCTTCTGCTGGTGTTAGTCCTGATCCTAGGATTTAAACGTTATTTTCAGTTTAAAAGAGTCCGATAGGTCTATATATTTTAATATATTTTTATAGAAGAGGAGAATTTTTCCACAGTCTTAGAGTCTCTCTAGAAGCCAATAAACCATGTTAAAAGAGGCCCAGATTATCTGTCTTCCTTCATCTTAATGCCTCTGCAACATCATGCACTACCTCATAGGATTGGTATGTGACAGATTCTATTTTGAGTCTTCCGATGACTCCTTCATTTAGTCTTCCTTGAGAAGCAGAGTTCAGAAAAATCTGTGCAACTGGAAGTCGTCTCCCAGTCCCCTGGATCTTGCAGTCCTAGTTTCAAAGAGGTCAGTGTCTTCTTAAGGGTCATGTGGAGGCTCCAGTGTGTTCCCAGGAAAATGCATTCCTTGTGCTAAGAAGTTATCTACAGAGCATCTTAGACGGAGTTCTGTTCGGTGCTGTAGTGACATAAGATGTCTGTGCCTGAAGAACTTTTTGAGTTGTTAAATAATGGGACTGTTTTAGTGAACCCAATAAGCCCTAGTTAATAAAACTCTCCATTGATGTGGACAGTATTCATTTCCAATAAAACTAGCAAGACAGGAACCTCACACAAGCCACGCTGTTCTAACTTGTTGGAAGATACTGCAGTTGAAACCTACAGCCATTTTCACTCCATCTTCCTTACTGACATTTGGCTTGATCAAATGCTTAACACCTCTGCAAAAGCCACTCAAAAAGACTTTTTGGTATCTGTCATTCTAAATTCCAAGCATGGCACACTGACCCAGAGATTTTTGTTTGTTTCGGTGGTAAAATACACATAACATAAAATTGACCCTTTTAACCATTTTTCAGTGCATAGTTCAGAGCCCTTAAGTACATTCATATTGTTGTGCAACCATCACCACCATCCATGTCCAGAACTACTCCATCTTCCCAAAATGAAACTCTGTACTAATTAAACAATAACTTCCCACTCCCCCCATCCCCAGCCCCTAGCAACCACCATTCTACTTTCTGCCTCTATGAATTTGACACAGGTATATCATATAAGTGGAATCATACAATATGTGTCATTTTGTGTCTGGCTTATTTCACTTAGCATAATGTCCTCTAGGTTCATCCATGTTGTAGCCTGTGTTAGAATTTTATTGCTTTTAAAGGCTCAAATATATACTGCTGTGTATAATACATATAAATATATATATACACACACACATACATATACACACACAGTGGACCCTTGAACAACATGGGTTTGAACTGTGCAGGTCCACCCATATTCAGATTTTTTTCACTAAATATGTACTGCAATATTACATAATCCATGGTTGATTGTTCCTTGGATCCTGAACTGTGGATATGAGGACAGGTGAAAAGTTATATGCAGGTTTTTGACTGTGCAGAGGGTCAGCGCCCATAGCCCCTGAGACGTACAAGGATCAATTGTATGTATATATCTGTCTGTATATATGTATATATACATATATATATATACACACACACCAATACCACATTTTGTTTATTCATTCATCTGTCAATGGACGCTTGAGTTGCTGCCACCTGTTGGCTATTGTGAATAATGCTACTATGAACATGGGCATACAAATATCTGTTAAGAGTTCCTGCTTCTCTGGGTATATAACCAGAAGTGGAACTGCTGGATTGAACTGTAATTCTATTTTTTTTTTTTTTTTTTTGGAAAAATCACCATACCATTTCTCACAGTGGCTGCACCATTTTACATTCCTACCAGCAATGGGTTCCACTTTCTTCACATCCTTGTCCACGCTTGTAACTTTCTAGGTTTGTTTTTTGTTTGTTTGGTTTTTTTGATAATAGCTATCTTAATGGGTGTGAAGTGATATCTCATTGTGGTTTTGATGTGAATTTCCCTAATGATTAGATACTGAGTGTCTTTTCACGTGCTTAGTAGCCACTTGTATATCTTTGGAGATGTGAAGTCTTTTGCCCATTTAAAATTGGATTTGTTGTTGTTGAGTTGTAGTTTAAAAATATATATTCTGGATGTCAATCCCTTATAAGACATACAATTTGTGAATATTTTCCCCTATTCCGGGGGTTTCCTTTTCACTCTGTTGATAGTGCCTTTTGATGCACAAAAGTTCTTAATTTTGATGAAGTCCAATTTAACTATTTTTCTTTTCTTGACTGTGCTTTTGGTGTCAGAAAATCATTGCCAAATCCAACGGCCTAAAGCTTTCTCTTTTTTTTATAGCTTTTTTACTATGTTTTCTTAGAAGTTTTAGCTCTAACATTTACATCTTTGATCTTTTTTTTTTTTTGCGGTACACGGGCCTCTCACTGTTGTGGCCTCTCCCGTTGCGGAGCAACAGGCTCCGGATGCGCAGGCTCAGCGGCCATGGCTCACGGTCACAGCCGCTCCGCCGCATGTGGGATCTTCCCGGACCGGGGCCGAACCCGTGTCCCCTGCATCGGCAGGCGGACTCTCAACCACTGCGCCACCAGGGAAGCCCTTTGATCATTTTTTAATATTTATTTATTTATTTTAAAATATTTATTTATTTAATTAATTTATTTATTTGGCTGAGCTGGCTCTTAGTTTCAGCATGCAGGCTCTTAGTTGTAGCATGCAGGCTCTTAGTTGTGGCATGAGGGATCTAGTTCCCTGACCAGGGATCGAACCTGGGCCCCCTGCATTGGGAGCATGGAGTCTTATCCACTGGACCACCAGGAAAGTCCCAAATCTTTGGTCGTTTTGAGTTAATTTTTGTACATAGCGTAAGGTAAGGGTCTAACTTAATTTTTTTTGCATTTGCATTTTTTTGCATTTGGAGATCCAGTTTTCCCAAACCATTTCTTAAAAAGACTGCCTTTTTCCCATTGAACAATTTTGGCACCCTTACTGAAAATCATTTGACCATATATGTGAGGGTTCACTTCTGGGTTCTCTATTATATTGCATTGGTGTATATATCTGTCTTTATGGCTGTACCACGCTGTTTTTTTTTGTTTGTTTTTTTTTGCGGTGCGCGGGCCTCTCACTGTTGTGGCCTCTCCCGTTGCGGAGCACAGGCTCCGGACGCGCAGGCTCAGCGGCCACGGCTCACGGGCCCAGCCGCTCCGCGGCATGTGGGATCTTCCAGGACCGGGGCACGAACCCGTGGTCCCCTGCATTGGCAGGCGGACTCCCAACCACTGCGCCACCACGGAAGCCCATACCACGCTGTTTTGATTGTCAAAGAATTATAGTATGTTTTGAGATCAGGAATGTTAGACCTCCAACATTGTTATTTTCAAGATTGTTTTGACTATTTGGGGTTACTTGATAAAATTCCATTATAATTTTAGGATGAATTTTCTATTCCCGAAAAAGAAGTGTTGAGATTTTGATGAAGATTGCATTGAATCTGTAGATCATGTTGGGTAGTATTGACATCTTAACAATATTAAACCTTCTAATCCGTGAACATGGGACGTGTTTCCATTTATTGATGTGTTTAATTTCTTTCAGGAATGTTTTGTAGTTTTCAAGTGTAATTAACCTCCTTGGTTAAGTTTATTGCCAAGTATTTCATTCTTCTTGATGCTACTGTAAATTGAATTGTTTTCTTAATCTCCTTTGGACTGTTCATTGTTAGGGTACAGAAGCACAACTGATTTTAAAAAAGACACACACACACACAACAGATTTTTGTGTGTTGATTTTGTATCCTGCAACTTTGCTGAATTTTCTTATTGGTTCTAACAGGGTGTGTGTGTGTGTGTGTGTGTGTGTGCGTGTGTGTGTGTGTGATCTTTAGGGTTTCCTACATACAGGATCTTGTTACTTGCAAGCAGAGATAATTTTACTTCTTCCTTTCCAATTTGGATGCCTTTTATTTCTTTTATCTTGCCTAATTGCTCTGAATAGAGCTTCTAGTACCACGTTGAATAGAAGTGGTGAAAGTGAGCATTCTTACCTTATTCCTGGTCTTAGAGGAAAAGCTTTCAGTCGTTCACCATTGTATATGTTGGCTGTGGGTTTTTCATATATGGCCTTTATTATGTTGAAGAAACTTTTTTCTAATCCTAGCTTGTTGAGTTTTTTTATTATGAAAGGTGTTGAATTTTGTCAAATGTTTTTTTCGGTATCAGTTGAGATCATGGACCCTGAGATTTTGTAATGAGAGAAATGGCTTTTATTCTTAGCCCCTAACCCCTGCACACAAATTGGGGGAGGCCTCAGCAATTAAGAACTTGCAGTTTTATTTCATGAAACTCTGTTCTCTTCCGTACCTCTTAGTGAAGCCAACCACTGTTGTCAATTACAGCAATCAGATCTAGGTATTTACTTTTCTTGACCTAGCTACTGTTTTTTTTTTAAACGCAGCTATAGCTAACCATAGCATCCCCTCTTTCTTGCTAATAATTAGACGAAACAGTAAATCAATTTGGACTTACTGATGAATGACTGGCTAGAAACAATATTTAATGGGATGAATTTAATTTTTAAATGGCCACATAGTAAAATGAACTTTTTTGGGCATGTATAGTTCTAGGAATAAGTGCATGTACAGATTCATGTAACTACCACCACCATCACGATACAGCTCAGTCCCATTGCCCTAAAAAGACTCCTGCATTCTATCCTTTTATTATCCTCCCCCTACCTTGAATTCCTGGCAACTAATAATCACTATTTTGTCTTTTTGAGAATGTCATATAGTGTATAACATATACCTGTGAGGGGAAGATTAAGTGTGACTGATGGCTTTGCTAGCAGTCATTCTGAATAACAGAACTATTCTAAACCATGAACCTGGTATAATCATCATCATGGTAGGAGAGAATAATCATAGATTCATATGTTGTATCAGCCTCAGAACGTCTATCAGTCTGCTAGGAAGAGTGTTAGCCCAATTATAAGACTAATGGTTGAAGACTGGTGCCAATCTTTGAGCAACTGGATCATAAGAGATAAGAAATAACAGAATGTGGGCTTCCCTGGTGGCGCAGTGGTTAAGAGTCCACCTGCCGATGCAGGGGACGCGGGTTCGTGCATTGGTGTCCACCATGGCCGCTGAGCCTGCGTGTCCAGACCCTGTGCTCCGCAACGGGAGAGGCCACAACAATGAGAGGCCTGCGTACTGCAAAAAAAAAAAGAAATAACAGAATGTGAGGTTAACCTATTCTATAGGTTATCTGTGGTACATGGCCATTTCATGGACTATTACATGTTATCATCCACACGTGAAGGACAGTGAGGAGGAAATGTATTAAGCTGAAAACTACAGAACTGCACAAGAGATGATTTCCAACAGCTTATAAAGCAACTATGCTTTGGGACTTTCCCGGTGGCACAGTGGTTAATAATCTGCCTGCCAATGCAGGGGACATGGGTTCGAGCCCTGGTCCACATGCTGCGGAGCAACTAAGGCCGTGCGCCACAAGTACTGGGCCTGTGCTCTAGAACCAGCGAGCCACAACTACTAAAGCCCATGCGCCTAGAGCCTGTCCTCCGCAACAAGAGAAGACACTGCGATGAGAAGCCCATGCACCGCAACGAAGAGTAACCCCTGCTCGCTGCAACTAGAGAAAGCCCAAGCACAGCAACAAAGACCCAACACAGGCAAAATTAACAAATTAATTAATTTTTTAAAAAGGTGAATTATTTTGTTTAAAAAAAAATCAACTATGCTTTGTTTCCAATGCAGTGATCAGCAATATAATTTTCTGGTCAGGTGAAACACATCTAGTGCAGTAAAATGGAAATAGTCATATTTCATCTATTAGGATGATTTGGGCTGCAAGTAACAGAATATCCAGCTGAAAGTGGATATCTCACATAAAAAATATCTCACATAGGGCTTCCCTGGTGGCGCAGTGGTTGAGAGTCTGCCTGCCGATGCAGGGGACGCGGGTTCGTGCCCCGGTCCGGGAAGATCCCACATGCCACAGAGCGGCTGGGCCCGTGAGCCATGGCCACTGAGCCTACGCATCCGGAGCCTGTGCTCCACAACGGGAGAGGCCACAACAGTGAGAGGCCCGCATACCGCAACAACAACAACAACAACAAAAAATCTCATATAAAAAAGTCTCTAGACATAGGTAGTTCCAGAACTGATTGAGTGGTCTCAACAATATCATGAAGAATCCAGCTCTTTCCAAAAACCACATGATCATCTCAATAGATTCAAAAAAGCATTTGACAAAATTCAGCACCCATTCATGATAAAATCTCTCACCAAAGTAGGTATAAAGGGAACAAGTCTCAACATAATAAAAGCCATTTATGCCTAACCCACAGACAACATAATACTCAATGGTGAAAAACTGAAAGCCTTCCCACTAAATTCAGGAATGAGACAGGGATGCCCATTCCACCACTTCCATTCAACATAGTATTAGAAGTTCTAGCCACAGCAATTATACATGAAAAAGAAATAAAAGGTATCTAAATTGGAAGGGAAGAGGTAAAACTGTCAGTATTTGCAGGTGACATGATACTCTAAATAGAGAATCCTAAAGCCTCCACAAAAAAGCTATTAGAATTAATAAATGAAGGTAGCAGGATACAAGATTAATATACAAAAATCTCTTACAGTGAAATATCAAAAAGAGAAAGTAAAGAAAACACTTCCATTTAAAACTGTCAGGGAGTTCCCTGGTGGCCTAGTGGTTAGGATTCTGGGCTTTCACTGCCATGGCCCCTTTTTTAATCCCTGGTTGGGGAACTGAGATCCTGCAAGTCACACGGTGCAGCCAAATTCAAACCAAGCCAAAACAAAAAAACGAAAGAAACAAAAAACACTGTGTCAAAAAAAATACCTTGGGGGGCTTCCCTGGTGGCACAGTGGTTGAGAGTCTGCCTGCTAATGCAGGGGACATGGGTTCGAGTCCTGGTCTGGGAGGATCCCACATGCCTCAGAGCAACTAGGCCCGTGAGCCGCAACTACTGAGCCTGCGCATCTGGAGCCTGTGCTCCACAAGCCGTGACGGTGAGAGGCCCGTGCACCGTGATGAAGACTGGCCCCCACTTGCGACAACTAGAGAAAGCCCTCACACAGAAACGAAGACCCGACACGGCAAAAATAAATAAATAAACTAATAAACTCCTACCCCCAACATCTTAAAAAAATAAAGTTACACCTCATTGTAAAAAAAAAAAAAAAAAACCTTGGAATAAGCTTAACCAAGGAGGTGAAAGACCTATACATTGAAAACTATAAAACGTTGATAAAGGAAACTGAAAATGATTCAAGAAATGGAAAGATATCCCATGCTCTTGGATTGGAAGAATTAATATTGTTTAAATGTCCATACTACCCAAATAAATCTACAGATTTAATGCAATCCCTATCAAAATACCTATGACATTTTTCAAAGAACTAGAACAGATAATCCTACAATTTATATGGAAAAAGCCAAGGCAATCCTGAGGAAAAAGAACAAAGCTGGAGGCATAAACCTTCCAGACTTCACACAATACTACAAAGCTATAGTAATCAAAACAGCGTGGTATTGGCACAAAAACAGACATATGGATCAATGGAACAGAATAGAGAGCCCAGAAATAAACCCACACAACTATGGTCATTAATCTACAACAAAGGAGGTAAGAATACACAGTGGAGAAAAGACAGTTTCTTCAACAAGTGGTGTTGGGAAATCTGGACAGTTACATTTAAATCAATGAAATTAGAACACTCCCTCAAACCATATACAAAAATAAACTCAAAATGGTTGAAAGACCTAAATATAAGGCATGACACCATAAAACTCCTAGAAGAGAACATAGGCAAAACATTCTTTTTTTTTTTTTTGGCAAAACATTCTTGGACATAAAATCGTAGCAATATTTTCTTAGATCAGTCTCCCAAGCCAAAAGAAATAAAAGCAAAAATAAACAAATGTAAATCTAATCAAACTTAAAAGCTTTTGCACAGCAAAGGAAAACACCAACAAAAAACAAAAAGACAACCTACAGAATGGGAGAAAATATTTGCAAATCATGCAACTAATGAGGAGTTAATATCCAAAATGTAGAAACAACTCATACAGCTCAAAAAAACCCAAAAAACAAAACAAAACAAACAATCCAATCAAAAAATGGGCAGAAGACCTAAACAGATATTTCTTCAAAGAAAACATACAGATGGCCAACAGGCACATGAAAAGATGCTCAACACTGCTAATTATTAGAGAAATGCAAATCAAAACTATAATGAGGTATCACCTCACACCAGTCAGAATGGCTATTATCAACAAGTCTACAAATAATAAATGCTGGAGAGGGTATGGAGAAAAGGGAACCCTCCTACACTTTTGGTGGGAATGTAAATTGGTGTAGCCACTATGGAAAACAGTATGGAGGTTCCTTAAAAAACTAAAAACAGAGCTACCATATGATCCAGCAATCCCACTCCTGGACATATATTCAGAAAAGACAAAAACCCTAATTAGAAAAGATACATGCACCCCAATGTTCATCCAGCACTATTTACAATAGCCAAGACTTGGAAACAACCCAAGTGCCCATCAACAGATGACTGACTTAAGAAGATGTGGTATACATACAATGGAATATTAGTCAGCCATTAAAAAGAATGAAATATTGCCATTTGCAGCAACATGAATAGACTTAGAGAATTCTATACTAAGCAAAGTAAGTCAAAGACAAATATTATATGATATCACTTATATGTGGAATCTAAAAAATAATGCAAATGAATCTATAAACAAAACAGAAACAGACTTACAGACTTAGAAGATTTACAGACATAGAAGATAATATGGTTATCAAAGGGGGGAATTAATTAGGCTGTGAGATTAACACATACAGACTACTATACATAAAATAGATAAGCAAAAAGGATTTACTGTAAAGCACAGGGAACTATATTCAATGTCTTGTAATAACCTATAATGGAAAATAAGCAAAAAACAACAACAACCACTATATATATATATATATATATATATAACAATCACTTTTCTGTACACCTGAAACTAGCACAATATTGTAAATCAACTATACTTCAATTAAAAATAATTAAACGAAAATAATCCAGCTCTTTCCATCCTCCATTCCACCATCCTCAGTATGAAAACTTTTAACTCTCAGATTTTTTGCCTCTTGGTTGCAAGACGGCTGCTACAGTTCCAGACACCATGTCTTCATACAATTGCATTCATATGTAGGAAGCAGGGGGCAGGTAGATGACAAGAGAGCTCTTCTTTTCCCAATTCTGCCAACAAACTTTCTATTATTAACCATAGTCAGAACCGGGTCCTCTGGCCATTCCTACCCACAGGCAAAGTGTATATCTAGCATTTTAACATTTATCATGTGAAGTGGGCTTTGACAGGAGAGAAGGGTAAGGGAAGTGACTCCTGGGAGGGTAACAGACCTGTCTCAACCCATTGTTGTGAAAGATTAAACACAGTAATGTGGGTAGGGCATGTCTAACTGGGCCAGGCACATCCTCATTTCTTTGTTCCATTTCTCTCTTTCTCTCCTTCAGGTTTCCTTCCTTATTTTTCAGCCTTAGAAGAAAGATGGGAATCCAAAAGATTTGCTCACCTTCCCTATACAAAGGCATTGCTTGTCTCTTCCACCCCAACTTACTTTTTGGATTTCTGCAGCTCTAGTTTCCACAAACCATTTTGGAATCTCCCTGACCTCTCAAGAAAGTTCTTGACCTCAAACTGAGGAATATAGTTTTATGGCCAATTCATGGATGTTGATTATAAGAAACAGAGAAATCTTTATAAACAAAAAAGAAAAAAATCAACAGAGTCTAAGTTATTTCTGCCATGTTAGCCTGCACTAAAAATCATCTGTTTCAGTGGAGTGCAGCTCTTTCCATACAGAAAAGGGGCAAAAGGCACCCCGACGCCTGTCTGTAGCGACTGCTGGCTCTGCGGGCGCCACAAGATGTTTCTTGCCATCAGAGCAATGACTTCAGTTTTTCCATTCCAGCTGTGGTGAAAATGAATAAGAAAACTGGATCCTGCCTCTGGAAGCAGGATACAGGCTCCACACTAATCAAAAAAGGAAGATTCAGTATAAGACAATATTTCACTCCCCAGACTTTGTCAGAAGTGGCTCTGAGTCATCTCACTGACCGCCACAGGATTAGAATGGGGATATTGTACAAGCCCGACCCTTTGCAGGAAAGGTTTTTTTTTCTTCCGCCTAAATGAGCTTCTCTTGCAACTGAGTCATTGCAATCCAAATCTCATAATTTTACATCCTCTCTTCTAATTGTTTACCAAATAGCTAGCTATTTTAAGGGGGCTGGCAGGGGGAGTGGAGACAAAAAGTGGCTCAGCCTAGAATTCATTTATTTAAGAAGTGTCAAAGAATACTGACACTGTAAACAGGTAAAAGGAGAAGGAAGGTTTTTGAAACCTGGTCAGTAGTGATAAAGACTTCAAAGGCCTGCGCTTATTTGCCAAACCAAGGCTGATTTAGCAACGGACTCCTGAACCAGTCCTGAGGGGAGGGACCCTGGGCTGAGCGCCTGAGTGACTCCTGGCATGGAGAAAGGGGAATGGGCTTCCCTGTGTTGCACCCAGTGGAGAAGCCAGGAGAAATCTGCTCTGCAGTTCTATCACTTAGGAACATCCAGAACAAATAAATGTTGACAACTGCAGGCTGTGGTGCTGTGGGATTCTGCTGGACGTCCTGTGAAGGAAAACCACCAGCAGCTGTCTGAAGTTGTTTTTCGTATATTAACATTTGGTTAATAAAGCCTCTACTGTGAAACAAACCAGATGAAAAACCAGGCTTCATGAGGAAGGCCTTAGGGCAGGCTGGGAAGGATTACGGTTTTATCAACTTCAGAACACCTCTGTGCGCTCAGCATGGACTTGGGTGCTCTGGGATCATACTCGGAGGTGGGGAGCTGGTGCTGTCCTGAGGGAGCATACTCTCTCTTCCATCCTGGAGGCCAGACTGACATTTAAAGAAGCTAAGTGAAACCCATGTAAGGTGAGTGTGGGATCCATGCTAAGCTGTGCAAGTGGGATTGGAAGGACACAAAGACCTATGTGAGATGAGTCCCTTGGGAGCAGGACCTCAGCTGGCTCATTTTGGTATCCTTGGCATTGTGAATTTGTCACATGAGGTAGGGGTTTAATTAGTTAAATTTCAAATAAAGGTTAACTCTATACTTTTATTTACCCATAATTTCATCCTACCCAACTTTTTACCTGCTGCCTCTGCGCATGTACTTAGAATATACACCTGAATAAAAGCACCTAAAAACCCCAATAGTGGAACTTCCCTGGTGGTCCAGTGGTTAAGAATCCACCTTCCAATGCAGGGGACGTGGGTTCGATCCCTGGTCGGGGAACAAAGATCCCACATGTTGCAGGGCAACTAAAGCCGTGTGCCACAACTACTGAGCCTGTGCACCGCAACTAGAGAGAAGCCCCCGCGCCGCAAAGAAAGATCCTGTGTGCCGCAACTAAGACCCGACGCAGCCAAAAATAAATATTTTTTAAAAACCCCGATAGTTTCCAGTCACACTCACAGTCACACACACTCACACAAATGCCTGAACACACTCACACACACTCACAAGCTCTTATTTATTTACATTTTTGTTCTTTGTCTCTCTTGATCTCATGCTCACTTTTTCTTGCTCCAGAATTGTTGCCAGGAGTTGCAGAAAGAAAGGCTAGTTTCACCAACCTATTCACAAAAGCACAAGGATGAAGAGCTAGAAAAGTGGAGGAAGAAGACAAGAGCAAGATGATGGGAGAAGGAAGACAAAGAATAAGAGAGAAAGAAAGCCAGAAAAGTTCCCCATTGTGGATGGGGAGTTAATTGTGAATGATGAGGCTCTTCCCCTAACAAGGATTAGAAGGACAGCTCCCATCTTTTATAGCAGGGTAAGAAGGAGTCTTACAAAAATAAACTGCTTTGGGCTTGATGACTTGTGGAGAAGCAGAAAAAAGGAACGACACTTCCATTCTGTCATAAATTCCAGTCACTTAACTTTTCTTAAGTAGTTCATTTTCTGGTGTGGATAGACTTGCTTTGTATAGGAGCTTTCCATGGAACCAACTCTAGTGCAAAGTGAAATGAGGAGTACTTTTTTGGAAAAGTCTTGACTACTTGGTGAATGCAGATGCCTTCTGTGATGGTTAATTTTATGGGTGAACTTGACTGGGCCATGGTGCCCAGATATTTGGTCAAACATTATTCTGGATGTTTCTGTAAGGCTGTTTTTGGATCAGATTTAAATCAGTAGACTACATAAAACAGACCGCCCTCCATAATGTGAGTGGGTCTCATGCAATCAATGGAAAGCCTGAATAGTACAAAATGCTAACTTCCCCTGAACAAGAGGGAATTCTCCAGCTGACAGCCTTCGTGCTCCATCTGCAACATCAATTCTTTCAGGTGTTCCAGGAGACTGTCTTTTGGCCAAATTTAAAAAAAAAATTTTTTTTTATTGGAGTGATAGGTGATTTACAATGTTGTATTAGCTTCAGGTGTACAGCGAAGTAAATCGGTTATACATATACATATATCCACTCTTTTTTTTAAGATTCTTTTTCCATATAGGTCATTACAGAGTATTGAGTAGCGTTCCCTGTGCTATATAGTAGGTCCTTAGTAGTTATCTATTTTATATATAGCACTGTGTATATGTTAATAACAATCTCCCAATTTATCCTTCCCACCCCTTCCCGCCTGGTAACCATAAGTTACTTTTCTACATCTGTGGCTCTGTTTCTGTTTTGTAAATAAGTTCATTTGTACCCTTTTTTTTGGATTCCACATTTAAGCCATATCATAGGATATTTGCAACACAGTATTATTATTATATATTTTTAAAATAAATTTATTTATTTGCGTTGTGGTGCATGGGCTTCTCATTGCAGTGGCTTCTCTTGTTGCGGAGCACGGGTTCTAGGAGCGTGGACTTCAGTAGTTGTGGCACGCAGGCCCAGTAGTTGTGGCTCATGGGCTCTAGAGCACAGGCTCAGTAGTTGTGGCACACGGGCTTAGTTGCTCCGCGGCATGTGGGATCTTCCCAGATCAGGGCTCGAACCCGTGTCTCCTGCATTGGCAGGTGGACAGGCGGATTCTTTTTTTTTTTTTTTTAATGAAAGCTTCTTTCTTTCCTTCTTCCTTCCTTCCTTCCTTTCTTTCTTTCTTTCTTTCTTTCTTTCTTTCTTTCTTTCTTTCTTTCTTTCTTTCTTTGTTTTTATGGCTGTGTTGGGTCTTCGTTTCTGTGCGAGGGCTTTCTCTAGTTGCGGCAAGCAGGGGCTGCTCTTCATTGCGGTGCACAGGCCTCTCACTGTCGCGGCCTCTCATGTTGTGGAGCACAAGCTCCAGACGCGCAGGCTCAGTAGTTGTGGCTCACGGGCCTAGTTGCTCCGCGGCATTTGGGATCTTCCCAGACCAGGGCTCGAACCCGTGTCCCCTGCATTGGCAGGCAGATTTTCAACCACTGCACCACCAGGGACGCCTCTGCCTTTTGGCTTAAACTGCAACTCCTTCCTGAGATTCCAGTCTGCTAGCCTCCCCTGTCAGATTTTGCACTTGCCAAGCCTCCACAATCATGTGAGCCAATTACTGAAAATAAATCTCTTTACACACACACCCCTCCTATTCGTTCTGTTTCTCCGAGAGCCTTGACTAATACAGCATTTTATAAGCTGACAAACAGGATTGAAATGTAACAAATGTATTCTTGCCTTTTTCCAATCAACACCATAACTTAGGAGTGTGGACTGAAGGGGCAAGAGCCCAGGATATGAAGTCACAGGGTTTGGTTCCTGTGTGAGCTCTGTTCCTTCCTAGCTCTCTGCCCTGGATAGGTCACCTAAGCTGAAGAAACCACAATTGTTCAGATGACTAGAGCATTGCCAAGTATATTAGTTTTTTATTGCTACTGTAACAAATTACCATACTCAGTGCTAAAAACAACATAAATTAATTTTCTTACAGTTCTAGAGGTCAGAATTCTCAAAACAAGGTGTCAGCAGGACTTCTAGAGGCTTCAGGGGAGGATGTGTCTCTTGCTTTTTTCAGCCTATAGAGGAGGCTGCCTGCATTCTTTGGATCATGGCCCCTTCTTTGTATCATTCCAACCTCTTGCTTCCATTGCCACATCTCCCCCTATTCTTCTGACCTCCTGCCTCTCTTTTATAAGGACTCTTAGGATTACATTGGGCCCACACAGATAATCCATATCAGTATCCTTAATTTAATCACAGCTGCAAAGCCTCTTTTGGCATACAAGGTAATATTCACAGGTTCCAGGGATTAAGATGTGGGTATCTTTGGGTGGAGGTGGGCTGGGCATTATTCAGCCTACCACACCTGGTCACCTGAGGTCAGTGGTTCGTACTTGAAACGATTTTGGTTTTTTTGGAAAAGTACTTGACCATTTGGTGAATGCAGAAAGTTGCAACAGAGAAATGCTTTCTTGCCTGCTCAAAAGACAACTATGTATTGGTACTATGTTTCTCTTTAACAATGAAAATTCTGCTGTTAGAGTCATCACAGAGTTAAGCTTTCCCCACCTCAAAAAATAAAATAATATAAACATGCTTTTTAAAGTATAATATTCTGGTTATCTAGTTATACAGATCTATGGAGTCTCTTGCCCTGGCAGCTTTACCAAGTACAGTTGATCCTTGAACAACACGGGTTTGAACTGCAAGTGTCTACTTATACACGGATTTTTTTCAATAAATACTTACTACAGCACTACATGATCCACAGTTGGTTGAATCCGTGGATGTAGAACCACAGATACTAAGGGCCAACTGTAAAGTTATAGGCGGATTATTGACTGCATGGGGTCAGCGCCACTAACCCCTGTGTTGTTCTAGGGTCAACGTTGTATGCCATTCAGTCTCCTGTAAAGTGACCTTTAGCAGGAATTAAAACTTTTTAAGATGGACCCTAAGAAGCTTCCTCGACACGTATAATTCAAGTATCACAAATCCATGTCATCACCTGCATTCTAGGGTACATCATCCCAATGTAAGTTTTAGAATTGTGTTGTGCCCTCACATGCTGAGTACAGTTTTCAAGGGAATCAGTTATTTTCAGTGCTTCCCTCTTGGCTACACGGGTAAATTTAGGGAAATTCCTGGACTTTCTTTTTGGTGTATTGATGTATTTTGGGTGCTCACGGCACTGCCATAACCTTTGCCCGGCTTATTCTTAGTAGAGAAAACTTCATTTTGACTCATATATAATTGAATAAATCAATTTTCAAAAATCATCCTGATTGCTCAATTCAGTGTTCAAAAATTGTTGTTGGTGAGTCTGTAATTTCAACCAGCCAATGAGGACTCATGGTCTGAGCCTGATTGATGGTTAAAAGGATTTGCCTAATCTTGGGGCCCCAGGTTTACTTACTCTTGTCTGGTGATGCCACCCTCCTAGGCATTCACCCACTTTCAGGCACAAGGGCTTCAAATAAATTCCTGAGACTTGGTTTAGAGCTCAAGGATGATTTATCTTCCCCATTCCAAGGACATTTTACTATACCTAATTATGCCTTCTCCTCCTCCTCTTCTTCTTTTTCTTCACTCTGAAGCTCTCATTATTTATCTATCTGGGATTGAACTTGGTCAGTCAGTCCAGTTCCCCTTGATGAAACATCCCAGTCATTTAGAGATCTTTGGCTCCATTACTTCACCGTCCATTTCTGTGTTTTCTGCTCTTCTTTTTAAAGTCTGACTTTACTGCTGGAGGAAGAACATTTTCCTTTCTCTCAGCCTCAAGTGAACTGCCAACATGGAAAAGAAGGCTAACCAGGTCACAGCTCCTGTCACCATGTAGGCGAGACCTAAGAAAAGGCTACTGCCTCCACTCCATGTCAGGGTGGAAAGAACAACTGCTTTTTCTCCTTGGAACCTGTTTACAGGAAAGTCTAAGAAAAGAAAACCTGTTAAGGATCTGTCTCAGCACTTCTCAGCTCTACCACTACATATCCTAAATACATTAGGTTGAACTATATATATATATATATATATATATATATATATATATACACACACACACACACATATATATACACACACACACATATATACACACACACACATATATACACAAACACACATATATATACACACACATACACACACACATATACACACACATATACACACACACACATATATATACACACACACATATACACACACACACACACACACACACATATATATATATATATTTTTTTTTGGTTGTGCTTTTTATCACATGGGATCTTAGTTCTCTGACCAGGGATCGAACGTGCGGTGAAAGCACAGAGGCCTAACCACTGGACTGCCAGGGAAGTCCTGAACCGTATAATACTGCTGGTTTTGTTGGTAAAAAATGGTTGACTATTCAATTTCATATAGTCTAATCTTTACCAAGCAGTATGTTGTATTTTGTTGGAATGAAATTAAGTAAAAACAAGTCTTCCCTCTAAATAGTTGTAATCCATGAAAGAAATTCTGACACAGATAGATCTGAATGACTTATAGACAACTCACTAGTGAACAAATATAGTTAATTTCTAAACCCAAGGAAATGAAAAGACTACAGATAGGTTTTGCAGCAAACCTAAATTTGCGTTTAAGGATCAGAATACCCAGGGTAGGCTAAAGTCCTTCATAGGCTAAGGTATGGATTCCTACCTCTTGGAAAATTCTTCAAGAGGAGTGAAGAGCAAAAAAAGTAGTGAGATAGATGGCAAAATGTTTTTGGTGGGAAAACTAAAGGTGGTGCATTCATTTGAGATTTGAAAAGGCCAGCATCCCTCACTGCTGGGGAGAAAGTGTTTAAACTGGCTCTGCTATCGTTAGCATTTGAATGATGTCATTTTGATCATGCATGTGGCCTGAGGTTTTTAAACATCTGGTGCCTTTTGTAAACCAAACTAATAAACAAATAAAGGCTTCTCATAGCAACAGCATTTCCCAGCAAAGCTCTTAAAAGGCCTCAAATCACTTGGCAACATACTATTTAAAGGCACAAACTTGTTAGGAAAGCTAGTTCTCTTTCTTTTCCATCAAAATTCCTCACTGTCACCAGGTCCTTGGGCGCCATCTCAACTCGGCTGCCTGACTGTTCCATTAAGAGGGTCTTTTCCTCACACAGCGGGTCTTTTCTCCCTTAGAAGTGGTAGCATTTTCTGCAGCTCAGGCTTAGTTCTCCTTGCATATCAGCCAGGCAGTGAGGCTGGATGGAAGGGTTCAACACAGGTGGTGCAAGCATAGGACTCAAGCTCTGGACTGAGGCTTTTTGCTAAAGATTTAGATTTGAGAGTTATCAGCATTAAAATACGACTGTGAACGAAGATGCCCAAGGAAGGCATGTTTCAAGCAGAGAGATAGTGTCTCCTTTGTTCGGAGCATGGACTCTGTCTTCTCCTCAACCCTAAACTCACTGAAATGCATTATGAGGGCAGCAGTACACGATGGGCTTTTTTCCTGTGTCTTGATTGCTACCATAACTGCTTTACTCGTAAGGGCAATCACAGAAAAAGTTGATGGGAACAGAAGGTCCAACTTGACAGACTATTGCCAAGCAATTTTCAATCTCAAATTTTCTAGGAGGGGGAGAGAGGGGTTCTGAAATCCTATTCAGAAGGTAATATTCTATTGCTTACTCTTTGATCTGTACATACAATGCTGTACAAGACAGCAATTTCTGGTTTTCCTTTTCATAGACTAGAATTAGGGACCATGCTAAAGGAATGGCTGAATGCAAACCATACTCCTGGTCAGTAAACAAAAGGAGGCAATAAGTTGAGAGGTAGAGATGGTGTCACATCAGTGGGGGTATCTCTGCCCAAGGAACGTCCCCACTCCCCTGTCAGAGTGGAGACATTTGCGCTTTGCTCTAGGACAGAAAAGAAGAAAAGACGGAGCGTTGAACTGAAACACACGTTGTTATTCACTGACCCAAGAATCTCTCAGTCAAGCTCCCTGAGGGGTAAAGAAACAAAGGAGGTAGACAGTTTGGTGTACAGATCCTCTAGCCGGCTGGGGGGCCCCGTGAAAAACTCCTAGCCGGTAGCCCTGAGATGCTACGGGGTTGCTGATACCTAATGAGGCTGACGTCTCAAAGCTGTGTACAAGTCCTGGAAAGACCTGCCTCTGAGAGAATTCTGCCTCAGGGAGAATCAGAAAGGGACTTCAAAACTAAGTCTGAAGACCAGAGTTAGTATAAATTGTATTTAAATATATAATTTTTAAAAGATAGTGTTTGGTGTCATTTTGAAGTTAAGTCCTTTTTGTTCTTAAGTCAAGAGTTACATTTGTATTTTTAAATTAAGTGAAAACATTTCAGAATCTCATATTAAAGTATGTCTCCTAATGTGGACCGTATGTCCATAACCAAAGCACTGGCTCCTGCTAGCTGGCTTCGTACCTAATAGAGAAAGAACACAGCACCCTCACTGCAGAGCTTGTAGCATGGCTCATGTGGGTTGGATGAACGTAACCTGCCCTTGATTCCAGGGCTCCCTTGGTCTATGCTACTTTTGCCTAAAATAAAAGGTTCTACAATCTCTCTCAGTTTTCATTGTATTTAGTCCATATTTCAAATTTACTTCTTAGTAAACCTCTCTCTTTATTTCCAGGGTCCTCCATGTCATCCCATCCTATACGGCAGGCTTCTCCTCATTGTTTTAGATCTCTAGGCCCAGTGTTACTTAATCTTTCTTCAGGGACAGAAATAGCCCTTCCCTCCTTATCCATACCTACTTACCTGATACTGCTATTGACTGTTGTTCCTTTAAAAACAACAACAACACACATTTAATTATATATAAAGTGGAGACAAACTATATGGTGATGGAGTGACAGTACTGCCTATAAGATAAATATGTATTTCTTTTACATATATATAGATTCGATTGGTGAATAGAAAGGTATAGAATGAAATAGTTCAACAACTAGTATCCAGATGGACACTGATTGTCCTTCATCCCCAGAAAGAAAACTGGAATAAAAGGATACTGTAGGTTATGTTGAAACTATAACTACCAGCAGGCAAGCCTTCAGTAAAATGCTCTATTCGATGGAGTCGGCGGTACAGTTTTTTGAAAGTGGGAAATGCGGCTGTCCTCATCCACACAATGAAGTCGTCATTGATGAAGCCATTGTTTCCTGGATCCTCTTCATCTAGTTCATAGGCAGGCTTAGGCCAGTTCGGAGGTTTTGTGGTTCCTGTGGAAAGTTAACAATGGATGTGGTGGAGTAAAATCATCTACCACCTTTAGTTTTTCTTAAAATGTAGAGAATGAAACAACTTCCGTATTCTTGAGGAAAGAGGAATCAAAATTACAAGATTTTTTTAAAAAGTATGTGTGTGGGGCTTCCCTGGTGGCGCAGTGGTTGAGAGTCCGCCTGCCGATGCAGGGGACATGGCTTCGTGCCCCGGTCCGGGAAGATCCCACATGCCGCGGAGCGGCTGGGCCCGTGGGCCATGGCTGCTGAGCCTGCGCGTCCGGAGCCTGTGCTCCGCAACGGGAGAGGCCACAGCAGTGAGAAGCCCGCGTACCAAAAAAAAATAAAATAAAAAAAAAAAAAAAAAAAGAAAAAAAAAAAAAAGTATGTGTGTGTAAGCTACCTGAGTACACAACCATTAAAAATAATGGTTATGGGCTACCCTGGTGGCGCAGTGGTTAAGAATCCGCCTGCCAATTCAGGGAACACGGGTTCAAGCCCTGGTCTGGGAAGATCCCACATGCCATGGAGCAACTAAGCCTGTGTGCCACAACTACTGAGCCTGCGCTCTAGAGCCACGAGCCACAACAGCTGAGCCTGCGTGCCGCAACTACTGAAGCCCGCGCGCCTAGAGCCCGTGCTCCACAATGAAGAGTAGACCCTGCTCACCACAGCTAGAGAAAGCCCACGCGCAGCAACGAAGACCCAAACAGCCAAAAATAAATAAATTAATTAATTAATTAAAAAAAAATAATGGTTATAAGGACTCTAAGGAAATGTGGGGGGAAATGCTGATGATACTGTCATAGGGTTAAAAAAAGCAGAATATCATATGTATATTATGTATTCAAATATATAAAATGTATAATAAAGCATTGAAAAAATAGGTACAGCAAAATTATAGTAGTGGTGGTATTCGGTGATAGCATCATGGGGAATGTTTATTTTCTTTAACATCATTAGTAAGGTAAAAAAAGCAAATTAAAACAAGATACCATTCACCTAAAAATAGGTTTATATTTAAAGAAAAAAAGAATGACAACCATTGATGAGGCAGTGGAAATGGGAACTCTTGTACAGAGCAGACAGATGTGTGGATTAACCACATTTTTGGCAATCTAGGAACATGCAGCAAAAGATTGAGGACTTCCCTGGTGGTCCAGTGGGTAAGACCCCACGCTGCCAATGCAGGGGGCACGGGTTCGATCTCTGGTCAGGGAACTAGATCCCTCATGCACGTCACAACTAAGAGTTCACATGCCTCAACTAAGGAGTCCCGCATGCTGCAATGAAGAGCCCGCATGGCACAATGAAGATCCTGCGTGCCACAACTAAGATCTGGCGCAGCCAAAATAAATAAATAAATAAATATTTTTTAAAAAAGATTGAATATATTTTGCATCCATTTTGGTCCAGAAATTCTCCTTCTAAGACTATATTCTAAGGAAATGATTATAGAAGTGCATGAAGATCGTATTGCATGGATACTCCCTGCAGACCTGTACCTAAGAGCTCGAAGTTGGAAGCAAGGAAGAAGAACTTGTGGAAGGGAGAAGGTGGAGAACAGAGGTGTTGCAAACCTGGAAGCCTGGTAGGTCTGGGTGCTGTGCTGTAGGAATGCTGGGAGCACCGGGTGAAGTCTGTTGAGTTTACTCTCATCCTCATACTTCCCACTTTACCGCCCTGGGCATGACTGTCTCTCCCACTCAACAGCAGACTCTTAAGTTCAGTGTCTTCCTCATCGTTTTTTCACTGGCATTTAGTCCAGTGCCTGGCACATGGTAGGTGTTCAATCAATGCTTGATAAAGGGATGAGCGATTCCAATGAAAGCTGACAGAAGCTGATAATAAACAGCATTTTGAATTTTAAAATAATCAACAAGAGGAAGTTGTCCAGTGAACTTTTTACTTGCATAAAACTGGTTCTACTATTTGCAGGAAACCATTCTTTCTCACCTCTGACAACTAACTATGTTCTCCTAAAAGAAACCCAGTCTTATTTTCTAAGCATGGGCTGTAGTGCTTATAAAAGCATGTGCTAAATTTGGCTGGATTAATCTGAAGTATGTTGGTATACTTATGCTTCCTCTGGAAATAATCCTTTGCTGGAGAAACTTTCTCTCCAAAAACTGTGGCGACATTGGCCCTTCCCAAGAATTCGATCGCTATTGCTAGAAGAATATTGATCGAAATCAAAATTGCCTTTGGTACCTGCATGGGGACCTCACCCTCTCTCTACTTCAGCCAGAGCTCATGCTCAAGTCAATGTGTCCTATAGGCCAGTGATAGCCAAGTCACCCAGGGAGTGAAAAGTGCAGGTTCAAGCATGCCTTTCCGTATCAACCCCTAATCCTACCCCATCCCATGTCTCCAGAGAGTATGAGAAGCATGGTGTAAGAAGCATCAACTTCTCTCATTTTCCAAGTTCAGCTGGGTCCTTGGTATTCATCCATTCACTTAACAATAAGTATTTCTTGATTGCTCACTTATATCAAGCACCAGGGATATAGCATGAGATCTAATCCCTTTCCTCAAGGTGTTCACATAAAGTGGGGATGACAAGTATTCAAATAGATAGTTATAATAAAACATGGTAACTCTTACAATAGAAGTAAGAAAGAGTAGGAGTAGGAGATAAGAGAAAGCCAAGGATGCTTTGTGTTATATGCTTGTGGTTATGGTAAGACAAAACAATAGCATATTGCCAAGTTCCTTTCAAAAACTGGGAATTTAATTACAGATACAGTGACCAGACATGCCAGCTTGCCTAAGACAGTCCCAGTTTATGTCTGTTGTCCATTATCTCATCTGATTTAGCACTTATCCCAAGCAAATAATGTACATATAATTTCATCCTTTCAGCCATGGTCTTAGCTAGTAGTGAGATACCCATGTACAGTGAACAGAGTGCTTACTTTAATTAATGAAAGATAACCAGTGGCCCTTCACAGCAAAACATAACATATCCCTGTGACCCCTGCCACAGTTTGACAGTGCAGCCCGTTAGGCCACAGCCTATGTTTTGGTCTGTGAGACATGTGGAGCTGCCAGGCTGCAAGTCAGTGGGGCTGGTGGGAAATATGGGATATTACAGATTATGTTACAGGCACAAGATGTAGTGTGAAAAATAGATGCTGAGCAGTCTTGCTGAGAGTAGTTTGAACTCTCTTGCAACAGTGTTATTTATTATATGGTGTAAAAATATAACTACCTTATTGTTTGGTATCAGTTTTTTATTTGCTAGTAAATCCTTTTGGCTGTGAAGAGCTAAAACAAGGAACATACATGTTTAATGAAAAATTAAGCACAGTTTTTTTAAAGAAAGTTGATGAATGTGATACTTGCAATGTTGCTTGACATATACCCCGCACCACGGGAACCATCATGATGTCAATGACCATGGGAAAAATCAAAAGACATAAATTGCTGAAGAACATCAGAGTCTACTTCAAAAGTTTGCACTTATTTCTAAAAGCAATTACACTCCAATAAAGATGTGGGGAAAAAAAGAGTGTATTCAAAGACAGTGCTTTGCCTCAAGGAGCTACAGAAAGTCCACTTGTATACCATTATGTGAGCATTACTTTTCATTTAGATCAAATAAGTTTCCTTCTAGTTTCACTTTTTTACTAATTTTTTTTTATAGTCAAAGGAAAACTTTAATGTTTTGGCTGTATGAGCACAAAAAGAATCTCGTAAACAGTTAAATGAAAGCAGTTTTAAATCAATGTCTTCAGATGTATTCATCCATCTGAATACATCGGTTTGATTTTTTTTTATTTGATTCTTCATGGAATCAAGGCAAAGCTTTTCAATATTCAGTATTGGAAGATAAAACTGACATGATTATAAATATTACTATAAATTCAGTTAAAAAATTCAACAATCAAGTGTAAATATTTTGGTTTTATAGTGATAACATAAATGCAAATTTGGTGGAGCACAACATCAGAGTAAAGATATTTTCTTAGTAAATTGAGAAATTTATGGAGAAATGGGCTTAAAATTGGTTGTGAAACATATATAATTAACAACTGTATCCAAACAAGCTACAACATTTTGTTATTCAAAAAAAGAGCTATAGTTGTGCAAATTTAAATATTTTCATATATTCACAGAGGAAATGAACTGCAAAATTTTTACAATGACAAAGATGTTAAAGAAATGCTTTAGCATGAGAGTACATGTGGTCTGTCTTTGCTACAAATCATCAACCAAAATTTTAGAAATGTTTGAGCCTTCAAAGAACTGTTTTCTATATCAAATGATATGTCCTACAATGATCCTGAACTTTTTCTTGGTAAATAAGCCCTCTAAGTTTTTGTGGAATTTTATTCAAAATAGTTGTAAAGTTTTAGACAAAGTATTCTACACATGGAATGCCACAAACCTTAGTTTTTGAGGATATAGTTAATTGTAATTATTGAAAATCAAGTTTGCAAACAAGAAGATATTGAAATTTACCCCTATAAAAGCAAGGGAACAATTGAACATATTATATAATGAGAGTTCAAAATATGTACAAGATTTAATTTTTAAATTCTATAATTGTGCTTTGAAATATCTCAATTTATGTGAAAACTATTTTGATGGAGCTATTTTAATTGGATAAAATTTTCTTCTTGATGAGAATTAAATGATATCCAGGAAATCTAAGATTTCATAGCATCTAAATTTAGTAAAACATTCAAAAAAATCATAGATAGAAAAATTGTGAAGTCAAAAAAAGACCTTGCCTATAAAAATATTTGGGCTCCAGGCGTGTGGGCCTCAGCAGTTGCAGCACATGGGCTCAGTAGTTGTGGCTCGCGGGCTCTAGAGTGCAGGCTCAGTAATTGTGGCGCACAGGCCTAGCTGCTCCACGGCACGTGGGATCCTCCTGGACCAGGGATAGAACCTGTGTCCCTTGCACTGGCAGGTGGATTCTTAACCACTGCACCACCAGGGAAGTCCTAGATATTTTCTCAGTTAAAAAAAAGTTATGTTCAAAAGAGAAGAATCAATTAAAGGTGCAACAATCTGAAACTGATTAACCACAAAATGCACTTCAAAAAAAGAGTGCAGACAATTTTGTGAAAAAATTAAAAATATTTTAACAAAATATTTTTAAAAATACAAAACCCCAAATTTTTCATTAGAAAAATACAGGCGCATAAAATGAAGACCGAAACTGATTAAAGTGTGTGACTCTGTATCCAGAATAATTATTCTGTTTATGTTATCTTTTAGCATTTAGATAATATTTAAAGTATTTTTTTAAGTTGGTTTAATGTACACAGATATATTATTTTAATTTTTGAAATAATTGCATTTTTAAAATAGTTTGTAATAGAATTCTTTTATATGCCCATCAATATGGTAATGTCAATTTACTGATCAATAAATAAAACTTTCGAATTAATATATAACTTTAGTTATTCTAGGGACCCCTTTCACTCTCAAAAGTGCACTAGTTTGAACAGTAAATTAATGATCACATAATTATAGATGAAGGAACAAGTTTCTTAAAACATTGCCTTTTCCTAATGGTAAACTAGAAGGAACTGGGGTACCAATCATTTCATGTTTCTGAAAGATATGTGATGGAGGTGCCCACAGGTAGGAAATATTATAACCAAAAGCTAGTCAGCAAAGAAGTAAACAAGGCGGAATCATAAACATGCCCCCACACATCAAAACCAAAGTTTCTATAAAGAGAGGAGAATATTGAGCTAATGTATGGATCTTACCTGCAAATGCACTAGAAAGATTTTGGAAACTTGGATTCTGAAACTTGACATACTTGTCTGTCCACCATGTAATTCCACTCCTTATCATTGGTACTTTGATATGGATAGATGAATTAAGGTTGTAAGAAAGAATAATGGTGTCTGTAGGGAAATTAAAAACTGTGTTAGATTCAAGTAAGCATTTTTTGCCACACTTGGAAGTGCCCAACCAGACACAGCTTAAAAAGCAGGGTTTGAAGACTCTCCACATGCCTACATGGCATAGATGCTGGAATCAGAAGACTATTCTTTTTCTGGCTAAGGCCCCAATTATTGAAAAATACTCTTAGACTCCATTTGACTCACGTTTCCTAACTACTTCAAATCTCTGGTAAGGGAGAACTTATTTGCAAATGAAATATCATAAATCAGTGGATAATGTATACAAACAGTATTTTAAAAACTGCCATTCATCCTACACCCAGTGGGACCCACCCACGATTAGGGGTCCAGCAGCGATGCGGGAGACCCTGGGGGAGACGGTGGGGGAGGAGCGTGAAGGAACGGAAGCGAATGCGGCCGGCGCATTCCCTGTCCACTTAGGCACCTGGGAGCCTACTGGGCTCCTGGGCCTAATCCTCTGCCCTCAGAGCCTCCCTCCTGCAGCGCAGAGCCAAAGCCTCGCCTCTACACTCTGACCCAGGGCCCTACCTCCAAACTCCGGAACGCCACACTACAGAGGCCCTCCTTTTCAAGTGCTGCAGCTACCCTTTCCCACAGGTCCTAAGCAGAGGCCCCGCCCTACACTTGAACGTCACCCCCCCTCCCGCCTAGGGAGACTCATTAGCCAGACTCATCAAGCAAAAAAGGGAGAAGACTCAAATCAACAGAAGTAGAAATGAAAAAGGGGAAGTAACAATGCAGAAATACAAAGGATCATGAGACATTACTACAAGCAACTATATGACAATTAAAATGGATAACCTGGAAGAAATGGACAAATTCTTTGAAAAGCACAACCTTCTTAGACTGAGCCAGGAAGAAATAGAAAATATAAACAGACCAATCACAACCACTGAAATTGAAACTGTGATTAAAAATCTTCCAACAAACCAAAGCCCAGGACCAGATGGCTTCACAGGCAAATTCTATCAAACATTTAGAGAAGAGCTAACACCTATCCTTCTCAAACTCTTCCAAAATACAGCAGAGGGAGGAACACACCTAAACTCATTCTATGTGGCCACCATCACCCTGATACCAAAACCAGACAAAGATGTCACAAAAAAAGAAAACTGCAGGCCAATATCTCTGATGAACATAGATGCAAAAATCCTCAGCAAAATACTAGCAAACAGAATCCAACAGCACATCAAAAGGATCATACACCATGATCAAGTGGGGTTTATCCCAGGAATGCAAGGATTCTTCAATATATGCAAATCAATCAATGTGATACACCATATTAACAAATTGAAGAAGGAAAACCTTATGATCATCTCAATAGATGCAGAAAAAGCTTTTGAGAAAATTCAACACCAATTTATGATAAAAACTCTCCAGAAAGTGGGCATAGAGGGAACCTACCTCAACATAATAAAGGCCATATATGACAAACCCACAGCCAACGTCATTCTCAGCGGTGAAAAACTGAAACCATTTCCACTAAGAGCAGGAACAAGACAAGGTTGCCCACTCTCACCACTATTATTCAACAATAGTTTTGGAAGTTTTAGCTACAGCAATCAGAGAAGAAAAAGAAATAAAAGAAATCCAAATCGGAAAAGAAGAAGTAAAACTGTCACTGTTTGCAGGTGACATGATACTATACATAGAGAATCCTAAAGAAGCTACCAGAAAACTACTAGAGCTAATCAATGAATCTGGTAGAGTAGCAGGATACAAAATTAATGCACAGAAACCTCTTGCATTCCTATACACTAAGGATGAAAAATCTGTAAGGGAAATTAAGGAAACACTCCCATTTACCATTGCAACAAAACGAATAAAATACCTAGGAATAAACCTACCTAAGGAGACAAAAGACCTGTATGCAGAAAACTCTAAGACACTGATGAAAGAAATTAAAGATGACATAAATAGATGGAGAGATATACCATGTTCTTGGATTGGAAGAATCAACAGTGTGAAAATGACTATACTACCCAAAGCAATCTACAGATTCAATGCAATCCCTATCAAACTACCAATGGCATTTTCCACAGAATTAGAACAAAAAATTTCAAAATTTGTAAGGAAACATAAAGGACCCCAAATAGCCAAAGCAATCTTGAGAAAGAAAAATGGATCTGGAGGAATCAGGCTCTCAGACTTCAGGCTATACTACAAAGCTATAGTAATCAAGACAGTATGGTACTGGCACAAAAACAGAAATATAGATCAATGGCACAGGATAGAAAGCCCAGAGATAAACCCATGCACATATGGTCACCTTATCTTTGACAAAGGAGGCAAGAATATACAATGGAGAAAAGACAGTCTCTTCAATAAGTGGTGCTGGGTAAACTGGACAGCTACATGTAAAAGAATGAAATTAGAACACTCTGTAACACTATACACAAAAATAAACTCAAAATGGATTAGAGACCTAAATGTAAGGACAAGCACTATTAAACTCTTAGAGGAAAATATAGGCAAAAGACTCTATGACATAAATCACAGCAAGATCCTTTTTGACCCACCTCCTAGAGAAATGGAAATAAAAACAAATGCAAACTATGAAACTTAAAAGCTTTTGAACAGCAAAGGAAACCATAAATAAGATGAAAAGACAACCCTCAGAATGGCAGAAAGTATTTGCAAACGAAGCAACTGACAAAGGATTAATCTCCAAAATATATAAGCAGCTCATGTAGCTTAATATCAAAAAAACCAAACAACCCAATCCCAAAATGGGCAGAAGACCTAAACAGACATTTCTCCAAAGAAGATATACAGATTGCCAACAAACACATGAAAGGATGCTCAACATCACTAATCATTAGAGAAATGCAAATCAAAACTGCAATGAGGTAACACCTCACACCGGTCAGAATGGCCATCATCAAAAAATCTACAAACAATAAATGCTGGAGAGGGTGTGGAGAAAAGGGACCCTCTTGCACTGTTGGTGGGAATGTAAATCAGTACAGCCACTGTGGAGAACAGTATGGAGACTCCTTATAAAACTAAAAATAGAAGTACCATGTGACCCAGCAATCCCACTACTGGGCATATACCCTGAGAAAACCATAATTTAAAAAGAGTCACGTACCACAATGTTCACTGCAGCACTATTTACAATGGCCAGGACATGGAAGCAACCTAAGTGTCCATCAACAGATGAATGGATAAAGACGATGTGGCACATATATACAATGGAATATTACTCAGCCATAAATAGAAACGAAATTGAGTTATTTGTAGTGAGTTGGACCTAGAGTCTGTCATACAGAGTGAAGTAAGTCAGAAAGAGAAAAACAAATCTGTATGCTAACACATATATATGGAATCTTAAAAAAAAAAAAGGCTCTGATGACCCTAGGGGCAGGACAGGAATAAAGACACAGACATAGATAATGGACTTGAGGATATGGGGAGGGGGAAGGGTAAGCTGGGACGAAGTGAGAGAGTAGCATTGACATATATATACTACCAAATGTAAAATAGATAGCTAATGGGAAGCAGCTGCCTGTCGCAGGGAGTTCAGCTCGGTGCTTTGCGGCCACGTAGAGGGGTGGGATACGGAGGGTGGGAGGGAGATGCAAGACAGAGGGGATATGGGGATATATGTATGCATATAGCTGATTCACTTTGTTTTACAGGAGAAACTAACACAACACTATAAAGCAATTATACTCCAATAAAGATGTTAAAAAAAATAAACTGCCACTCAGCTACAGGAGTAATCTTCTGGATATTTAGATTGTTACACACTCATGAAACGGAAGATGATGGAGATAGGAAAAGACACCTACCATTGAACATGCTATTGGCAATAGCACCACAAGGAGCGATGGGGATCCCATTGTGGGAGGTTTTGAATGGAGCACAGTTTCTAACATCCTGGATGAGAAATGATACAGGAAGAAGTGTTTTTGGTAAAATCTCTTAAAATGCTGGAAGTGAAAATACTGGCAGTGTAAATCAACCCATGCTGATCCACTGGCACAGATTGAGATTATGGGCTGCTACCTGCTGTTCCCAGGCTGCTGGCTGACCTAGACTAGACAATTTTTGTGTTTTGGAGATATGTATGTGTGTACGTGCACGTGTGTGTAGTTTCTTTCCTCATTAACAGTACATAGCATACCAAATATGTCTGCAGGAAGAAATTTTACTTTGCTTGCTGTGCTAAATACCACACTAAGCCCACAATGGAATATATTTTTAAAAGCTTTTTCTTATTGGAGTGTAACTTATATTCTAAAAAGTATATAAATTGTGATTCTACAGTTGGATGACTTATCACAGGGAAATCCATCCACCTAACTACAAGAATACATTTTAAAAAGAGTGGCTGCTAAAAACCATTTGGTTATCCCTTTTATATAATGCCAGTATAGAAAAGGTTTCCTTCTATCTTTTCTTGCCAGCATGCTGAATATCATTTACCAAGAGTTAAATTTTGTAATCTTAGGTCTGAAAGAATATTCATTAAACCAAAGGCTTTTATTCAATCAAGTAGAGCCCAGTTTCCTTAAACTAGGCTGATTGAAGCCCCCAGTTATAAAAAGGACAATGGTGGATATAGAGTGAGCTAGGCTGAAGCCAATCACTCAAGGTTACTATCAAAATGGTTGGTACATCCATCAACTAAAATAGGCAACTTTAAAGATAACTACAGAAATTAAGTATGAGAAAATAATATTGAAATCTAATCGATGTGTCAGTCATTCAAAGAAGCAAAAAACTCTACTGTTTGAAGAAGCTCCAGTATGCCATCAACTTTATTAAGAGAAACATAAATCCTGAATTGTGGTTGAAAGGTACTTGAAGATTTGCCCTTCTGACACATTCATTATTACCAAGACCTGGGCAGTCCAATATGTATCTGGTTTTAATATAAAATGCTGTCAAATAAAAAAATGGTTGGTGCATGAAAGGCTAAACATCTAATTGGACAAGATTCACATTCCTGCTCTGAAGAGGGAAAGTAGCAGTTATCCTGAATACTCAGTCCCTTCAGTTCATGCAAGAATGAAATGAGCATTTCTGTCTTGTAAAAACTTAGCTTTTGAGTTTATTTTCCATACTGTCTTTTAGACTGAAAGATCCATCTGGCTTAAAAAAAAAAAAAAGAGTATTATACCAAGTTAAATAAAGCCTTACCTTTACATCTGTACCCACCAGTTGGCTATTACTTCTGGATAGAATATATCGATAGAGGTTCTGATAGAAGCCATACAATTTGTAGTACATATAAACATTACCCTGTAGAGAACAGCAAGATGTAAGAAAAGAGAAAAACAAACTGAAATAGTAATAAACACGGACAGGAGTTTTAAAATATAAGAAGTAGTACCAAAAAATATTGATGTGAACTGAAAGTTTCTTTATATCAGATAGAAACCCAAGAAATTATTTTTAAAAATCAGTATTGGAAAATCCTGGTCTATACAAAATTATTAAAATGACTACATAACTTATTTTTAATGTCTTTGTAAGGGCTACCACATTCCTGCCTTGAAAAAATTTTATAACTAGCCTTTGTATTCTCAATATATAAAAGTTGATTTCACAAATATTTCCCAGCAATACTAGGAAAGATGCTTTGCCTAGGGGTTGTGGTAAGCATCAAATTCACATGGTCTCAAAGCAAATCCATGAAACACAATTTAAAATTGGAGCCACTGAGCGTGTTTAGGCGCATGTTCACAATTGCCCATGTGAAAGACATAAGCCCAGCTCCTTGGTGTCCAGCTCCGGTGTTGTCTTTTTACCACTAGGATCTAGCACAGTACTGTGGCATATTATACTTGGTTAAGAAATGGTGAACCATTTGTTATGGACAAAAATATGGAATAGTTCACTGATCTAGAAGAAAGGTGGTTTTCACCTTAGCAATAAGTAGCCTTGTGGCCATGAGAGATGGGCGTTTTCATGGATTTTGCCGAATGAGGCTGCCCAATCACAGGCTACCATTGTGCTTCTACATTCATGGTGAAATACCAAGGCCCTAGAACTTCTCCTTTTTTTTTTTTTAATTTGTATTTATTTATTTTTGTCTGCATTGGGTCTTCATTATTGCGTGAGGGCTTTTCTCTAGTTGCGGCGAGCGGGGGCTACTCTTCGTTGTGGTGCGCAGCCTTCTCATTGCGGTGGCTTCTCTTGTTGCGGAGCACGGGCTCTAGGAGTGTGGGCTTCAGTAGTTGTGGCATGTGGGCTCAGTAGTTGTGGTTCACGGGCTCTAGAGCACAGGCTCAGTAGTTGTGGCACACGGGCTTAGTTGCTCCGTGGCTTGTGGGATCTTCCCAGACCATGGCTCAAACCCGTGTCCCCTGCATTGGCAGGCGGATTCTTAACCACTGCGCCACCAGGGAAGCCCCCTAGAACTTCTCCAAGTGGGCTTGATACAGATTTTACTAACAGCACATATGATGCAAATGTAAATGTCCAAGGTAGCTATTTATAATTAATATTCTATCTACCTCCAAAATAATGAAGGTACGCATCTAAAAATATGAAGGCCTAAATTTTATTAAGTGCCTCCTATACGTCAGGTGCTATGTTCAGTGCTAGAAATACAAAAGTATTACTTTACAGTTCCCTGAGTCAACTGATTCTTTTATGCTATGCAAATTTGGCCTCGCCCTAAGGACCTTTAAGAGGATGAGTATGGAAGATGGGAGCTGGTACCCAGGTTAGGCTGAAAATAAAGGTCATGGTAAGTGTGACCAGTTACAGAAAACAACAAAGGCTGAAGAGCTTAGTCCCTGGTAAGAGAAAAGCCTCTGGAACACTGAGAAAGGGAGAAGCTGGGCCCTGAGAGGCGGGCTGCAACATCGTAAACAGAGAGCACGGATGTGAAGGTGAACAAGCCAGGCATAGTAGGAATGACAGATTATATTTCCTCACCAAAGGAGGGAACCTCTACTGATGACCCATAACTACAGAAAATATGAAATCCATGGAATGGAACTTACCATACATTTTCTTGGAAGCTAAAAAGAGCATTCTACTTACCCAAAGGTATATACTCATATAAACATGACAAAATAAATAGAGAACACTCACATGCTGGGGACAGAAGTGTTTTAATGAACTGTTTTCAATAATTCTTTGTCCAAGATTTTACAAGGCCTCCAAGATCATCATCTTTTGATTAGTCCTAGAGGCACAATGCACTTTATAGTGTTTCTTTTCTTCCGTGGTACTTGGTGCAGGATTCCTAGTTTAAGGCAGAGAGCCTTCCGTGGATCTGTCATCTAGCGTGTGTAATGTGTGTGAACTTGTGGGCAGAAGGCTCTGTGCTTGCCCTGAGTAGTTTGGTTAGATTTTTATGAGAAAGCCTTTGCCTCAAAGGAATGGTTAGCAGCTGGTAACACTTATTTGCCTTTAGGATTTCAAAGGACACAGACAGATGGGAACTTGAAGCCCTTTAAGGTTTTATCTTTTGGATTTTTTTTTCTTCAAAATTTTAAGCACCCTGTGCCTCCCAAGAAGGAACCAATCCTGCTGACACCTTGATTTCAGACTTCTGATTTCTAGAATTGTAAGAAAATAAATATCTAATGTTTAAAGAAAAGAAAAAGGGAACACTAACTTTTACTTTTGGGGGGCAGCATGGTGAGTTGAGGAAGGCAAGAAAGTACACAATTGTAGAGAACTAGAATTTTGACCTTTAACAAAAGAGCACAGATATAAAACTTCCCTCATGGGACTTTATATAGATATCACTTACAACTCAAGTACTACTCAGTAATTTTCTCATAATTTACATCAGACTTACTCACAAAAATGATTAGAGATACAGATGTATTCAGAATATTACTGATGCCAACATGCTTTCATCTGGGATCAAGGGGGAAATAGGAAAGGGACACATAAAACCAAAGCTTCCTAGAGCATAAAGACATATAATTTATCACTTTATCTTTTTTTCCATTCATTTAAAATTTCGGCAAACATTGTCTAAGCATCTACCACGTAAAATATACTGTGCTATGCCCCTGTGAAGGAAGCAAAGATTCTTATGTTCATTCAATAAACATTAATTGGGCAACTACAGGGTGTCAGGCATAGTTATAGGTGCTTGGGATACAATAGTGAGAGACAGACAATAAACAATACATATAATAAACTGTTAATTTATATAGTAAGTTGGAAGGTGATAAGTACTATGGAAAAAATGGAAATTACAGTAAGGTAATAAGAATCAGGAGTGCAGGTGTGAGGTGAGCAGACAGGATGAAGTATGAAATAGGATGGCTAGTGTAGGCCTGAGTAGGTGATGGCTGAGCCAAACCAGACTTGAAGGCAGCAGGGGAGTTAGCCGAGTGGATGTCAGGTACAGAGAAGAAGCGAATGCCTGACTTGTCTGAGGAATGAGGGGGCCGGTGTGGTCAGAGAGGGGGTGGGGAAGAGAATGGAGAGAGGAAGTTAGGAGGAAGTAAGAATCCAGATCACATAGGCCTTGTAAGGACTTAGGCTTTTTCACTGAGTAGAAAGAGAAGCCATTGCAGGGATTTTTGAGCAAAGGAATAACATGATATGACTTATACTTTAAAACGTTCACTCTGGCTGCTCTATTGAGACATGGATACAACAGGGAGGCCTGATAGGAGGCTACTGTAGAAATCCAGGTGAGAGGTGAGGGTGGCATGGAGCTGGGTAGTAGCAGCAGAGGTGGGCAGAGGTGAGCAGGCTCTGGATATATTTTGAATGTAGAACCAATAGGATGGATTGAATGCAAGGTGTGAAAGAACGAAAGGAGTCAAGAATGACCCCTGGGCTTTTAGCCTGAGCACCAGAAGGACAGAGTTCTTTTCAACTGAGATCGTCTGCAGGTGGAATAGGGTTTTTCTGGGGATGGGCGTAGAGTAAGTAAGGGGAAGAAGTGGATATTAGTTCGGTTTTAGAAACATTAAGCTGAGATAGAAAACAGAGAATTGGTAATCGATAGCATTTAAACCTAGGAGGTAGATGATGTTTCCAAGGAGGTGAGTACATACGGAGAGGAGGTGAAGACTGAAGGCCGTGACTAAAGCCCTGCAGATCTCCACATAAAGAGTTTGGAGAGGGCTTCCCTGGTGGCACAGTGGTTGGGAGTCTGCCTGCAGATGTGGGGGACGCGGGTTCTTGCCCCGGTCCGGGAAGATCCCACATGCCGCGGAGCGGCTGGGCCTGTGAGCCATGGCCGCTGGGCCTGCGCGTCCGGAGCCTGTGCTCCACATCGGGAGAGGCCGCGACAGTGAGGGGCCAGTGTACCACAAAAAAAAAAAAAAAAAAAAGGAAAATAGTTTAGAGAAAATAGGAGGAACAGCAAAGGAACCAAAGAAGGGCAGTCAGGGGACTTCCCAAGTGGCGCAGTGCTTAAGAATCTGCCTGCCAGTGCAGGGCACATGGGTTTGAGCCCTGGTCCGGGAAAATTCCACATGCCACGGAGCAACTAAGCCCATGCTCCACAACTACTGAGCCTGTGCTCTAGAGCCCATGAGCCACAACTACTGAGCCCACATGCCACAACTACTGAAGCCCACACGCCTAGAGCCCATGCTCTGCAACGAGAAGCCCCCGCTCGCCACAGCTAGAGAAAGCCCGTGAGCAGCAACGAAGACCCAACGCAGCCAAAAATAAATAAATTAATTAAAAAAAAAAAAAAAAGAAGGGCAGCCAGAGGGCAAGGAGGAAAACCAAGAGAGTAAGGTCTCCTGGAAGCCAAGAGAAGAAAGCATGTCAAGGAGGAGGGAGTGATTGCCTGTGTCCAGTGTGTGACAAGGCACTGAGGACAGAGCACTGGATTTATCCACAAGGAAGTCATTGGTAACCTCGCAATTTCACTGAGTGTTAGGGCCATGGGTGGGTCTTTGAGAATGAGAAGAGAGGAATTGGAAATACCCAAGAGAGATGACTCCTCTGAGGAGTTTCCCTGCTAATGCGAGGAAAGAAATAGGCAGATAGCAGGCAGGGAAATTTGGGAGAACAGAAGAGTGCTTTGTTTTTGTTTTTTAAAAGATAGGTCAAATAATATGTTTGTGTGCTGATGGGAATGATCCAGTAGAGAGAAAATTTGATGATATAGAGAGATGACAACTGCTGAGTTAAGCCCTTATAAAGGCAAGAAAGGCTAGCATCTATCACACAAGTGGAAAGGTGAGCCTTCAGATGAGAGCATGGGTGGTTCACCTGTGGTAACAGGTGGGAAGGTTGAATATGTAGTGCAGATACGTCTGGACGTGTAGTTGTGTGGTGTGGCATGTAAAGCATGGTCCCTTTCCTCAGGGAGCTTCCTGTGAATAGAGGAAATGAGTCTACAGGATATTATATGGGCGATTGTAAGTCCATAAGAAGAGTTGAAACAGCGCTCTCAGGATACAAATGTGGGCAAATTCTTGCTGGAGACATGAGCGAAAAGGAGGCTCAAGGAAGTGTTTGGATATTAGTGGCTTAAAACAAGTGAGATCTTACAGGTGGGGGTGAGAGGGGAGACTTTCTAGGCAAAGAACAGCAGGAACATAAAGAGTTGCATCATGGAAAAGCAAGTTAGTCAGTTTGGCAGGAGTACAAGGTCTCCTGCAAAGATTAAAGATGAAAAGGTGGCTGGGCCTCAGGTGTTGAAAAGTTATCTGAAAGAGGGCACATTTTGGGGGACAGGGTGTGGTCTACTGATTTGGCAAATAACAATTGGCTAAAAGTAGGAGAAGCCAAAGGCTAGATGTGCAGTTAAGGTTGCTGTGATGCTAGATCAGGAGGGACTGAACTGGGGTGATGCCAAGAAAATGGAGTGAGAAAGTGGTTGGGAGAGACAGGGATTGCAGAACAGTAATCAAACATCAGAGGTCTGGTATCAAACATCAGAGGTCTGGATGAGAAAGGAGTGGGCAGGGTCAAGTCAAGGAGGAAAATTTTGAGTCTCGGTGATGGGATCTTTCCCAGAAAGGGAAGTAAGGAGGGTTTTTCAGGAGATGATGATGAGTCTGGTATGGGGAGGAAGCAGGGCCTTGAGGATGGGATGTTCAGTGACAAGCTCAAGAGAAGGCCTGCCTGCACGTGAAACATCCCATGCAGAGTCGTCTATGCAGGGGAAGCAGGGGAGACGGATCAGGTTAGGGAGGAGGTGCTGTGGGAGAGGTGCGGAGTCCAGAGGACAGGACAGGACCTTTGAAAAGTTTCAGGAAATGCATTTTCTTTTTTTATAAATTTATTTATTTATTTATTTGGCTGCATTGTGACTTTGTTGCTTGCGTGGGCTTTCTCTAGTTGTGGCGAGCGGGGCCTACTCTTTGTTGCGGTGCGTGGGTGTCTCATTGCGGTGGCTTCTCTTGTTGTGGAGCACGGGATCTAGGCTCAAGGGCTTCAGTAGTTGTGGCTCGCAGGCTCTACAGCACAGGCTCAGTAGCTGTGGTGCATGGGCTTAGTTGCTCCGTGGCATGTGGGATCTTCCCCGACCAGGGATTGAACCTGTGTCCCCTGCATTGGCAGGCGGATTCTTAACCACTGCGCCACCAGGGAAGTCTCGAAATACATTTTCATTTGATCAAGTCTTTGCTACCTAGTAAGACTGTGGTGGCCCTGAAAAGGTGCCTCTTGATCTCCTGCTGCAGGGAGCGTAATCGAGGGGTGGACGTGGCTGCTGTGCTCTGAGGTCATCCTATGTTTGCACAAGGCCATGCTTCCCATTGCTGCTCCCAGACAATGGCTGAGCAACAGGGATACTGAGGTAAGGACTCTCTGTTGGGGTTGCTGAAACTTTCTTAAGAATACTCTGCAGTCTAAGACCTTTCTTCCCTCCTCCCCATCTCTCTACCCTCCTCTCCCTCTGTCCCTCCTTCCTTCCTACTCTGCTTCCCTCTCCTTCCCAGGGGTCAGAGCTGTGCTGTGGTCTGACAGCTCTCCCAGCCTCCTCCAGCTTCCTCCATATTTTCCCTCGCAGGCGGTTCCCCCAGTAAATCTCTGGCATGTCTAATCCTGTCTTGGCATCCGCTTCTCAGAGGACCTGGACTAACACGAGACTTTAATCAGCCCCAAAGCAGGGATGTCTCTTAATATTTCTTTGGCATTTCTCACAGTGCCTGACAGCCAGGCCGAGTCGCCTTAGGGATTAGGCAACTGCATGTGTAGAATGACTAGGAGGGGAGGACACAAGGAGTGTCCCAGGTATGTGACCTTTGACACTAACTCACTGTGTGACCTTGGCCAAGTCACTTAACCTCTCAACCCATTAATCTCACTGTAAAATGAGTGGTTAGATTCAGTAATTTCTATGGTCCCCTCCTGTGTTGACATTTGGCATAGAACCTGTTTGATTGATGTTAAGAATTGTTACAAAGCTGGGTGGGTAAAGAATCCAGAAATTTAGACATAAGGAGAAGAATGAAATTCCAAAGAAAAAAAAGGGGGTGGGGGTGGAGAGTCGAACATGAACTCAATACTTTATAAGATCCCCGCCCCCCATTCCCACCCTGCGTTATTTCTTGTATTTTCAGTTTTGGAAAGCATTTGGTGGAGATCATGAATTTACTGCCACATGTTAAATAGGAGGAGAGCAGCATATAGCCAATTGAAGGCTCTTGAATCTCACTTACCTTCATTGTCTCTGGAAGGACAAAGGGAATAGAGCAGTTGCATTCTTTGTCAAAATTAGCGGCATTTTCCCGCAGTTTTGCACAATTTGCACATTTTTCTGTGTAATTAATCTGTCAGGCAGGGAAAATAATAATTATTAATAAAAAAGGGATGTGAGTACATATCTTAAAATTAAAGTCCTGAGTCCATCAAAGTCTCCAAGCTTTCTAGGTCAAGGGCATGCTATCTGGGACATGAACCAAGGTCAGCTCTGCGGATGTGTGGGACGAGTGGGTCTCCTTACAGCCTTTCATTTTGGGACCCAGCTGCATTTTGCCACTTACTTGGAGTTCAGGGTTTCTACTACATATTTATGTAACCTGCTGTGATGAAGCCTTATGCCTCCATCATAAAAAGTTACCACTAGGAAAATATTAGTCAGTGGCTCATGAGAACTGGGCCTGCAGCCTGAGTCTAATCAGCGTTATGGGAAAGTCACTTCACTGTTTTTCCATTTTATTGTATGGAAAATATTTATACTAGTGAATTATTCTACATGGTATCTAGAGGAAGTTTTTAAAAATGACCAAACATAGAAAAAAGAAATGTTTCCAAAATGTAGAGTTATCGATGTATTGTGAAGCAATTGTTTTTAAAATGTTGTTATATTGTTTTTTAAAGTTAAGTTCTGTGCAAAATGGTATAAGTGGACTCTTTAAAAAAGGGTAGTGGGTCCCGAATGGGCAAATCCTGTGAGCTCTGGCTCAAGGACTCAGTTATGTGAAGACGGAGCTGGAAGGAGGGTGGGGAAGGGGGGCTCAGAGAGAGGCCACGAGGCTGTGCATTTCCCTTCCGCTCCAGGAAACACTCATCTCAGGCTCCCAGCGGTGGTTGTGAGGTCCTGCTGGTCGCTGCTGCTTTTTCCTCACTGTGTTGAGGAGTCATTAGAAAAGTCTGGGAATGGGAAAGGAACAGGGAAGCAAGGGACTGGCTTTCTCTTCAGTAAATTGCCAATGGGATTTTAGATTCTTTGGGAGAGAAGAGCAACAAGAAAGAAAGAAGGAATTTTCAATGCTTGCAAAGCCACTGGGTGTTTGGAAGTCAAAGAGGTAAAGTGTGGATACTAAATTAAAGATTAGCCAAAAGGCTACTTAATTGTACTTAGATGCTTATATTTACTTAAATCATTCTTTAAGTATGCAGCAAGACTTGAACTCTTTTTTTAAAAAATACTGATGCCTTTTCTGTTAGTGACACTGCATTCTAATTTTTTAAAAGCATTGAAGAACACGGCTGTACCTAATTGAGATCTATCAATAGCACACTGAACTGTGACTGAGGAAACGGGTGCTAGTTCAGCCAGTCTCTGATCCTGAGTTCCAGGGCCCACATTGTTCATTAGCATCATTTTGGCTAGCAATTAATTGATTTGTGAGGTCATTTTAGTAGTATACACACTAATCCATGGATCCTTGAGAGAGTTCTATCAATACCGAATTAGAAAAAAAATGTCTTTCATGATCAAGTAATTTTTGAGTAGATGATATCCAAGGTGCTTTCTAGCTCTAAACATTTTATGAGGGAAACATGCCTTTGATCTACTGTCTACTTTTGCTGCTCAAACCTATAGCTCTAAAATGACAGCAAAGATCATAGTCTGGTCCTCACAGAATTTTGGAAAGGCAGGAATTATCATTCTTGCTTAAAGTAAACTGCAAAAAGGGCACATTCTCGTTGTGCCCCAGGGCTAAGTGCGAAGAGGAAAGCCAGCTCCGAGCTCTTCTACTAGGTGTGTGTTGACCACACTGGCCTGGGATACACCTTATACATCCTGATACTCAGGATGTATAAAATTTCAATAAAATCATTGAAAAAATATATAACATCATGATAAAATCATTCTGTTGAAAGCTGTTTGCAGAGTGGCCTTGGCCAACCATGGAGTGAGGTTCTCCTCACATCGCTAAGGTGACATCATTCAGCAATTGCTGTCTCTTAATGGAGGCTGCACTTCAAAGAGGGTGGGGATGGGTGCCCAGAAGGGAGGAAGTTGGAAGGACATGGGAAGGGGAGGAGAAGAACCAGAAATAAAGGGGTTGGTGAAGGAGAAAATAGAACAGTAAACAGGATGAACTTTATGGAAATGAATATCAACCTTGTAAGCCAATTACTTTGCTATCGCCTTCAACAAGGCAAGTTTACTTCCCTCTTGCCATTTTGCCTTTTTCACTTGGTGGGGCCTGGTGGTTTACATTACCACCCTGGAGGACTCAAGAGGACTTAGGGGCACCTGCCAGGAGCTGGGGGGTGGGGTACAGAAAATTTCAGTGGAAAGGCAAGAGAGCAGTGTGTGTTGGTAGGAGGAGTGGGACCTAAAATGCAATCTTCTTCTTTGAAGTCCTCGCTATTTGCCATAATCCATTCTTTGAGTAAGTGTGTGCCTATTATGCACTGGCGACATGCAAGGAAGGGGTTGTGGATATGGCAAACAAGCCAGCCGTGGCTGAGCTCTCTGTTCTTAGAACACACTACCTTACTTACTCTATCGTTAGGTCGTTGAGGATGGAGTTCAACTCTTATAAACCTTACTCATCTACACACCCAGAAGGACTCTGAGCACCTTCAGACACTCATGAACGTTAAATCAGGGTTGACAGACTTGGCCTTCATGGTAATTTTGCCACTCGCCTATGCGGGGAGAGGGAATACATGAGCTTTCCATGGCTGCCTTCAGAGTGGAGGTCATACGGTCTGGGATGTCGCATAACCTGCTGAGCTGATTTGCATGAAACATGTACTTAATTTATTAGACCAAATGCGGGCATGGCCTCAGACCAGATCTGAGCTCCCCCTCCCCAGACCAGCTACTGGGCTTCTCATCCTCCAACAGCTTGTTGTCAAATCGGCAAAAGGCTTGTAACTGAGGGGTTCACTGCTCAACTTCCACTTTTCTCACTCTGAGTCGAACTTGGTTTATTTTGCTAAGTATCCTTCAGAGGCCAGAAAGATTTGTGTTCTTGCCTTTCCTGGATTAAAGCGATGATCTCAGATGGAATTTATTTGCAAAGGGAAAGACACAATGCTTGAAAGCGGGGTAAAATTAATACCTATATCTTTGGCTCTTCGCTCTTTTTATCGATATGATTCACGGGTCCCTGGCAGTCATTTGGTCTTGCCTCTCCTCCCGCCTCTACCAGTCACTTGCCCGGTACTCTGCCAGCATAAAAAGCTCCTGACTTTGCCAGGCCCCTGCAAACAAAGGTGGCTGAACTGACCAGTGTGAGAGTAGTTGTCCTCAAGAGGGAGAAGGGATGAACAAAGCCACCACATAGAGGCTCTTTCACCATCTGCACCTGCCAGCTGACAAAGGGATGCTCCAGTCTCATCTGCTTCCCTGTTGGGGGGCTGGGTTCTCAAACTGACCACTCTTTATAGTCCGAAAGCTGAAAATTCTTAGAAATTGCATCCAAAAAGTGAGATGGGACACACCTCTACTTCCTTGATGGTCTTTGCAGACAACAGAAGGATGACGCCCACTCCAAGGCAGAACACGCCTGTGGCAAAAAAGCCAGAGAGGATTTTGTTGGCTGAGAGCTGTAGCCGGTAGGCGGGCAACTGCTGCTGCTTCACGGCACTGTTGTCTGGCAATCTGGACGGGCAGTCCTGGGATTTCCTCTTCATTGTGGTACTGCGGGTGACCCAGATATACTTTTGAGACATTTATAACATTACTGCTCAGAGTAATACCACATAATGGTAATATTGAGAATTACGTGAATCTTCCTTTGCACTCGCAAAGTCTTTCTGCTTTCTGGAATTATTTCTTAACCAGACCCGATTTCCACAGCTCCCTTCAATCAGCCATTGTTGGGTATGTTTTACGTAGGCTCAAAAAACTTGTTGTGCTAACTGCCACGCCTAGGAGGAAGAGTCTCCAGCAGGTCTGTATAAACCAACATCTGGCAACACTGGGAAGCAGTTACAACGGGCTATTTCTGGGACGTGGTGGCTAATTCAGGGCAACCCTTCCTGAAAGGGGGAAAATGGATTTATCCTTAAGAACTTGCCCAAATCCTTCAAGATTAATACAAATAATAGAAGTGAGTGCTGTCAGCTTTCCCCAAATGTGGCTGTCCTTTAACGTGAATATAAACTAAGTTGGGAAAATGCTCTCAGATTACAGCTAACTTTGCTCTTTGTGATAATGAGGAAGGGAGAAGCAAACAGGGATTGCAGAACACAGATGACTAATCTCAGTAGTTTCCAATTTTTTCATCCATAAGAAAGGCTCTGGCAGAAAGCGTGGATGAAAAACATCTCCTCCTAACCTTTCCTCAAGCATGCGCTTTGAAGTAGCCCAAATGATGCAAGAGAAAGGAAGAGCAAAATAGATAATCACTTAAATGTTCAATATTGCAATATGGTATTATTGGGGTTTTTTTTCACTTATTGGAAATCCACTAACATCATTTTCATTACGCTATTAATAATTACTTCCTCTTCAAGATGCATTTAAGATGTAGAATTAGGATTTTAAAAAAATTAGGTGGATGTGAGTTTCTAATTTTCCTTTTTCTATTAACATTCGGCAGAGAAGCCATATGTTGGACTATTTTTGTATTAAAGAAGACAATGACTTTGGCAAATCTACCTAGTTTAAAAGAATACAAAACAAATGCAATTACTTACACTGGGAGGTTTCCAATTCAGAGTCAAAGCTTCCCCTTGCAAAACTGGAAAAAAAGCAGAACACCCATGGGGACTTTTCAGCAAGCCATTTGAATCTGGCTTGGAGGTGGTGACGAGTATGGCTGTTGGTATCAGACAGATCTGTGTGAGAAGACGGCAGTGAACACTCGGAGTTCATATCTACTGTTTGTTTTATTAAATAAGCATGGTCAAGAACTTGAGTTTAAAAGGCAGCAACAGCCTGTGAGATTAGATTATGTGTGCAGAGTTGGCCTACAAAATATCGGGTATGTTTGCAATCTAGGTACTTGTTCCAACTTTGGGTGTGATTATAGTACATATGTAACACCTATCAGAAGGGTCATTACAGTAACAAATCAAGAACAGTATTTCTTAGGCTTTTTATAAAACAACAAAACCAACCTAACCAAAATCCCAAACTAAAAGGTGCTTCACAGGAGTATATTAGGGTTTTCCGGAGAAACAGAACCAATAGATCTAAATGTATATATAGATCTATCATAAAGAATTGGCTCACGTGATTACGGAGGAGGCTGGCAAGTCCAAAATCTGCAGAGCTGATGTCCCTCCAGTTTGAGTTTGAAGGCCAAAAGCTGCCATAGAACCAGGGAGAGCCGATGTCACAGTTTGAAGGTCATCAGGCAGGATGAGCCGATGTTTCAGTTGGAAGGCAGAATTCTCTCTTACTTGGGGGAGGGTCAGCCCCCAAAGGGCTAAGTTTAGCTATAGCTTGAATGAATTCTCATGCTGTGGTGGCTTTCTTTCTTTTTCCTTTAACTTGTTGAGCTTGAGCCAGAGTCCTGCAGGATGGAACGTGTTCCCCTATCCTTTGAATCCCCGTGTGTGGCTTCTAGCCCACAGAGGTGCACAAATAGCAAGTCGCTGGTGCGTGGAAGCATGTGATTTGCCGGAGTGTGATGTGCTACGCTGCTGGACTCCTTTAACATTTCACAATATTTGAATGTGCAACTTCATATACCAGTAGTGGCATCTGTTTGCTTTATTATCTCATTTGTTATATATGCCCGACTCCCCAGATAGATAACCATGGTGTCCTGAAGTGAATACAGGAGATCTGGGTTTGACTTCTGCTTCTGCTACTTAAAGTAGTGTGTGTCATTTCTGAGATTCAGTTTAATCATCTATAAAATATAAAGACGTTTCCTCCAGAACTATTTTAATGATTAACTGTGACAGACTATATATATTCTTCTTAGGAAACTTATATGCAATGTGGGATCCTTCACTGGATCCTGGAATAGAAAAAGGACATCAGTGGTAAAACTGGTATAATCCAAATAAAGTCTGTAGTTTAGTTAATTGTATTGTACCCATGTTGATTTCTTAGTTTTGATAACTGTACTACAGTTATACAAGACCTTAACATTGGGGGATGCTAGGGGAAGGGAATATGGAAATTCTTTATACTGTTTTTGCAGCATTTCTGTAAGTGTGAAATTATCTCAAAACAAAGAATTAAATAAATGAATAAGACAGTCGTAGTTACACTGTTGTCTTTTATTTGTTTACAAAGTGCCACATATCCTTGCAGCTCTTTCCACCAGTAGTACCACTGCCACCCTTCACACTGGGACTAACTAGGCATCACAGTTTCAAATCTGTTCCACACATACCATCTCATGAAATCCTCAGCAATCCTGCAAGATAGTATTCCCATTTCACAGCTGATGAAACAGGCCCAGAGAGGGAAGGGGCTTGCCTGAGGCTGCCCAGATGCTCTTTCCCTCTCTTGTACAGTCACATCAGAAGCCAGTTGGTGAAAGAAAAACTCAGTCTGCTTAACAAAAATCACACACAAGCCAGTGATACTTTATTACACAAGGGAGTTGGCAAAGGACAGATTCATTTTTGTAAAGGAATCCCCACCTAAGATTCCCAGTGATCCATCTGGTGATACAATCAATTTAATAAAACAATAGCTGATATTTACCAACTGCTTGCAATGGGCCAGAGCCATGCAAATCCCACCATGAACACAGGAATTTTCATTAGGACCCAGACTTAGAAAAGGCCCAGCTTCAAAGATTCTGACTTGCATAGGCTCAGGACTCCCATTTCCAGAATTTCAAAAACCTCCTTTCTTATCTAAGTGAGAGAAAAGAAAAAAAAAGTTTAAGATCAAGAAAAGATGCTCTTGGTGAATAAATTCAACCATCTGGAGTCCCTGGTATTTATGCAGCTGTTATGGCCAGAATCAGGAAGAGCAAAACCTGCATTTTATTCAGAGTTGAAATATTTACGTAAGTAAAGGAAGCGGTACTATATAAGACATCAATTTCATTAAGATGTCCTTTTGTTTGTACAACATTCAACATAAAACCTCATAGAAAAATCTTTTTCAAAATATCCAAAGTGTGCCTATAGACTATACACAATATTTTAATGCAGGATAACTGTTAATAATGACATCATCACAATAAAAATAAGTATGGGTTAAAATGGTTTTTTTGAATACCATTTCTCCCTCATTATTATAATTAGAAAACTAGTGATGGTTTACTCAGGTTTAACATTATAACTGAAATAATCAAATATGACCTCATGTGCCTGACATCAAGTTGGTTAAATTAGTTTTAAAAAACCAGTCAGGGGGGCTTCCCTGGTGGCGCAGTGGTTGAGAGTCCGCCTGCCGATGCAGGGGACACGGGTTCATGCCCTGGTCCGGGAAGATCCCACATGCCACGGAGCGGCTGGGCCCGTGAGCCATGGCCGCTGAGCCTGCGCGTCCGGAGCCTGTGCTCCGCAATGGGAGAGGCCACAACAGTGAGAGGCCCACGTACCGCAAAAAAAAAAAACAACAAAAAAAACCAGTCAGGGGACTTCCCTGGTGGTGCAGTGGTTAAGAATCCTCCTGCTAATGCAGGGACATGGGTTCGAGCCCTGGTCCGTGAAGATCCCACATTTTGCGGAGCAACTGGGCCCATGCGCCACAACTACTGAGCCTTCACTCTAGAGCCCGCAAGCCACAACTACTGAGCACTTGTGCCACAACTACTTTAGCCCGTGCGCCTAGAGCCCGTGCTCCACAAGAGAAGCCACCGCAATGAGAAGCCCACGCACCGCAACAAAGAGTAGCCCCCGCTTGCTGCAACTAGAGAAAGCCCGCGGGCAGCAACGAAGACCCAACGCAGCCAAAAATAAATAAATTAATTAAAAAAAAAAAAACAACAGTTCAGGAGACTGTGTATGTGTATGTGTGTGTGTGTCTGTGTGTGTGTATGTGTATGTGTGTGTGCAGGGAAGTGAGAAAACGGTTTTTAGCTTAACTCGCCAGTCAATTATAATCAGGTTTGGTCATTCTGAGGATATAGTTTTATATAGTAAGTTAATTCATTCAACATGTTTGGAGGAATGATTGCAAGCTTCTTTGATAGTTACTGCCGTGATTTATTTCTGGTTGGTGACTGGCAGCCACGTTTATTACTGCACAACCCTATTCTCTCCAAGAGCTACTTCTAAGCATCAGGCTAGATTGAAAGATTAGCTACATGATAACATGGTGGGTGGCAAATCAATTTTTCTTTCTTTTTTTTAAATTTTAATTTTTTTTTTTTTTTTTTTGTGGTAGGTTGTGTCTCACTGTTGTGGCCTCTCCCATTGTGGCCTCTCCCGTTGCAGGGCCTCTCCCGTTGCAGGGCCTCTCCCGTCTCAGGACGCGCAGGCTCAGCGGCCATGGCTCACAGGCCTAGCCGCTCCGCGGCATGTGGGATCTTCCCGGACTGGGGCACGAACCCGTGTCCCCTGCATCAGCAGGCGGACTCTCAACCACTGCGCCACCAGGGAAACCCTTTAATTATTTTTTAAAATCTATTTTTAGCTGCATTGGGTCTTTGTTGCTGCATGTGGGCTTTCTCCAGTTGCGGGCAGCAGGGGTACTCTTCATTGTGGTGCATGGGCTTCTCATTGCCGTGGCTTCTCTTGTTGTGGAAAATGGGCTCTAGGTGCGTGGGCTTCCATAGTTGCAGCATGCGGGCCCTAGAGCACGTGGGCTTCAGTAGTTGTGGTGCTCCGTGGCATGTGGGATCTTCCCAGACCAGGGCTCGAACCTGTGTCCCCTGCATGGGCAGGCAGATTCTCAACCACTGTGCCACCAGGGAAGTCCCTCAATTTTTCACATTATGATGATAATGGATTACTTTCATAAATATATAATGAGCTAATGCTGTTCCTGTTCAGTATTCAATCGGTTTTAATCCATTGAGACATCAAAAAAATTTCCCCACTCCCCAAAACCAAAATAGCCCTCTAATTTAAGTAAGCGGGTTTTTGGGTACGTGGAGATGCAGGCAATGAGGCAAGTTTGTGCTCCCCCACCTCCAAGTACATTGATAAGGATGAAAAGGCAAAGACGATTATGTCTCTAAAACAAGGCACAGGGAAATATGCCAAGTCCTCTAGATCTTCCAGTGGCAGAGGCCACTGGTCATTTAATGAAGAAAAAAAGCTGATTCCTATAAAACACATGGAAAGGATACAGTTATGTGTAAGGGGTGAGATGGTCTCTATAATTGTAGTTACTTCAGAGTTAAAAGAAATAATTTCAAAGCCCAGAATGTGCTGGTTCCCCATGTCAAAGACTTTACTGCTGTGTTTGAACTCAAGTTCAGATTGAAAAAAAAAAAAGATTAAAGGCAATTGCTGGATTGCTAGTAACATGGTACCTCGGGAATGTCCATCATCCTTCTCAACTTCTGATCTCTCCAATTCCAGTCAAAAACCAGAAACTTTAAGGGGTTCAAATTAAGGCCACCTGAAAGAGACAGGGAGAGAGTTGCTACATTAAAGAACTTATGACATAAGCTTATTAAAATGATTTTTTATTCCTCTGGTTGCTTTTTTGCCTCATTTGCTCTTTTTTCCCCCAGCAACTAATCTCTGCACGTTAAGTGCTGTCCCTGTCTGATGGAAAACAAATGCAGCACTCAGAGACTTACTCTCCTTACAATCTTATCACTGATTCTCAGCGAAGCAGGGAAGCTGCTCTTGCTAAGCTCCTGAAATGCTCAAGTTCTGGCAAAGAATCAATCCCAAGCCTCCATTTCATGAAGCCCCAGAGGGTAAAGTGTCATTCCCGACAGGGATTTGATAAGACATATCCTTGCAATTTGGGATAGTGACCCTTCAGAGGAGTTGAATCCAACGGAGTCTGCGTGACTCTGAAGAGGTGAGTCGGCAGAAGGATGAGGACAGGGTTGGGAGGTTAATTTCAGGCAAAAAGGAAAATTAAGATGAATGGGCTCTATTCAAAGCCTGCTATCCTTTGAGGAGACTGGTAAACCACTTAAGGACTCATTCCTGCTGTCTTCCTGTGTATCTAGAGACAATTATGGAGTGTGGGGCTGGAGGGGACCTCAGGGGTTGTCTGTTCCTCAGAGGTCTCAGAGTTGGGCAGTTAGTTTTTCCCATTCTACACGTTCTGCCCACTGCCCCAAGCTATCACACCTGGAAACATAATGAAGCCTTCCTTTATCCTTCAGCACTTCCCCTCAATATTGGCTATTTCAATAATTTCCCCTCTGCCCTAAAGACTTTTTCATGCTTCTTATAACTACAATGCCTCTTATTTAGAACTCTCTCTGTAAATTAAAAATGATGGAAATTAAGAAAGACAATGGGTTGATAGCGTTCCCTTAAAAATAATTGACTGCTGGGCTTCCCTGGTGGCGCAGTGGTTGAGAGTCTGCCTGCCGTTGTAGGGGACACGGGTTCGTGCCCCCGTCCAGGAAGATCCCACATGCCGCGCAGGGGCTAGGCCCGTGAGCCATGGCCGCTAAGCCTGCGCATCTGGAGCCTGTGCTCTGCAGCGGGAGAGGCCACAACAATGAGAGGCCCGCGTACCGCACAAAAACCCCCAAAAACAAAAACAAAACAAAAAAAATAATTGACTGCTGATGGGACAGCAAACAGGTACAGCCTCTCTGGAAGGCAACTGGACATTATATAATAGGAGCTTTAAAATGCTTACTGTTTGATAAAATAACTCTCCTTCTCTGACATATCCCAATAAAACACCAGAAACTTAAGCATAGTTACTTATAAAGATGATCACTGTGTATTACTTATAATAGCAAAACAAATTAGAAACAACCCAAATATCCTACCATAATAGAATTGCTAAACACCAATATAACTTGGGGTCAATATCCAAAATATATAAAGAACTCATACAACTCAAGGGCAAAAAACCAAATGATTTGGGGCTTCCCTGGTGGCGCAGTGGTTGACAGTCTGCCTGCCGATGCAGGGGACATGGGTTCGTGCCCCGGTCCGGGAAGATCCTACATGCCACAGAGCGGCTAGGCCCGTGAGCCATGGCCGCTGAGCCTGCGCATCCGGAGCCTGTGCTCCACAACGGGAGAGGCCACAGCAGTGAGAGGCCCGCATACCGCAAAAAACAAACAAACAAACCCCCCCCCAACCAAAACCCCCAAATGATTTGATTTAAAAATGGGTGGAGGAACTGAATATACAGTTTTTCCAAAGGAGACATCCAAATGGCCAATAAGTACATGAAAAGGAGCTCAACATCACTAATCATCAGGGAAACACAAATCAAAACCACAATGAGTTATCACCTCATACCCGTTAGAATGACTTATCAAAAAGACAGGAGATAACAAGTACAGGCAAGGTTATGGAGAAAAAGGAACTTGTGTACTGCTGGTGGGATTGTAAATTTGTGCAGTCATTATGGAAAACAGTATAGAGGTTTCTCTAAAAATTAAAAATAGAACTACCCTATGATCCAGCAACTCCACTTCTGGGTATATATCCAAAGGAAATGAAATCACTGTCTTGAAAAGATATCTGTACCTCCCATGTTCACTGCTACATTAATTCCAAAAGCCAAGATTTGGAAACAACCTAAGTGTCCATTGACAAATGAATATATAAAGAATATGTCACACACACACACACAAACACAGCAATATTATTCAGCCATAAAAAAGAAGAAAATCCTGCCACTTGTGACAACGTGGAGGGACCTTGACAGCATTATACTAAGTGAAATAGGTCAGATAGAGAAAGACAAATACTGTATGATCTTACATATATGTGGAATCTAAAAAAAAACAAAAAACAAAAATGAACTCATAGGTACAGAGAAAAGATTGGTGCTGGGTGCCAGAGGTAAGAGGTGGGAGAAATAGATGAAGGTGGTCAAAAGGTAAAAACTTCCAGTTATAAGATAAATAAGTACTGGGGATGTAAAGTACAGCATGGTGAGTATAGTTAACAATGCTGTACTGTATATGTGAAAGTTGCTAAGACAGTAGATCCTAAAAGTTCTCATGACAAGAAAAAAAATTGTAACAATATGAAGTGACTGACGTTAACTAAACGTACTGTAGTAATCACTTTACACATCACATATACCAAATCATGTTGTACACCTTGGCCAATACAATGTTATATGTCAATTATATCTCAACAAACTGGAAAAAAACTCAATAGAATATTATGCAGCCATTAAAAATGAAAAATTAAAACTATTTGATGACAAGCAAAGTTCTCATGGGATATATTAAGTAGAGAAGACAGGTTATAAAGTTATGATATGCAGTATGATCTCCATTTATAAAAAATATAGATAAATGCATAGAAAAAAGACTGAAAGGAAATATATTTAATATTAACTGACAAGACATTACCTCTAAAGTGACCTATTTTCTTTTCTGTACCTTTTTGCATTTTACAAAGGCTCTTATAATTAGAAAATCCCTTTCCTTATTAAATAAAACAATACAATTCTGTCTGTAAGTGTACTGATCCCAATGTTATGGAATACCTTTTGATGTTTGGAAACTCTCCTTAATATATCATATATATAAACATCTTAAGTCATAAACAGCTATATAAAATGAGCTATGTGCCATTTGTCTTGCTTTGTTAGACTTTCAGTTTTTGGAGCGCTGGAATTGTTCTCTTTAAACACTTTGTATGTAGCCTAACATCTGTAGTCAATGAATATTAAACCATTCATCCAATCAGAATCAGAAGAGTTATTTTCATTAGTATTATAAATAAATCAACAGCTCCTTAAATGATTTTTCCACTCCTTAGATGAAATAAGCTTTCACAGTGAGTTTTCAAAACTCTGTAGAAATATAATTTCAACAGTCTGGACAACTTCGTTTTCTCTCTCTCTCTCTCTCTCTTTTAAATATTAAATATGGAGAAGAGTGGCCCTGTTGCCTGCGGGAGCTGGCGGCACATACAAAACATGTGGAATCCAGGAAGGGGAGAGGTGAGTCTTTGGCTAAGAGCTGTGGGAGAGGGAGGGCGCATCTCTGGACTCCCAGCTGCCCAGCCAATCTCTCCCACCTCCGCGTCTCATGGATGGACTATGAGCACCTCTCACCTGCGCCTTCGCTTCCAACACCCTCCTAGGGCCACAAGACAAAAATCCAGCCAATCACTGTGCAAGGGCCTTCCTCCAAAATCTGACTTTCTTTCCAACTGAAGCACAGGCTACCACAGCCCACGAAGTCTCCAACCAAGAAAAGTGGTCTCTTTAATAAAAGTAATAACTAGTATTTGTTGAGTTCTTAAGGTGTAACACTCACTGTGTTTAGCTTTTTATTGGCATAACAATCATTTGAGGTAGGTGCTATTACTATCTATGTCATTCAGATAAAGAAACAGTTTTAGAAAGGTTAAGAAACCTGCCAAGTCACAGAGCTGGCAAGCTGCTGGACCTGGGATTTGCATCCATAGATTTGAGTCTATAATAGGGGCTCTTAACCTCAACACGTATTGACTATTTATTGTCTCCTTTGGATATACCCCATGTATCTGCCTGCCTGCTTTTGATTCAGCTGTTGTCCCATTCCTGAATGCTTTTCTCACATCTCCATACTTTAAAGTATATTAAAAAGATCCTATTTTAATCCTACCCATACTTCAAAGATCAGTTAAAGATCCTTTCCTCTGTAAAGACTTCCCTGCAGATTCAGCCACCATAACAATCTCTCCCTCATTTCAACTCCTGTAGGACTTAGAAGTGCTTGTTTGGACCTTGGCATTTACTGCCTCATGTCGTCAGTCTCATCTTATGCACATTTATCTCTTCAATTGGATCAGGAGCTCCTGGAGGGGGAAAGCCTCTGGAACCAGGAAGGCCTAGAATGAGAAATCTTGGAAGGGGCTACATGACCCTCCAAGCTTCAGTTTTCTCTCATAAGAAATAAGAATACTAGCCTGCAAGGATGCTTTGAGTACTAAATGAGATATGTGAGGGTGTCTAGCACAGCACTGAGTACAAGTAGGAACTCAAAAAATATTTGTTTCCCTTCCTTGCCTGGGGCCACTAAGTTTGCTACTTCCTTGTAATTGCACAGACCTCTGCATATAGTGTTTTCACTTACCCAAGGTTTTCATCTGGAGAGAAACACTAGTAATTTTAGCTCTTGTTTGCTTCCTTGCAAATGACCATCTCTATACTGAGATATTATATTGATGAACACATTACTTTTAGATACGTAAAAATCCAGGAATAGCTCCAGGCAGTTATAAAATAAAGTTGTTAAACAAGTAATTTGGAAATGAGTATTTAAAAGAAATCTTTAATCTGTCTGGCAGGTAAGGTAGAACATGTACTAAGATCATCAGCAGGTCAGCAGGTTTTTAGGTTACTGGCTTTGAGAAGGTCAACAAACTATAAAAACCCACCGGTGGGGTTTCCCTGGTGGCACAGTGGTTGAGAGTCCGCCTGCCGATGCAGGGGACACGGGTTCGTGCCCCGGTCCAGGAGGATCCCACATGCTGCGGAGCGGCTGGGCCCATGAGCCATGGCCTCTGAGCCTGCACGTCCGGAGCCTGTGCTCCGCAATGGGAGAGGCCACAGCAGTGAGAGGCCCACGTACCGCAAAAAAAAAAAAAAAAAAAAAAAAACCCACTGGTGGATGACGTCTGGAATACTTTCTGGGTAAAGCACTAAAAGAGAAACACATTCGCAAGAAGTGTTCTACAGTGCTTGTATTTCATCCATAGAAACTGCATTTTTGTTTCAACATATCTTCTATACCAGCCCTCAATTGGAATGGGAGTCTTGGGGAGCCGAGACTCAATTAAGTGAGAGGGAAATATTCAACACATTCAGCTATACAAATTCCAGAGGCTGCAAATCGGTGGAATAGATTGTGGACCCACTAAACTGCTTAAAGCAACTGGAATTTGAATGTATTTAGATGGGCATAAGTACCGCAGTTTGCCACAGTCCTTATCATTCCCTATTGTACTACACCTGCTGGCTGGCTTTAGGGACTAAAGGCTAAGTTTCCAACTCCTGAATTAACACAGAGGTCTGATTTCACTACATCACACATGTGGTTTCCCAAACTCACATGGGCGTTAGGCAAACACTCAGCTCTGAGTAGGAGTATCACTACCTCTTTTCATACCTTGTTTAATGAGTTCTTTAATCCTCCCTGGAGTTCCTACACCCAGGTGTACCACACGCTTCTCCAGCAATTTTACCTGCTCCTGGACCTATTCCAAAATGGAAGAGAACAAAGAAAAGAAGAGTCATTGGAAAGTTCAATCATAGTCCAATTTAGAGCATTTAATCTAAAAGCTAAGAAAGTAAAAAAGCAAAAGGGGCTACTCTTGTTTAGGGTCAACTTCCAGGGCAAAGAAGGTTAACATCAAGACAGAAGAGCATCTCCCCGGGAAACTGGTTAAGTCTCCAAAGAGTCCAGGGCTCAAACCTCAGCTTCTGTACAGAAACCTCAGGGCACAGAGGAGTAGTGACTGTTGTGGGAGCAGAGGCAGGGAACACAAAGAAAATCGGAACGGTCGTTCAATATGTTACAAAAGGAAGGCACCAAAGAACATGCTTCCTAAGGAGATACGGAAAAGAGGCTGAAGTGAAACAACCGAGGTCTGGAAGTGGCCCTTAAGGATCACTTCCATCCCCGACTAGGAACCACAGGCCCTTGCTTACCTTTATGTGTTTTGCGAATAATTTCATGACTTTGCTGTCTCCTCTGAATGCGGTCATTGACCTGATGAAAAGCAATAGATTTATGCAGAAGAAAAATCACTCATTCAGGGCCATGTGGACCACTTATTACATCTTAAGTATTACACCATATTTATTCAAAATAATATGCACATTTATGTGTGTCTATATGTACATATGTATGTGGATAGATATGCACACACAAAATGCTGATTTTCAGGTTAGTCCATCTCTGGAATGAAAGTGGGGTGGCCTTTAATCAGGCAGGCATCTGGGTTGGCTTCTAAGTCTCAGGCACACGGTTAACTTTACTTAGGTTTCCTTGATTATTGAAACATGTGGATTTGCCCTTCACTTGTGTTAAAATGAAAACCACAGTCCCAAAATGGTGTCACTCATGCTAAAAGCCCATGATACCAAAACCCAGATTTAATACTTCATCTAATTGCAGTTTCAACTTTTCTGAGAAATGTAATCTTAATCAACCAGTCTGGAATCTCTGGTCAAGCACCAGTAAGGTAATCTGTCCTGTGGGCCCTTTCCATACCAGAGAGGAACATAAAACCCTTGCCATTTCCTCCCCCCCCACCACCACGCAAAAGAAGATGTCATGGCCTAAAACGTAGTCTTTCTTTTCTTTTGTTAATGGCTCCATTGCTCCACCCTTTTTCCTTTCTTTTCTGGCTGCGCTGTGCAGCATGTGGGATCTTAGTTCCTGACCAGGGATCGAACCCGTGCCCCCTGCATTGGGAGCGCAGAGTCTTAACCACTGCCAGGGAAGTCCCTCCACCCTTTCTCCTATTAAAAACTTTCATTTTGCACAACCCCTCGGAGTGCCCTTCTAGTTGCTGGCTGGGTGCTGCCTGATTCATGAATCATTGAGTTAAGCCAATGTGATCTTCAAATTTACTTGGTTGAATTTTGTTTTTTAACACCTGCAATACAAAAGTTCTGTATTTTAGGTCCCTGGCAGAGAATTTATCTTCAAACTCTGCAGTATAGTTCCTATAAAAAAATTGTTTGTGAGAAATATCTTAGCAGTGATGTCAGCCTGTGCTCTACAGAGCCCAAGGGCATGTACGAAGGTCTGTGTGTGGCTGCCCTGCGGGGACAGGGATAAGCTAGCAGGGAGAAGCAGGAGGGCTTATGTCCTTCATTCAGAGCAGTCCCCCTACTTTTATGGACTTTGCAGAGTGAGCTTATCTGTAAAATCTTACATGTGGAAATGCTTCGGGTATAAATGGGTATAAAATGGGTATAAAAGAACAATCTTCTGGTTGATGTTTGGGAATAGAATATGGGAATACTGCTCAGAATATTACTTTCCTTTATATATCATTAATATGCTTGAGAAATATTACCGACCAGTAGGTATAAATGAATTTACAAAATAGTGACTCATGCTACACACGTTCTGTTGCACTCGAGTCTGTACTTACACATGAGCTTTCTCCATGGCGAGGTTAACTAAGAAGACAATGGGGCAACTAAGGGACATATTTAACATGATTCATGGTTCTCAAGAGAACAGATATTCTTACAAAAGTTAGAATTATTCAATATTAGCCTTTATGAATAGGGTTTGTTATGCCTGCTCAGAAATCACCTTCTGCAAATCACCTAACCTTGAAATGGATCATAATATTACTGAAGACATAAAGAAACACTGAGAATTGGCAAATGAAGTACGACAACATAGTCCTTCTATGCCCATCAGAAAGGCATTTATGTACAGTAAAAACTCAAATCAATGTGACAACTTGTTTTTAAGAGGCCACCTCCAGGCCAACTTCTTTGCCATTAGTGTTTGAATCTGAAATGAGTTCTGTGGGTAGTCTTTAAAACACTGAAATGTCAGTGTGAATTCTTATGATTTCAGAACCAGCAAGTACGGCTGCCCAGAAGCAGCTGGAGTCTTGAAGATCAATTATGTTTGGAGCAGAAATAGTTAAAAGAAACACTTTCGTTTTACTGAAAGGGTGTGTGATACAATTTAACGTGTGTGCCTAGCAGAAAGGTTCTGAAGGACGATTAACAAAGCTTAAAAAACTACTTTTCTAAATTCACGGTCAGATTAGCTCATTTAGAAAAATAGATGCTAAATAACTACCGAGAGTCTACTTTGCACATTAATCTATTTGATCAAGTTCCTTTTTCTTTAGGACTTGGATTTTCCTGTTTTGTCTCTGGTCAAAGCCCAGTGCAGAGCCTGGCCTTGGGAGAGGGTGAGTCCCAGGAAATCCCATTTTACTCTGACAGCTCTTCTCTGAAAGCTGAACGCTACTACAGATCCAGTGGAAGCCTTTTTGTTTATTCTACAAAAGCTACAGTAAATGAAAAGGTATGTGAAGGCACTTAGTAAAGCACCGACAAACTGTCTTTAAAACATAATTTTCACATATAAATTTTTGGTCCACTTGGCATTTATCTCGGTATAAGGAGTGAGATATGGAACACAGCTTAATTTTTTAGATGGCTACCCAGTTGTTCCAATACCAATTATTAAATAATCCATCTTTCCCTACAGATTTTTCACTTTTGCCATATCCTGTACTTTCATATGCATATGGGTCTATTTCTGAACTTTCAGTTCTGTTCCACTGTTCTGATCTGTCACACATGTGCCAGTTCCATACTCTTAATTATTGAGACTTTGTAATATGTTTTTTTTAAAAAAATCTGATAGATACTATAGGCATAGTATCCTCACTAGTATTCTTTTTTAGAATTTCGCCAGCTATTTTTTCTTCTGTATTTTCTCATATGAACATAGAACTAGTTTATCTAGTTTAAAAAACAATTCTATAGGAGTTTCATTGGGAATCTGTGAAATTTGTAGATTATTCTAGGTAAAACAGACATCTTTACGTTGAATCTTCCTATTCAACAATATCGTACTCCTTTCTGTTTAAGATCTGCTGCATCCCTTATGCAATATTTTCTTCATCTAAATTTTGGCTAGTTTTTTCCTTGGCGTTCTATTTTTTCTTGTTACTATTTTAAATTAGATCTTTTCTTTCATTTATTTCTCCAACTGGTTATTGCTTGTATGATCTCCCTGCTTTACCCTTGTGTGTTCTCCACACAGCAGCCAAAGTGATCCTTTAGAATGATTATTCAGATCATGTGACTTCTCTGCTCAAAATCCTCCAATGGCACTCCATGTCAGGGCCTTTTGTACCTATGTCCCCTCTGCCTGGAACACTTTTCTTCCAGATATCTGCTTGGCGTTCTCATTCACTTTGTTTAAGTCTCTGCTCATAGGTCAATCTCCTAAGAGGCTTTCTGTGACTACCCTTTTAAAAGTAGCCCCCATCTTTTTCTATCCATTTGCCATGCTTTATTTTTTTTCCTACATAACTTATCACTACTTGACATTATAATGCATATTTATTTGTTTATTGTCTGCCTCCCTTACTGGAAAGTAGGTTCCATGAGAGAGGGGACTCTGTATATTTTATTTATTGCTGCTCTCCAGCATATAGAACTTGTCAGCTCGGCACATATCAGTTACTCAGAAAACAGTTACGAAATGGAACAGGTGAAGCTTTCAACCTAATGAGCTCCAGGGCTCGGATGGCAGAGCCACAGATAATCAGCATCAGGACCGATTTCTTCTCACTGTGGTTTTTCCGAAGTTTCACCCATTTAGGGCAGACTGAAAAAAGACGATGAGAAAAATATTACCCTAAATATAGCAAAATAAAGCCTCCAAAGTTGAATATCCCCCAATTACTTCTTTGTTATTGCTTAAGTAAAATAAAATATGAGCACTGTTTAGATTCTATTCTCTGGTTATTCTAGATATTAAACTAAAATGAAATATCATTAACTTATACCACAAAACATATAATATGCCAAGTAGCTAAATGTGACCACTTTTAGGACTAAGTTTGTACAAAAATAAAAGGAAAATTTAAAAAGTTTGTAATAATACAACATTTTCTATATTTTAATTTATGTTTGTTTTTTAAAGGCAGTGTTGACTAAACGGGAAAATAACTGATTTAAAAATGCTACATTTGGGGGCTTCCCTGGTGGCGCAGTGGTTGAGAATCTGCCTGCCGATGCAGGGGACACGGGCTCGTGCCCCGATCCGGGAAGATCCCCACATGCCGCAGAGCGGCTGGGCCCGTGAGCCATGGCCGCTGAGCCTGCGCATCTGGAGCCTATGCTCCGCAACGGGAGAGGCCACAACAGTGAGAGGCCCCTGTACCACACACAAAAAAAAAACAATAAAAAAAATAAAAATGCTACATTTTAAGGACTTCCCTGGTGGTACAGTGGTTAAAAATCCGCCTGCCAATGCAGGGGACACAGGTTCGAGCCCTGGTTCGGGGAAGATCCCACATGCCGCGGAGCAACTAAGCCCGTGCGCCACAACTACAGAGCCTGCTCTCTAGAGCCCGCGAGCCACAACTACTGGGCTCACGTGCCACAACTATTGAAGCCCACGCGCCCAGAGCCCGTGCTCTGCAACAAAGAGAAGCCATCACAATGAGAAGCCCGCGCACCGCAAGGAAGAGTAGTCCCCGCTCACGGCAGCTAGAGAAAGCGTGAGTGCAGCAACAAAGACCCAACGCAGCCAAAAATAAATAAATAAATAATGCTTCATTTTAAAGGGACACTCAGCATAAGATATAAAATGGAAATGATATTAAAATAGCAAACATTTATTAAACACTGACACTGTGCTATGCACTTTACATAACTTTTTTAGTTCTCATAATCCATTGAGATTGATTCCATTATTACCTACATTTACATTTGCTGAATTTGAGGCTAAGAAAGGTTTATGAACTCAAGCTGAGTGTCATCAGAATTGGTTAGAACTTGAAAAAGGAATGTTAAATCACCATGTCTAAACTATTTCATTGTTGGTCACAATAAATGACTACCTAGCATGAATAATCTAGTTATTACTGCCTACATTCAATCGAAAAGATCAAATTAGATTGTCTGTGCAATAGCCATGGTCTGAATTCTGAACATGGGAACAGAATTTCAGAACCTTAGAGATGGGTTCAAGATCACATAGTCCAACTTCCTTGTCTTTCAGATAACAAAATAGAGTCCTGGAGGAGTCCTCAGTGACTTGTGCCAAGTCAAATAGCAAATTGATGGGGTACCTGCAACTAGAACACTGAGAATTCTCTGGATTCCAGGAGCAATACTTCTAATGTGTTGTAAAACAAAAACAAGACCAAAACCCAAATCCCCAATACCAGAGAGAAACAAGAATACATTTAAATAAATAAAAATTAATATCAAGATGGACCTAAAAAACCTTCATTTAAAATCCATTTAAGATGGAAACTTGATTTTAAATGAAGTTTTAAAAGTTTTTATTTTAAAGAGATACATCTAATGTTTTAATGGAAATAATAAAACTTGATGAATAATTTTTTAAAAAATGAGTTTACTTACTTTCTTTTAGATATGATGAAAGACTGTGAGTCAAATCATTGGCCTTGAGGAAGCAGGAGTCTAGAAATACGAGAAACATGCTTTGTAAAGGATTTCGCAAACACATACTCAAAATAGATTACATGTGAATGGTGTATTCTTGAATAGGTTGTACAACGTTAATGAATTGGGGACTCATATATTTTAAAGTTGTCTAGCATTTAAAACAACAGCAGCAGCAACAATAAGTAAACTTTAAACTGTCCATCATTTCTTAGATTAGTGAAACAGAAGCTTGTATCATTCAATGGACTAATGAAGCATCTTTATTTTCAAATCCATGGAATAGGCAATATACAAAGGCAAAGCTGAAATAGCTAACAAATCTATGTGGAGATGCTCAAACTCATCATAGAAATGCAAATTAATACAAAATGAGATAACACTTTGCACACACTTTAGAATGGCAACTGTTAGAAAGATGTATATACCAAGTGTTGCTGAGAATGTAGGATGATGGAAGCTCTTTGTGAACTGTAGGTAGAGGTGTAAAGTGGTATCGCTATCCTGGATGGTAGTAAAATTAAGGTGTTTATACCCTATGACCCCAGGATTACATTCCTGAGTAAATAATGGAAAGAAATTCTTGTGTAGTCTGTAAAGAGACATACTCAAGTATATTCATACTAGCATTATTTGTAATATTGGGGAACTAGAAGCAACCTAAAGGTCCATATCGGAGAAAACAGATGAGCAACATGTGGTCAATGAAATCATTGGAATACTATGTAGCATTTTAGAAGCAATGAAGTAGATGTACTTAAAGCTATACAGGTATCTTGAAAAAGTGCTAAGTGAGGAAAGAAACAGAATGAGAGGTTCAGCACAACATCATTTAAATAAATTGTAAAATGTATCCACACACAACAATATGATATATTTTACAAGAACATATGCATATTTAAAAAGGTATAGTAACATTATGCCTATGGAGAAAGGAATTTGGAGTGTGGATGGGGAAAAGCGGGAATAATGCATCAAAATACAACATTAACATAACATAGCACAACAACACAATGAAAGAATGGAACGGGCTACAATAAAACATAGGAGCCTTGCTCAACCAACAATGATCATGGTCTAGCAATTATGTAGTATTATTAACTCTGTACCTAAGATGTATAAAAAAGCAACATAATGTTTAGCATCCTAATTCATTATAGCAGAAGAAGTCTGTCTATAAACATAGCAGTGTGTTAGGGAGTAAACTATCACTAAATTAAATGAAACTTATGCTGTGCCCCAGCATATATAACTCACAATATGTGAGTAACCAACTTCAAAGATGTTGCCCCCTATACTGTTGTTGAGCCTTTGATGGTCTTTAAAACTGTAATCTCCCAAGCCTGGATATGACCAGACTCACCTGGAGAACTTTACAAAAAATACAGATTCCTGGAATGGACTACCCCTTGCTCAATGAGTCAGAATTCCTTGGGGCTGGGCCTGGGAATTTGCTTTTTAAGTTCCTGGGTGATTCAGTTGCGGCTAGCTTACAGGCATTTAGCACTGATCTAAACCACACTGCAGCTCTCAGGAGGACAGCTGAGTTAGCTCTAAGTGATTCCTGCCTCAAAACTCTAATTAAGTTCCCATGTGTATGACATTAACAATGTACATGCACAGTATTAATTGAAAAGACATGTTGCTGCCCTACAGACACAAACAACTTCAAACCACAACCAAGTTAGACACTCAGCAAACTAAATAGGAACAATATTTTATTACTTATATCCATCTTGTATTTATGCCCCTTCCTGAGACTGTTCCAGATAGCCCATGGCGTGCCCCTCCTCTCAAATAACAGAGACCTCCTCTGTGTCCTTGGTCCTGACAGTGTAGTGATGGGTGTTTTCTCTAAAACCTTCTTATGATGCCTTTGTTCACTGTGGCTCAGAATGGCCTAATTTCTTAACTGAAAATGAAAACCTGTTCCTTTTGGCTATAGCAGTATTTTTAACATATTTTAAACATTTTCCCCTCAGCCAACCATGACCACACATTCTTGCCTAACTATATTACTGCACTCTAATGATGATATAATATAATGTAAACTCAGTATGGAAATCAAATGACTCCTTAAAGGCTTTTTCTTCTGACTTTTGACTCTCTACAATTCTAGCAAATTACAATGTTCCATGAGGTTACAGAGTAGCAGTGGTCCCATTATCTTACAAGTCCTTATTCAGGTGAAGGCAAACTCTAACAAAGAACTAGAAGGGAAAATTGACCACTGAGTCAGAGTAAAATCAAACTTCAGTTAAACATTGAAGAGGCTTTGTTATAATACCTGGTTCCTGAGGATAGAAGAGCCAGGACCTAACTCTCCTCCTGAGGAGCTGCTGTGCTGAGAAGAGTGGTTTCTAACTGCTGTTGGGCTTTCTGATCTCAGTAAGTAGAAAACTCCAGAACTCGCTCATGTGGAAATGGGTTCCTTCAATTCCCTAAAGGGTATTCCTTTTGGAAAAGGAACAGACAGGGGTACTGATGTCTCCAACCCAACGTGCATTTAAAACACATACACACACACACACACACACATCATTTTATGAAAGAGTTATAAAAATTCAGGGTATGGGATGTTTTTCAGCTTCTCAAGCCTCTAGAAAGCATAAAGTTGTAATGGAAAAAGGAAATCAAGCTACCCTTGACTTTTTCCAAAAGCAGTGTTAGATATCTCTAGTAGTCTACATATAGAGAGCTCATCTGAAGCAGTGGTGCACAAACCCTCTGCGGTTTGATTTTATGACATCTTTTCTTCAATCTCTGTGCAAAAGAGTTACAGGTTATACCATTATTTTGAAATTAATTAAAATTGGTTTTTAAAATAATTTTCCAATATCTTTTAACTTAATTATAAATATCTAAGGCAGTAGATCTCAAATGATAATAGGCTTAAGAATCACACAGGGCTTCCCTGGTGGCGCAGTGGTTGAGGGTCCGCCTGCCAATGCAGGGGACACGGGTTCGTGCCCCGGTCCAGGAAGATCCCACATGCCGCGGAGCGACTGGGCCCATGAGTCATGGCCGCTGGGCCTGCGCGTCCGGAGCCTGCGCTCTGCGGCGGGAGAGGCCACAGCAGTGAGAGGCCCATGTACCGCAAAAAAAAAAAAAAAAAAAAAAAAGAATCACACAGGGTGAGGTGTCAGCCTTGCTAAAAATGCAGAATTTTGTCCCTATCTTTAGATGGTTTACTTGAAAAAAGTCTTGACTGGGACCCAAAATACTACCCTAAAAGCAAAACCATGACTAGATATCCATGATAAGGGCAACAACAAAACTAAGATGCTATTAAAGCTAAAGTTTTTATCTATAAAGGATGAGTAAATTAATTATCTATACTTTTGAATGTGTGCTTTATCTTTTTTTAATTTAACTTCTATCCTCATTAAAATTCTTATTCATTGAAGAATCTGTCCAAAAAAATGTACACCCAATACCTTTTGAATAAAAATTACAAATCCTTCTGTTAGACTGAACGAATACCAGTTAGCATCTGAATGAAGAAATCATCCAACAGTTAAAACTATTAGGTTGAGGAAAGGAGTACTAGCACGTGGAAATATATTAATTAGAAGGAGTAACAACAAGGAAGCCTGGCTGTACCTGGTAGGGTTAGTTCTTCTAATTCAATCACTGAGCGGTTGCTGCTATAATAGTCTTTCATCAGCTTCTGTAGGTCTTCAGGTGTCCCTGGTTTTGGCTCTGATTTTGCAAGAACATCAGTAATTTTCTTCTGATGAGAAAGAAGTAAAAATGGGAAGACAGATTTTAGGATGGCATTTGGCTTAGGATAGGTTGATTCCTCTGGCATTTAAACTGTAAGTAGGTTCTGTGATAGCCAAGTGTGAATGGGAGTTCTAATAAACACACTTCAGAAAACTTAAAAGATACTTCTTGGACGTAACTACTGCTTTGAAAAATGAATGGATGATCTAAAAGACTCCTTGTAACTCTTGGTCTCTGCTAGTAGAACTAAAAATTTTGCAGGAGTCTTTAACAGGCTACAATTTTCTGTTAAAAGTCAATAAATCTTGTTGCTTGTGGAAACCTCCTTTTAAGCCTCAGAAAATGTGTATTCCTGGGAGAGTAGAATTTTGAGAATTTCTTGTGTAACCTGGTTCTTAAGGCACTGAGTCTCAGTTTGGATTTCTGGGATTAAAGTAAGAGTTGCAGGACTAATCTCAGCAAAGGAGGACACTAAATAGGGGCACTTGAGACCCTCAATTCTCAAGTCTTGGGAGAGACATCTTGAATTGGCCCTATGGAAAGCAGAACAGGATACTTTACAACATCTATTTTGATTTGGACTTATTTGTGTAGCATTTACTGAATGTCTGCAATGTACTAGGAATGCACAATTGTTCATTTAACTTTCATCATAAACTTCCCTTCTTATTTCTTCCTAGTATTTCACCAAAAATCCAGAAAGAGCCCTTCCTTGCCTTCTACCCCAGCTTTTCCCCCCTCCTTCCATACTATCTTCCTTTTCATACCACTGCCAAGAACGGTCAAAGTTCTGTCAAATGAGTTAACTTTAAAAGAACACGTCATCCGTGGGCACATTTTAGCATGACCTCAGCCAAGGCTAAACTAGCTAGCTGGAGTTCTGACCTTGAACCCCAAGAACTTAACACTCCTGAAGGCCATTAGTGTCAAACTATCAAAGAGAAGTTAAAAGTCGTTTCTTTAAGGACTTGCCAAAACTCAGCCAATTTGGCATTTCCCATCCTCCTATTTGGCCATGTGCAGGCAAGGAAAACATATGCACACACACTCTGTTTTCTAAAAGCTTGCTGTTAAGTAATTGGTTTGAGTCCATCTTGTTTCCTCTAATCCCAATCGCATTTCCTCTGCTGACTACAGCAGTAGACCCTTCTTGGCAGGGAGAGAATTACATTGCTGTTTTGACAACTGTGGTGGAAGGTCAAAGCTAACCACACTTTCGGGCTTCCCTGGTGGTGCAGTGGTTAAGAATCCACCTGCCAACGCAGGGGACACAGGTTCGAACCCTGGTCCACGAAGATCCCACATGCCACGGAGCAACTAAGCCCGTGTGCCACAACTACTGAGCCTGTGCTCTAGAGCCCACGTGCCACAAATACCGTAAGCCTGGGTGCCTACAGCCTGTGCTTGAAAGCCCACGCACAGCAACGAACACCCAACGCAGCCAAAAATAAATTAATTAATTAAATAAATTTATTTAAAAAAAAAGCTAACCACACTTTCTTCAAGGCTGAGCCATAAGAAAGTTTGTATAGGAGCAACAGAGTTTTCCGTATGTTCACAGGCAAGTCTTAAAACGCAAGGGGAGCCTTTTGCTTTAAATTATCGTTTGAAATTAGAGTCAGAAATGCCTTATACTTACACTACTTTCATCTGCTTATTATTTTCTTTTTATTAATACTTTAAGACATAAGGCTTTTAAAAAATGAAATGGGTAAGAAAAGAAGGTTGGTAAATTTCTTTTCTTGGACAGAGCCAGACGGGCCAGAGGGCAGGAGAGCTCTGGGCCCCTTTTAGAATTAGAAACCCCTGTCTGACTTCTAACCACAGTGAAAACACAGGGTGGGTAACAAAGATGTTTGGTATCCACAAGACTGAAATAGGAATTAGAAGAATTTATTTTTAGCTCCAACAGAAACACTTATTACTAGTGACCTTAGGAAAGTCACCAAACCTCAATGAATTTTACAATTTTTGCATATCTAAAGTGGGGATTACAATAATTGCCTCATCAAAGTACACTATATAACAATGTGATAGAAACCATGTGGGGCTGTACCATTGTAAAAAATTATTAATATTACCTTTTTCCTCTTCCTGGTCTTGGTGGCATCTTCATTTGTTTCCTTTGGTTGTATCAAGAAACATTCTTTAGGCTATAAAGAAATGTAAATGAGAAAACTTTCATCTTAGCATGATGAGGTGTCAACTAATGGTATGAATCCCAAAGTATCAATATCTACTGTCATGCATGTATTCTTCAGAGTATCTTGGACAAAGAAATGTTGGAAAATCCACTGAAGGCTATTATGCAGGGGCCGAGCTGAGAGAATTTGTAAAAGTGAGAAAGTGCAGATGACTTAAGACTGGAAAATCTTTGAACAAAGGTCAAAATGTGTGAGTAAGTGTATATATGTGTTTGAGGTGGTGGTACAGGGTATTAAAGATGGAAGACAGTGGCTAGGTTTGGAAAATACAGGCAGAAAGAGATGTGATTAAAATTAAGATGTAGTAAAGAAGTCTTTGACTAGAATGACTGGTGTTTCCAGGAACTAGCAATGTGTGAGTCTGTATTTCCAAGTCACTGACTTATCATTTTGTTATTCATTCCTTTCCTCTCCTCAATAGGCACAGAAAATCTGAAGTAGGATATATTTACTTATATTTTTATGAAACCAGCTGCACCAAATGTCTTATCTATAGTGACTACAAAATGAATGTTTCTGCTTATGGTCTGACAAAAGCCTCAACACCATGGCATCCTGAGTAATTGATTTTGCCTGTTGCCTTGACCCCTGGAGTACCCTATATAGTTTAGTGCTATTTTTACCCTAAGGATTTGTTTTTTGTTTTGTTTTGTTTTAGTGTAAAAAAACAGGAAATTTGGACTAAGACCTTGATTTATAAAATAGAATGCTTCAGATTCCATATTTATTAATCATAGGCAGTTATATAAAATGTTTCCTGTACTAGATCTTTTATGCAACATTTTCAAACAAGTTGCCAAGTAAGACATAAAATATAAGTGAAAACTTATTCTGAGTTTTTTCTTGATTAAGTTTCCATTCCAACTAGAGAGTACTCAGTTTAAGCTGGTAAACTACTAACTAAAGCAATCTTGTCTCTACTGGCTCTGTTTAAAATGATTACAGATGAAGCTTTCTATTAAAGTTTCCAGATAGCCTACAGATTAAGAATGCCTATGGCCTGAATCCAGAGAGATATAATGCTATGTAATTTCTTCAAGACATGGGGCCAGGACCAGCAGTTTCTAGACTCTGTTTCAGTTATAGAGAAGTAGATTCAAAAGGCTCAGGATTAAAGTAATACGGGAATCTTGAAATTTCAGCTGCTTCTCAGTTAAAAGAAAAAACCTGCAAAGTACAATTGCATCATAGCTAAAGAAAATAGATATTAGGGCCTCTCTTATTTAGAAAGTTAAGCTGTCTTGTGGATGCAGATACACGCTAATTTGATGCCAATTAGAAACTGGGCCAAGGCCACTAATATGTCACAGAAGCTGCCAGACAGTCATAAGAGTCCAATTACAGATCAAGCCAACATCAGCTCATGCTGCTATGGCAAAGGCCTGGATACAATTAGTATCTCCCTAGATCCCTCAAGGCATACTTCAGTATCTTGTCCCCATTATGAAGGTTTTGGGGGGAAGCAGATGTAGACCTGTTTCATTTTCTTATTTAGTAAATGGGGGTGCTCTCTAAGGGTATGTTCAATGTGCGGGGTTTGTATTTATGCCAGGTTTACAAAGCCAGTTAAACATGACACAAATTAAATGTGGAAATGAGCTCAGTTATAAGGATATGGACTCTCCAATTCTGGAAGAAAAAATAAAAACACAATTCTGAATCACGCAAAGGAAAAAAGAAACATGCTTGACAACTGCTTTTGTCAAGATACCGTAACAGGTTTACATGTTAGGTTCAAATTCTTACATCATCTTAAAGGAAATGCAGTATGATATTTGTTTTCTGGGAGCAGTCACTTTAGCTGGTTGCAGTAGGGTGCTAATGAAGAAGCTAGTTTATGGGGTCAATTTCCATAGAAGTGAGACTACTTTATGAAGAAATACAAAGCCCATAGTATTGAAAATTCCTAAACGTTGCCAGCTGCCTTACAGATGCTGATGTCTACCCTCAGAGAGACTAGGTAAGATGAGGAAGACTCAGGGTAGGCCAACTAACCATTTCTAGAAACTGATTCCAACAGTATCTGACTTTGGCAGTTAATAAGTAATGTCATTTCTTTATGCAGTGATTTTTAAATATGTACCCTGAGTATGAAGTTAAAGATTTAGAAGAATCACACTTGCCCAAAAATATACCAAAAAAAACTTATTAAGCTTTCAGTGAAGCAATTAATTGGGGCATGTTTTCAATTCCTTAAAGTGTCAAAAATTATATCCTTTAAGAATGAGTCTTCTGGTTTTAACCATGGCAAATCATTTTCAAAACGCTACTAAAATGAAAATAAAGGAGGGACTTCCCTGGTGGCGCAGTGGTTAAGACTCCATGCTCCCAATGCAGGGGGCCCAGGTTCTATCCCTGGTTGGGGAACTAGATCTCACATGCATGCTGCGACTAACAGTTCACATGTCTCTACTAAGGAGCCCGCGAGCCACAACTAAGGAGCCCACCTGCTGCAACTGAGACCTGGCACAACCAAATAAATAAATAAATATTTTTTAAAAATTGAAAATAAAGGAAACTGAAAATGATATAAGTCTATAAGGACGAAGAAACCAGGAGAAAGGACAACAGTAGTGGAGAGATTTCAACAACATTTTGGAAAATGGAAAGGGTTGAAACTGGATGTAAGCTATTTAGCATAGGGAGAGAGACATCTAGCACCTGGGTTTCTAGAGAGACAGATGCTAACAATAAGTGTGTCTGTTTCACCTGTTGGACTCTGAAAAGGTTCAGCAGTGGGTGGTACAAGGTACTACAGAGGGGAAAGGGTTTGAAAGAAAGAGACTGGTTGAAACTTCACGTTTAAAATGATTAGCCTCCCTCCTACACCCACCTGGCTATATCTTCTGCTCAGGCAGCCAAGCAACTATCCCATTACCGCTTCCTCTCATCTTGTTCTTCCTAACAGAAGACTGGAGATTTATGCTCTGGAGAGAATAAGAAGACCAAGAAGTCTAGCACAAGGGAGGCAGGGTAGAGGTTGAGGCTCATTTCCTTTTCCTGTCCCTGTTTCAGGATATTTCAAGAGAGGCTTATATAGTGTAGGCAGAACACTACTGAATTCTTCTCTGGAAAAATAAAATGGCCTAAGAGAAATGCCACAAGAGAGTGACATTTGGGGGTTCCATAGTAAATGTCCAGCTTTGTTATCATATCACCCTACCAAGAGGTCCACTAATTAACAAGCCCCATTTATGCACGAAAGTTTTCCATTAACTTTTTAGTGTGTTTCTCCCTAATATGAATAGACAGCTAAGGTTCATCAGACATCTAAGGAAAGTCTCCAACATCATAGCAAATAAACAAAAAAAAGAAAAAAGAACACTGAGGAAACAGAGACTGTACTTCAAAACAATTACAATTAATATTCTCAGAGAGAAGAGGGAAGAATTTTCAGCCATGAAACAAGATGCTATAAAATGAGGATGCTATAAAAAAGGAAAAAAAATAAAAAAACCATTTAAACCTTAAAACAAATAAGAAAGTTGGGGGGCTTCCTTGGCGGCACAGTGGTTAAGAATCTGCCTGCCAATGCAGAGGACATGGGTTCGATCCCTGGTCGGGGAAGATCCCACATGCTGCAGAGCAACTAAGCCCACGAGCCACAACTACTGAGCCTGCACACTGCAACTACTGAAGCCAGTGCACTCTAGGGCCCGCGTGCCGCAACTACTGAGCCCACGTGCTGCAACTACTGAAGCCCGCGTGCCTAAAGTCTGTGCTCCACAACAAGAGAAGGCACTGCAATGAGAAGCCTGTGCACTGCAACGAAGAGTAGCCCCCACTTGCCACAACTAGAGAAAGCTTGTGCGCACCAATGAAGACCCAATGCAGCAAAAAATTAAAATAATTAAAATAAAAATTAAAGAAAGTTGGAATAAAAATGTAGGAGGAAGGCTTGAAGATAAAGTAGAAAAAATCTCCCAGAAAGATGAAAAAATGATAAGAAAAAAATGGTAAGAAAATTAGAGAATCAGCCCAAGAGAATCAACATGCCAATAAAAGGTATTATAGAAAGTAAGAGTCATATAAAACAGTGGGAAAGAAGTAATAAAAAAATAATGTATGAAAAACTTTCCAGAACTGAAGGAAAATTTCTAGAACATGAAACTCCAAATTGAAAGCCCATTAAGTGTACAGTACAATGGATAAGAAAAATAACCATGCTAAGGAAAATCACTGTGAAATTGCAGAACATCCTGGACAAACAAAAGATTCTAAAAACTTATGAAAAGAAAAACAGTAACATACAAAATACAAAAGGTCAAAGAAAAGAATGGTGGCAGACTGTGCAACAGCAGTAATTGATGCTTGAACTCAGTAGAACAAAGCCTTCAAAATTATGGGGAAAATTTATTTGCAAATTAGATTTTTTTTTCAAATTAGATTTTTATACCCAGCAAAATTATCAATCAAGTTAAGAGGAAAAATTTCAGATTTCATTAAACATTCTCAGATATTTAAGATCTCAAAAAATTTACTTCCTACCCACAGATACTCAAGGCTCTATTCCAGCATAATAAAGGACTAAATCAAGAGGATGACATAGGATTCAGTAAGTAGGGAGACCAATCCGGGAGGCTACTGAAGGGGCAGTAAAGAGAAGTCTCAGTTGTTCAGCAGGCCTAGAGAATAACCAATTCAGAGTGGAACAAAAGTGTGGAGATCTGTAGGAAAGAACAATAACTGATCTATTTGAGCATATGGAAAATACTGTCCATGGGCATGTGGAAGAGATGTTGGAACATACGGGAGCAATTAACAGTAGGAACATAGCAAGCTAGGCAAGTGAAGAAATGAGGTAATTATTAATACATAAAAATAAAGAGTTGTATAAGAAAGGAGGGATGATTATAACTTCTCTTTTTCTCAGCACTGAACAGTGTTTCCATGGTCATAATAATGAAAGAGTGACAACTGTTTTAACCAAAATGTAATAGTGTATCGGCCGAGGAAGTAGCAGTTGGAGAGGGAATAGGGCATAGGTGAGAGGACTATGTCCTCCTATGCTACCTCAGGAAGATAATCAGAAAGTGGTAAATCAAGAAACTGCAGTATAAAATATAAGGTAGCAAGTAAGAAAAACAGCTAAAGACTGATGGAGTTACATGAAATCCTAGAAAAAGCAAAACAAATTTTGGGGGAAAAAGCATCAGAACAGTGGTTGCCTCAGGAGCAAGGAGTTTGGAATGGTGATTAACAGGGAGGTGGCATGAAAGGATTCTGGGGTGATGGTAATGTTCTGTATCCTGTAGGGGTTTGTATTACGGAGTTATATGAATTTGTCAAAACTCATTGAACGGTACATTTGACATTTGTGTATTTTATTGTATGTTAACTTCACCTTACAAGAAAAAAAAAAGAACTTTAAAGTAAATATTGAGCTTTTAAAAATAATATGCATGCTGAAGCATCTGAGGGGAGTGTACTGATTTTGCAAATTACTTTGAAATGTGTCAAAAATAAGGTGATTGCTAGGTGGATAGTGCCTGAACACACTGTTCAAAAATTTTGGACACAGTCACAGTTACATAAGAAATACTTAAAGGGAACTCCCTGGCAGTCCAGTGGTTAGGACTCCATGCTTTCACTGCTGAGGGTCCGGGTTTGATACCTGGTCGGGGAACTAGGATCCTGCAAGCCCCGCAGTGCAGCCAAATTAAAAAGAAAAAACAAAAGTTTTTAAAGAGATTAAAGGTGTGCCTCGCAGATTCTCTCAAACATGAGTCTAGGAAGCTTAAGGGGTCTTATCTTGTAATTGTCTCAGCTGAAGCCCAAGGTACAGAAGGGGTTATCTGGAAAACATTGTGGGTGTGACTTCTGCCTAATAGAGTAAATCCCCAGAAGAATCATAGGAGACCCACACAATTCTTTTTTTAAAAAAATTAATTAATTAATTAAATTTATTTATTATTTTTGGCTGCGTTGGGTCTTCATGGCTGCATGCAGGCTTTCTCTAGTTGTGGTGAGCAGGGGCTACTCTTCATTGCGGTGTGCGGGCTTCTCATTGCAGTGGCCTCTCTTGTTGCAGAGCACAGGCTCTAGGCATGTGGGCTTCAGTAGTTGTGGCATACGGGCTCAGCAGTTGTGGCTCGCGGGCTCTAGAGTGCAGGCTCAGTAGTTGTGGCACATGGGCTTAGCTGCTCTGTGGCATGTGGGATCATCATGGACCAGGGCTCAAACCCGTGTTCCCTGTATTGGCAGGTGGATTCTTAACGACTGCATCACCAGGGAAGCCCCCACACAATTCTTAAAGGAGTTATATATTCAGAAGCTGAGAGGGTCAGAGAGGAGCCCTGAGAATTCTATTATCAAGAAGCAAGCTGAAAGAGCTGCTTAGTTGCAAACACATGTTACCTTTCATTTAAAAAAAAAAGGGAGGATGACTCAGAGGACAGAACAAAAACCCAAACAGCAGTGCCAAGAACCATAAGACCCTGGGCCTTAAGACTTAATCAAGAAACTCCTAACACTTTCTGAATGTTGTGGACCAATGACTCTTTGTTACTCCTATTTGAATAGAAATGCCTATAGAGGTTATCCAATGCTTGCCTCACTGCTTGGTGTTGGGTACGTAGGGGTTGAGACAACTTGTCTCTTTAGTTTCATAGGTTGAGAAGAAATACACTCAAAGAGTTATACTTAAAGGTCTAAACCCGAGGAAACTTAACTGCACCTGGACCTGATCTAGACAATGAAATTCTGGACACCAAGCTCATGCTGTAACGTCATAAGATTTTTGCAAGCCTTGGGAGGGGCAAATATATTCTGCGTATGGGAGGAATGTAAATCACTGGGGCCCAGAGGGCAGACTGTGGTAGCCAGATTACAGGATAGCACCAGTGATCACCATCTCCTGGTATTCATCCCCTCCTCTTGAATGTGTACCAGATTTACTGATCTGCTTCTAACAGAATATGGCAAAAGTGATGTGATGTCAGTTCTCAGATTAGGTTATAAAAAGACTGTCGTTTCTCTCTTAGAGGAAAACATAAGAAGAACACTCTTTGACATAAATCACAGCAAGATCCTTTTTGACCCACCTCCTAGAGAAACGGAAATAAAAACAAAAATAAACAAATGGGACCTAACGAAACTTAAAAGCTTTTGAACAGCAAAGGAAACCATAAACAAGATGAAAAGACAACCCTCGGAATGGGAGAAAATATTTGCAAATGAAGGAACTGACAAAGGATTCATCTCTAAAATATACAAACAGCTCATGCAGCTCAATATCAAAAAAACAAACAACCCAATCCAAAAATGGGCAGAAGATCTAAATAGACACTTCTCCAAAGAAGATATACAGATTGCCAACAAACACATGAAAGGATGCTCAACATCACTAATCATTAGAGAAATGCAAATCAAAACTACAGTGAGGTATCACCTCACACCGGTCAGAATGGCCATCATCAAAAAATCTACAAACAATAAATGCTGGAGAGGGTGTGGAGAAAAGGGAACCCTCTTGCACTGTTGGTGGGAATGTAAACTGATACAGCCACTATGGGGAACAATATGGAAGCTCCTTAAAAAACTAAAAATAGAACTACCATATGACCCAGCAATCCCACTACTGGGCATATACCCTGAGAAAACCATAATTCAAAAAGAGTCACGTACCATAATGTTCATCGCAGCTCTATTTACAATAGCCAGGACATGGAACCAACCTAAATCTCCATCGACAGATGAATGGATTAGGAAGAAGTGGCACATATATACAATGGAATATTACTCAGCTAAAAAAAGAAACAAAATTGAACTATTTGTAGTGGGGTGGATAGACCTAGAGTCTGTCATACAGAGTGAAGTAAGTCAGAAAGAGAAAAACAAATACCATATGCTAACACATATATATGGAATCTAAAAAAAAAAAAAAAAAGGGGGTTCTGAAGAACCTAGGGGCAGGACAGGAATGCAGACGTAGAGAATGGACTTGAGGACATGGGGAGGGGGAAGGGTAAGCTGGGACGAAGTGAGAGAGTGGCGTGGACATATATACACTACCAAATGTAAAACAGATAGCTAGTGGGAAGCAGCTGCATCGCACGGGGAGATCAGCTCGGTGCTTTGTGACCACCTAGAGGGGTGGGATAGGGAAGGTGGGAAGGAGACACACGAGGGAGGGGATATGGGGATATAAGTATACATATAGTTGATTTACTTTGTTATACATTAGAAACTAACACACCATTGTAAAGCAATTATACTCCAATAAAGATGTTAAAAAAAAAAAAGACTGGTTTCGGTCTTGAGTGCTCTTGTTAGTTCCCTCTTGGGTCACTCACATGGCCCGAAGGAAGCCATGGGCAATGTTGTGAGGCATCCCTGTGGAGAGGCTCACATGATGAGGGACTGAGGCCTGCCATCAGCCACCTGAATGAACTTCAAGAAGGGTTCCTCATGGTGGAGCCCCTAACGTCCAGCTTACAACTTGACTGACAACTGATGAGAGATGTAGAGCCAGAGAGACTGAACTTAGCCATGCCTGTGAGGTAACAGAAACTGAGATAAGGAACCTTTTCTGTTTTAAGCTACTAACTTTGGGGGTAATTTGTTATACAACAATAGATTAATACAAAGAGAAACAGAATTGAGACACCAGCATGGAAAGGAGGAAGGTAAATCAGAGTAAACAGGACACAGTTCTCTTTTCTCTTAATCAAGAATAATCTTGAAGAGTAGGAGAGATATGAAATGATCAATGTAAAAATAAAGAATTAGTAAGAGGGCTTCCCTATGGCACAGTGGTTGGGAGTCCGCCTGCCGATGCAGGGGACATGGGTTCGTGCCCCGGTCCGGGAAGATCCCACATGCCGCGGAGTGGCTGGGCCGGTGAGCCATGGACGCTGAGCCTGCTCGTCTGGAGCCTATGCTCCGAGGCAGGAGGGGCCACAGCAGTGAGGGGCCTGTGTACCGCAAAAAAAAAAAAAAAAAAAAAAAAGAATTGGTAAGAAAATACAGTAGTGAGAGAGGTAAGTAAGGAGGGAAAGGGATAAGTACTCTTGCTGAAGATTCTTTTATGATCCAAGGAGATAAACAAAAGGCTAGCTTAAGAAAAAAAGAAGACCAGTGTTGTCTCTGAGGGGGAAAGGATGGGTCATGGAACCATTAAAAGGCTACTGACATCATGGAGACATCAATGAAAATTCACGCAACCCCTCATAAGGGATTATATTCTGGGAACCATAATTACAAAGTCACTAGGGCTGGCTCTGAAATGAGTGATGTTGAGGAGGGAAGAGGGTGATGCAATCTCTAGGAGTAGGGGAATTCATCATTTATTTTGGAAGCAGTATTTGGAAAAAAAAAAAAAGCTACTGGCAAATCTTTCTACTCACATTATTAAGGAGGCCAAGGATGATTGTTTAGATGTGAAATGGTTGCTAGAGATGATGTAGTTGCAAGGGTAGAAAACTTGTATAAAGTTATAAACCTGCTGCTTGAAATACTGGACAGATGGGAGGTGTGGACTCAGTAATAAAAATGTGAGGCCCAGCTATGGCAAAGGAGGGAACACCATCTAACTGGACACTCTCACCTGGTGATATGCATATTACAGCTAGCAGCATAATGCCAGGCAGTTCCTATGCAAGCATTAAAAAACAAAGCAAACAGGGGCTTCCCTGGTGGCGCAGTGGTTGGGGGTCCGCCTGCCGATGCAGGGGGTGCGGGTTCATGCCCCGGTCCGGGAGGATCCCGCGTGCCGCGGAGTGACTGGGCCCGTGGGCCGTGGCTGCTGGGCCTGCGCCTCCGGAGCCTGTGCTCCGCGGCGGGAGGGGCCGCGGCGGTGAGAGGCCCGTGTACCGCAAGACAAAACAAAACAAAACAAACAAACAAACAAACAAAAAACCCCTTCAAGAACAGCAAACTAAGCAAATTTGAAAAAAATTCAAAACTTAAATATAGTAAACAGTAATTTCTTTTCTTTTTCTTTTTTTTTTTGATCCAAGAAAAAAATATGATTACTATTAAAAAACAAATACTTGGTCACATGTGCCAAATGAATCATATGTCTATGGCTGTGCTAGGTACCACAGTGAACACAAAAGAAACCCTGTCCTCTGAGGTGCTTATGGGCTAGTTGGAAATGCAACCTCTATGTGCATAAACAACTAGAGAAGGACTCAAGAAATGACAGTCGGCCTGACAAAAAGGCTGTCCTTGGGGTGGTGAGATGAGTTCCAGAGGGAGAAGAGCAGCGGGAGACAGTACGAGGAGGCCACAGAAGAGCCCAAGGGACTGTGTGGTATTCGGGCTGGAGGAGAAGAGACTCCTAGGTCTAATGTCAAGGTGGGGGACCCTTCAAGGAGGGGCTGAAGGAGGGACAATGGTCACGGGGCTCCAAAAGGCATCTGTGGGCAGCTGTGTCAGGGAGCCAATGGCTCACAGCTTGGACACAAAGGGTTGAGATGGGAAGAGGGGTAAGAAAGCTGGGATACCAGTCTAGTCATCCATTATTCCTTGTCACAAATGAGTGCCAGTTCGGGGAAGGTTCCGTGCCAGATGCAGTGGAGATGCACAGATGTGTACAGCATGGTAGGGAGACCACAGAAGTAGATGGATAACACTCAAATAACGCAGAGGGGCACAAGGAGGTTCCTGTGTGAATTCTCTGGCCAGGGCAATGAGGATAGGCTTGTAGAGAGTGATAAGGGCACTGTGTCTACCTAGGACTTTGATTCTTTTTTAATTTATATTTATTTATTTATTTGTTGGCCACTCAGCATGCAGGATCTTAGTTCCCGGACCAGGGATTGAACCAGTGTCCCCTGAAGTGGAAGCATGGAGCCCTAACCACTGGACCGCCAGGGAATTCCCAGGACTTTGTTTCCTTAAAGCAATTTGTTAGTGAAAGAAATTAGAGCAAGATGAAGGTGGTTAAAATGAGCAGTAAAATCTCTGGTGATTTTTTTTTCCTTGGCATAAAATAGCAATGGCATGCGACCAAGAAATTACTTGATGGCATGGTAAATCCAATTTTCCCAAGTTGAATGAGGAAGGACAGGTGGAAAGGGAAATGGAAGCAGTGTCATCCTCAGGGTGTGGCTTAAAGACAGTCAAGTGGGTCATCACTCCTGGTACCCATCTCTCTGAGCTTCAGGTTCTTTGTAAAATGGGGCCCCCCCTACTTCACAGGGCACCTGTGACGACTGAGTCATGGTGCCTTACACAGTGCCTGTGGTGAGTGTTCAATAAATCGTCTTATTATTGTTGAAACCAGGGCTGCTGAAAGATAGGTGAATGCTCATGGAAATTAAGAATGTATTTAACTTTCTCTTCCTCGATCTTTCTCCTTTCTTCCTGTGGTTCCTTGCCATTTATCTAACTTGATGGTTGTGGGAAAAGAAGACTCAAGTTGGAAGGAGGTAAAAAATAGGTGGAAATTCAGCAAGGTGAACGCTCTGCCAATAAAAAGACAGTAAAGATGTAGGCTTGGGTGAGTTTACTGAGGCAAATTTATTCTTTCACCAAAGAGTCCAGAAAAAGTGAGGAACAATCAAAAATAAAATCAAGGGAGAAAGTAATAAAAAAGAAAGCCAGTGGGCTACAAAGAATATTTGGAGCAAGCGTAGTAGCGCTCCTCACCGTTATGGCGGCGGTGCCGTCCACTTGGCCGCTGGTGGTGGTGGCCACTTCCCCTCGGAAGTCCGGTCTCCGCCTCCTGCTCCCACCCTGCTCGCTCGGCGGCGGCATTGGTGGTCCCTGCCTCTCTGCCTCCTCCACCTTGGCCTGTCCACTGGCGGGTGGCGTTGGCGCGGAGGGGGCCCCTGCCTCAGAGAAGGTACCACGTTGAATGAGCAAAGACTGAACTTTTTACAAATACCTTTTGTAAAAGGCTTATAAGGAGTAGTGCCATAATTTGAATCACAATGGATTTCACATTATGAGGTGAATGGGAGCGGAGTATTGGACAAAAATAGATTTTTAAATCTCTGCATCATGGTTTTTAGCTCCTCAGTTGTTGCACAGTCTCACTATTTGGGGAAAGTTCATGCTAAAAATCTGAAGCAATCAATGGGTGAATATGATCAAATTTCTCCACCAAGTTCTCAACCTGTTAAGGAGAACTCCTTGTCAACCTAATGAAGCATTCAAAGACATGTGACTCTTTTCAAGATGAACTTGAAGATTACATCAAAGTGCAGAAAGCCAGAGGCTTAGAGCCAAAGACTTGTTTCAGAAAGATGAGAGAGGATTATTTGGAAACCTGTGGGTGCAAAGAAGAGGTTGATTCTAGACCCAGGTGTAGAATGTTTGATCAAAGACTCCTTTGTGAAACCGTCCAGACCTACCGAAGACCATGCAGTATTTCGCAAACAGTGGAAAAGTGGTTACCTCAGTGGCTAGCAGCTCATGACAGCAGGCTGAGACTGGACTCCCTGAGCTGCTGTCAATTCACCAGGGACTGTTTCTCAGGAAAACCAGTACCCCTGAACTTTAGTCAGCAAGAGTATAACTGTAGCTCATACAGTGTAGAATCTGGAGTTTACAGGCACCTCTCCTCAGAAAACAGTACCAGTGCCCGTCAAGCTAGTTATAAACAGATACATCAGAAGAGAAAAAGGCTCCCAGAGAAAGGCCGGGAAAAACGAGAGGAGGAGCGGCCCAAGCATAAGAGGAAGAAAGCTTGTGAGGAAATAGATTTAGACAAATACAAGAGCATCCAAAGAAACAAAACAGAGGTGGAAACAGTCAGTACAGAAAAACTTAAAAACCGAAAGGAGAAAAAAAGCCAAGATGTAGCCTCTAAGAAATAGGAACTTAAGGGTAGTAAAGAGAAAAAGGAACAAGTCAAAGAAAGGAAGAAGAGGAGATGCTTTGGGACGAGTCTCTCCTTGGATTTTGAAGCTCTTGCATTGGTTCTCCTGAGGTTAAACTGAAAAAAGAGTTGAGGAGCTTGGTTTTACGATGTTCCTATCGCTCTTTTCACGTGAGCAGGTACAAAGGCTAAGTGAACAGAAAACATTTAGTGTGCTTGCTCTCCAACATGGAAATTACTTTTCCTCTTTTCTAAAATCATTACTACATTTTTCTTATACATAATGTAATTTCCCTTAACGAGAGTGGCTCTGCTTTAATTCATCAAATTGCTATGATGGTGGAAGTATTTTTCCCTTAGGACGTCATTTATTTTAAACTGGAGGATTAATAGGCTTTACAGAATCTATTTCTTGATTGGGTTTTAGTTTGGGGTGGGTGTTTTTATATTCATTAGTTTTCTCTGTGAAGCAGTTTAGATTGATTTTTTTTCCTTTGTTAGATCTAACTTGCAGTATATTTTCTATATTGGAAAGTGGAAAATGACATACATTATTATAAGCTTAAGTTACATACAGTTTTAAACGTTTCAAGGAGTCTTGATACAAAATCAGTTTATATTCTGGAAATGTTTATAATATAATAAAGTTCTAATTTCTACAAAAAAAAGAATATTTGGAAACAAGTTCTGCAAGTAGGCACTGATTAGAGGCAGAGGTCAAAGAAGGCATGACTCTGGTATGGTCAGTGGAGTTAAGTGAGGTAAAATTAAACCCCATCTTTGTGAAATAAATTGAAAAGCTACAGATGTTAACCTGTAGATCTTAGAAAGAATGGTGCAAACTAAAATTGATACAGGGCCTTGAAGTTAAATATTTAATGTCTAGAGAGAAAACCAAGACTGATTATACATTAAACACGTATATCTTGCTGCATTCCCCACCTCACAAAGAAAAAATAATGAATAAAATAAAAGACTTGAAGTATATTTTACTGTAAGAATTATCACTTCAGTGCTTACTCTTTGCCAACCACAGTTCAAAGAGCTTAACAAGTGTTAATCGTTTAATCCTCACCCGTAACCCTGTGAAGAAAATACACGTATTATCACCACTTTACCAATATGGAGACTGAGGCACAGAGAGTTTAACTTGCCCAAGGCGTCACAGCTTGTAGGTAACCAAAATGCTAAACTGCTTCCCACAATTATCCTGAGCCTGGTCACAAACTTTGGGTCACAAAACTCTAGTGGAATGTGTTTAGGGCCATCTACAATAAGAATAAGGCCACATATGTTACTATGAAGAAGATGGTAACTTTGGACTGACAGTTAGATAGTCTTTTAAAAAATCACACATGGTTACCAATTAGGTCTCAGGGACAATAATGTAAGAAAGGTGCAAATGGATGTGAGTGGCCAGCAAGAAGATTAAAAAGGCAATAAAAGGTCCTAAGTCCAGGGAGCAAAGTTTATCAAATGGCCACTTGTGGTAATACAAAGGTAGCAAATCCCCAATAAGAATTCACACAACAGACATGATGCTAGATAGACATGAAGGCCTGGGAGCCTGCTCACAGCATGTCTTGGTACTGTAATAATGCATTGGTGTGGGGGTAATCTTGCATATCTGTGCTATTTGTCTTCTCCTAGGAACTATACCCAAAAGAATAAAACTGGGTCTTTGGTAAAAATGTAATACAAGAATCTAAGATATCATTATTGTAAAATATATTTATATTGTAAAAAAAATATTAGGGGGAAAAATAGACCTTGCTGGTTTGTAATTAACAAAGCATGGCTCTTTCAAAGGCAGAGAAGGTAAAAGCTTCCCTCAAATCCCACCAATAACTGGTATTGGAGCACATGGAATGCTGTAGAGGGGTAGAAGAGGCTGATTTCAGAGCCAACAGCTGTGACTCTCCCACAGTGACTGTCACCTGTTCGGTTTTCTTTGACAGGGCAGGAACTGGAGCTCTCTCCTGCTGCATCATTGCTGTGTCTCCTCCTCCTTCACCATCTGATGCTTCTAGGAAACATAAAGTTTAAAAATGAGAAAAGCACCTCTCTCTTTCTCCCATTGCTAGTGTAATCTTGGTACCATCTTTTTTGAAGGTTCTATCCCTTGACTCATTAATTTCACCTCTAAGAAGCTGAATTTAAGAAAATGATCCAAAATGAAGCCAGAGATTTAAGAACCAAGGTGGCAGTGTTATTTATAAAACTGCAAAAATGAAGATTATTCAGATGTCTAAATTTCAGAATGTTTAATTATGGAACACTCATGCTGATTTTACAGATATTAAACTCCCCATTTTCAGATAAGAAAGTTGCTGCTTAGAGGGATGAAGTAATTTGCCCCAGGTCACACACCTGGGAACCCTATGTGGGTCCAAAGTCTTCCCCACAAGTGAGACTGCCTGCACTGAGAACCAGCCAGCTCTTGACACCAGTGTGCTGGCTCCAGGGGTAATGTTAAGAGAGTGGGACAGAAGGATTATAGATCATGAGAAATTCTTATTTTGAATTTATAAAATCTTTCAACACTGGAAAAAGTAAATTCTTACTCCAAGAACCAGGAAAAATAAAAACTTTAATATTTTTTCTGTTAAAAAGCTCTTTTAAAGAAACATGGCAACCATAAGTTTCTTACTTCCCATAATGCCATACTGTCTTCCAGATTTTAGTGGTTGTTCTCTTTGAGCACATTTTTGAATCTTTGAAAGGCTTTACTCACTCCCTTTGAGTTTTTCGGTATATCTTAAAGCCCAAAATGTGAATTTGTGAGTAATATTGGTCAGAATTCATATTTAGGTACAAATTAACTAGTTTGGTAGTCCTGAGCTTTTAAATGTTTACATACTATGATGGTTAATTTTATGTGTCAACTTGATTGGGCCACAGGGTGCCCAGATATTTGGTCAAACATTATTCTGGATGTTTCTGTGTAGGTGTTTTTGGTTGAGATTAACATTTGAATGGGTAGACTGAATAAAGTACATTTCCCTCCCTAATGTGGGTGGCACTCATCCAATCAGATATGGCTGGAATAGAACTAAAAGCATTAAAGAAGAAGTAACAACTGACACTGCAGAAATACAAAGTATCATGAGAGATTACAACAAGCACCTATATGCCAATAAAATGGACAACCTGGAAGAAACGGACAAATTCTTAGAAAAGCACAGCCTTCCAAGACTGAACCAGGAAGAAACAGAAACACGAGCAGACCAATCACAAGCACTGAAATTGAAACTGTGATTAAAAATCGTCCAACAAACAAAAGCCCAGGGCCAGATGGCTTCACAGGCAAATTCTATCAAACATTTAGAGAAGAGCTACCACCTATCCTTCTCAAGTTCTTCCAAAATATAGCAGAGGGAGGAACACTCCCAAACTCATTCTATGAGGCCACCATCACCCTGATACCAAAACAAGACAAAGATGTCACAAAAAAAGAAAACTACAGGCCAATATCACTAATGAACATAGATGCAAAAATCCTCAACAAAATACTAGCAATTCGAATCCAACAATACATTAAAAGGTTCATACACCATGATCAAGTGGGATTTATCCCAGGGAGGCAAGGATTTTTCATTATCCGAAAATCAATCAGTGTGATACACCACATCAACAAATTGAAGGATAAAAACCATATGATCATCTCAATAGATGCAGAAAAAGCTTCTGACAAAATTCAACACCCATTTATGACAGAGACTCTCCAGAAAGTGGGCATAGAGGGAACCTACCTCAACATAATAAAGGCCATATACAACAAACCCACAGCAAACATCATTCTCAATGGTGAAAACTGAAAGCATTTCCTCTAAGATGAGGAATAAGACAAGGATGTCCACTCTCACCACTATTATTCAACATTGTTTTGGAAGTTTTAGCCACAGCAAGCAGAGAAGAAAAAGAAGTAAAAGGAATCCAAATCGGAAAAGAAGAAGTAAAACTGTCACTGTTCGCAGATGACATGATAGTATACATAGAGAATCCTAAAGATGGTACCAGAAAACTACTAGAGCTAATCAATGAATTTGGTAAAGTAGCAGGATACAAAATTAATGCACAGAAATCCCTTGCATTCCTATACACTAACAATGAAAGATCAGAAAGAGAAATTAAGGAAACACTCCCGTTTACTACTGCAACAAAATGAATAAAATACCTAGGAATAAACCTACCTAAGGGGAAAAACCCCTGTATGCGGAAAACTATAAGACACTGATTAAAGAAATCAAAGACGATACAAACATATGGAAAGATATATCATGTTCTTGGATTGAAATAATCAACATCGTGAAAATGACTATACTACCCAAAGCAATCTACAGAATCAATGCAATCCCTGTCAAATTACCAATGACATTTTTCACAGAACTAGAACAAAAAATTTTACAATTTTTATGGAAACACAAAAGACCATGATAGCCAAAGCAATCTTGAGAAAGGAAAATGGACCTGGAGGAATCAGGCTCCCAGACTTCAGACTATACTACAAAGCTATAGTAATCAAGACAGTATGGTACTGGCACAAAACCAGAAATATAGATCAATGGAACAGGATAGAAAGCCTGGAGATAAACTCATGCACATATGGTCACCTTATCTTTGACAAAGGAGGCAAGAATATACAATGGAGAAAAGACAGTCTCTTCAATAAGTGGTGCTGGGAAAACTGGACAGCTACATGTAAAAGAATGAAAATAGAACACTCCCTAACACCATACACAAAAATAAACTCAAAATGGATCAAAGACCTAACTGTAAGGCCAGATACTATAAAACTCTTAGAGGAAAACATAGGCAGAAGACTCTATGACATAAATCACAGCAAGATCCTTTTTGACCCACCTCCTAGAGTAATGGAAATAAAATCAAAAATAAACAAATGGGACCTAATGAAACTTAAAAGCTTTTGAACAGCAAAGGAAACCATAAACAAGACGAAAAGACAACCCTCAGAATGGGAGAAAGTATTTGCAAACAAAGCAACTGACAAAGGATTAATCTCCAGAATATACAAGCAGCTCATGCAGCTTAATACCAAAAAACAAACAAACAACCCAATCCAAAAATTGGCAGAAGACCTAAATAGACATTTCTCCAAAGAAGATACACAGATTGCCAACAAACACATGAAAAGATGTTCAACATCACTAATCATTAGAGAAATGCAAATCAAAACGACAGTGAAGTATCACCTCACACTAGTCAGAATGGCCATCATCAAAAAATCTACAGAAAATAAATGCTGGAGAGGGTGTGGAGTAAAGGGAACATTCCTGCACTGTTGGTGGGAATGTAAATTGATACAACCACTATGGAGAACAGTATGGAGGTTCCTTAAAAAACTAAAAATAGAACTATCATATGACCCAGCAATCCCACTACTGGGCATATACCCTGAGAAAACCATAATTCAAAGAGTCATGTACCCCAATGTACATTGCAGCACTATTTACAATAGCCAGGAGATGGAAGCAACCTAAATGTCCATTGACAGATGAATGGATAAAGAAGATGTGGCACATATATACAATGGAATATTACTCAGCCACAGAAAGGAACGAAATTGAGTTATTTCTAATGAGGTGGATGGACCTAGAGTCTGTCATACAGAGTGAAGTAAGTCAGAAAGAGAAAAACAAACACCGGATGCCGACACACATATACGGAGCCTAAAAAATGGTACTGATGAACCTAATGGCAGGGCAGGAATAAAGACACAGACGTAGAGAATGAACTTGAGGACACAGAGGGGGAATGGGAAGCTAGGATGAAGTGAGAGAGTGGCATGGACATATATACACTACCAAATGTAAAGTAGATAGCTAGTAGGAAGCAGCCGCATAGCACAGGGAGATCAGCTCGATACTTTGTGATGACCTAGAGGGCTGGGAAAGGGAGGGTGGGAGGGAGGCTCACGAGCGAGGGGATATGGGGATATATGTATACATATAGCTGATTCACTTTGTTCTACAGCAGCAACTAACACAACATTGTAAAGCAATTATACTCCCATAAAGATATTAAAAAAAGAAAAGAAGTAAAAGCATGACCTCCCCTGATTAAGATAATTTTTTCTGCCTTTGTACTTGAACTGAAACATGGGCTCTTCCTGGATCTGGAGCCTGCCAGCCTTCAAGCTGGAACTACACCACCAGCTCTCCTGGTTCTCAAGTCTTCTGACTAGGATTGGAACTAGACAATTGGCTCTCCTGGGTCTCCAGCTTGTCAGTCTATCCTGCAGATCTTGGGACTTGACAGTCTCTATGATTGCATGAGCCAATTCTTTTATATATACACACATAGATACACACAGAGAGAGAGAGAGAGAGAGAGAGCGATAAATATAGATAGATATATAGATATCTATTCTGTTGTTTCTGTTTTTCTGGAGAACCCTGATTAATACCCCAACTTTTAACTATGTAGCATGAAAAAAAGGACTCTACCCAATGAAGTAGTAGCAAGTAGAAGGTTAACAGGGCTTTTTACTTATTTTTAAAATTTATTTATTTAGTTATTTTTGGCTGCATTGGATCTTTGTTTCTGCACACGGGCTTTCTCCAGCTGTGGCGAGCAGGCACTACTCTTCCTTGCGGTGTGCGGGCTTCTCGCTGCGGTGGCTTCTCTTGTTGCAGAGCACGGGCTCTAGGCATGCGGGCTTCAGTAGTTGTGGCTCACAGGCTCTAGAGCGTGGGCTCAGCAGTTGTGGTGCATGGGCTTAGTTGCTCCACAGCATGTGGGATCCTCCCAGACCAGGGCTTGAACCCGTGTCCCCTGCATTGGCAGGCGGATTCTCAACCACTGCGCCACCAGGGAAGTCCCTAACAGGGATTTTTAAATGAAGGACTAAGTTGGCATTAAAAGTATTTATAGTGCTGCTTCTGGGAAGAGAGTAGTAGTAGTCATATTTTCCCTTATTCCTCCTGCTAAGTACAGCTAAAAATCCTGACCATTACATATAAAACAAACATTGGAGATCTCTGAAAGGTGGAGAGAAGTCAGACATGCTAGGGACTTTGGGGCCCAAGGAACAACACAGTGGTGAGCTCCCTGGGTTTTCTTTTTGCCTTATTATCTCAGACTTGGAGCTAAAGAAGCTAGTGACTTGGAAATGCCAGTGAGAGCAGACAAAAAACCCCAACAAATGTCTGCTCTGTTTAACAAAATGACCAGGAAAACAACAGCCTAGCAAGACTGAAAACCTTTAGATAATAACTACTTGACTTCAGCCAAACACAACAGAAAAACTGTTTTCTTTGCTGCCTACACCAACAAAGGCTGAGTGGGGAACCTAGACTTCCACCTTTGTCAGACTGTAATGAGGCACCCCAACTCCTCCTCCACCTTCCATCAGGGTGGTGTCAGAGGTGATCAAGTAGGGACTGAACCCCTGAAGAGATTTTCATCCCTGAAGGGTGGTAACAGACCCCTGCTCTCTACCACCACCACAAGTGCAGTATCAATGGAGAATACACTGTGAGCCTGGACTTCCACCTCCTCCTGGTAGTAATGAAGGGCACCTTTCCTTCCCCACTGGGGTCAGAGGAACCCTAGTAGAGAATCAGGACTTTACATACTGCCCAGTGGTAATGAGGCCAACACCCACCCTAGTGCTTTAGCAAGCACTAAAAGAGCTATGCAAAGAGATATACTCAAAAATACTACAATAAATCAAAACAGAATTCTAAAAATGTTCAAGTAATGCACAGGAAGGCAGAAAGATAAACAAGAAATAGCAAATAAACAGAAAAGACAAAATAAAATGGCATATTTGAATCCCAACATATCAACAATTACATTAATGTAAATGATCTAAACATACCAATTTAAGGACAGAGATTGGGACTTCCCTGGTGGCGCAGTGGTTAAGAATCTGCCTACCAATGCAGGGGACATGAGTTCGGTCCCTGGTCTGGGAAGATCCTACATGCCGCAGAGCAACTAAGCCCGTGTGCCACAACTACTGAAACTGCGCTCTAGAGCCCACGAGCCATAACTACTGAGCCCACGTGCCACGACTACTGAAGCCCGCGCACCTAAAGCCCGTGCTCTGCAACAAAAGAAGCCACCATAATAAGAAGCCAGCGCATTGCAATGAAGAGCAGTCCCTGCTTGCTGCAACTAGAAAAAGCCTGTATGCAGCAACGAAGACCCGACACAGCCAAACATAAATAAATAAAATAAATACATTTATATTAAAAAAAGACAGAGATTGACAAAGTGGATTAAAAAAATGACCTAACTATATGCTGTTTACAAGAAACTTACCTCAAATATGACGATATAGCTAAAAGCAAAATGATGGCTGAAATATAACATGTAAATATTGATTAAAAAGCAGGAGTTATATTAATATACTCTATTAATTATATTAATATGATTAACTATATTATATTTGATATTAATATCAGATAAAGGTTGAATAAATTAGTTCTTTCTTTAGTCTGTGTGTGATGTTTTTTGGTTCCAAAAAAGAAAACTGCTTTTCTGAAGTAAGGATGCTAGTACTGTGATTTCCATTAAGAGAGTATTAAAAGAACAGTAATGGGGACCCAACCTAACCAGCCTGGCTCTAGCATCTAGATTTCTCTAGAACTGCTGGCATTTGAGGAAGTTAAGCTAGGCCTGTGCCACTCAGTCCCGGTGGCTGATTTTCAGCCCATGGAGTGGAGTCACCAAGACGGTGCAACCTTATTTTCAACTCCTTGAGGGTCTACTTTAAAAAAAAAAAAAAAAAAAAAGGATACCACCAGATGGGAGTGGAGTCAAGTACACGTTTCTTTTTCAACCCCAGGCAAAAAGAGCAAAAAGCTAAAATTAACAGTTGCACGTATCTTTCTCTTTCCTTCAATCCCTTACTTTGTCCTCTTATGAAAAGTATCAGAAATCCAATTTCCCAGCAATTTCCTTAAGCTTCTAAGTATTTACTTGCATGAACTCCTTCTAGGCCCTAGGGAGAATACTGGCAATGGATAATACTGTTAATTTTTCTTAAAAAAATCTGCAAAAGAAAGATATATGGTGATTAAAATAAATACAATAGACCACTGTCTATTTCTACTCAGAATTCACCTCTGTCCCTATCTCCTAGTGAGTAGTGTTGGAGCTGAAGTGAGCATTTTGGGGATCCAGTTAGAGGGAGCTGGTTGGACAGACATTGAGCTTGAGTTTAATGAGATATTATAAGGTTCATAATCATAAAGTCTATAGTTAAATTATTGCTAGCTCTCCTACTGTAGGAATACTTCCAGGAATATTCCTACCACCCCATGCCAACTCACCAGACATCTGACACAAAGTATACAGGGCTAGAGGTTGTGGACTGTGACACAAACACACCTGTAGCCTCCTTCCTTAGAAATATGTGGGAAGTGGAGGAGAAAGCAGGTTTGGGATCATCAAAAATGTAAAACTGTAAGCAGAAAATTAGGTTCCCATTTTGTCTATTCAAAATGGCAAGTCTCTCCTATAGGAATACAGTAGATGCTGTATTTTACAGTTATCTGATAGGGATGAGTAAAATAAAACTTTTCAAAACTCCTGTGTTTATAACAGTACTGTTTTGATTTCTTATTTAAAATAATTTCTTTCATACCTAATTTTGTATCAGTAATTTTGTATTCTTTTTCTAAGAGAGGGTCCCCCAAATTATGTAAGATTTATGCCTCACAGAAACCTAGATCTGCCCTGGCTATAGACCTGCTTAACTCTCCTATAGTTCTCACAGTTTCTCAACAGAATAAACTACTGAAACCCATAACCTGGTAAGTTGCAAAAGCACGATGCTAAGCAAAAGAAGCCAGAATCAAGAGGCTATATAATGTGTGATTCCACTTATTTAACACCCTGGAGAAGGCAAAACTATAGGGATAAAAAAACAGATCAGTAGTTACTGGGGACTGGAGATGGGAAACTTCTGGGGATTGTTGGAAATGTTCTATAACTTTATTGTGGTGGTGGTCACACAACTGTGTGCTTTAGTAAAACTTCATAGAACCATACTCAAAAAGGGGTTAATTTTACTATGCAAATTATTTACTATGTAAATTATTCCTCAGTAAGCCTGACTTTAAAAAAAAATGATAGAAGCTAACTTTCATCAAACAATTTGTTAACACTTGCCCAGTGTCACACAACTAAAGGGCAGAGCTGGGATTTGAATCCCAAATATTCTAATGTTGGAGTCCACAATCTTAACCTCCACACTACCCTTGCATGAGAAGATGCTGCTTATAGCTAAATGATGTTTCCTTCTATTCTGTTTGCTAAGAGGTTTGTTTATTGTTTTATTTTAAAATCACTAATAGGTGTTAAATTTAATGCAATGCCTTTTGCTTTTGCATTTACTGAGATGATTATATGGGTTTCTCCTACAATGTGTTAATGTGGCCAACTGTGAAAATAGGTTGTCTAATGTTAAACCATCCTTGCTATTCCTAGCATAAATCGCAATTGATCATGACGTATTTCTTTTTTAATAATGTTGGTTTTTATTTTGGTTACCATTTTATTTAGATATTTATTTACATAATTTTCCTTTCTAGTATCGTCCTTGTCTGGTTTAGGTATTTTGGTTATATTAGCTTCATAAAAGAGTTGGGAAATGTCTCCTCATTTTCTGTCCTCTGAAATAGTTATATACGAATAGCTAAGATGATCTGTTTCTTGACATTTGGTAAAATCTGTTAGTAAAAGAAGCAGAGCGTAGTATTCTTTTTGTGGGTATGTTTTAACAAATGCTTCAATTTCTAACAGTTATATGATTATTCGGGTTTTTCTTTATTTATTTATTTTTTTTCCAGTACGCGGGCCTCTCACTGATGTGGCCTCTCTCGTTGCGGAGCACAGGCTCCGGACGCGCAGGCTCAGCGGCCATGGCTCACGGGCCCAGCTGCTCCGTGGCATGTGGGATCTTCCCAGACCGGGGCACGAACCCGTGTCCCCTGCATCGGCAGGCGGACTCTCAACCACCTCGCCACCAGGGAAGCCCCCAGGTTTTTCTATTTTTAACTCAATTTTGGTAAGTATTATTTTTCTAGGTAATTGGCTGTTTTATTTAAATTTCTCAAATTTATTGGAGAGGTGTGATCATTATATGTAGCTATGTCTTCTTTTTCTTTTCTCCCATCTTTTATTTGTAACTTTTTTTTTTCTAGTTCTGCCTTGGAGAGGTCTTTCCTTAAAAAAACAACAAAAACAACTAGGTTCTGTATTATAGATGCTTTCTATTGCTTCTTTGGTTTCTAGTACACTAATTAACATTCTTTACTTTCTTTAGGTATACTCTTTTGAGTTCTTAATTTTTGTAGTTGGATATTTAGCCCATTAAGTTTTTCTCTTTCTGATGTAAGCATTAAGGATATATATTTTCTTAAAACTTTATAACAACTGAATACCATACATTTTAATATTATAGCATTTTCATTATCATTTAATTCTAAATATTTTTAAAGACTCTATAATGACTTTTCTTTGAGAGTTATTTAGAAGTGCACTGTTAAATTGTCAAACAGATTTTTTAAAGTTACCTTTTTTTATATTGTGGTTAGAAAAATGGCCTGCAAATCAATTCTTTGATATTTGTTAAGACTTGCTTTATTTTCTAGCCCAGGGATCACCACACTTTTTAGGTTTTTAGGGCCACACAGTAAATAAGTGTAGGGTTTGCGGAGCAATAAGGTCTCTGTCAGTAATTACTGGATTCTACTGTTGGGCAAAAGCAGCCTTAAGACAATATGTAAATGATTGGGTGTGGCTGTGTTCTGATAAACTTTATTTACAGAAACACATCCTGGCTGGATTTGGTCCATGGGTCATAGTTTGCCAGCTCCTGACCTAGTATATAACTATTTATTTATTGATTGATTTTTATTGAAAATAGTTGACATAGAATATCATGTTAGTTTCAGGTATACTACCTAGTAATTTGACATTTGGATACATTACGAAATCATCACCACAGTTAGTCTAGTAACCATTTGTCCCCATACGTAATCAATTAAAAAAATTTTTTTTTGGACTAGAATGTGCAGTATCTAATTGTTAGGTGCATAGTTCTATACATGATTACAGATAAACTTAACGATGTTTTTCAAATCTGCTATATGTTTATGAATTTTTATGTTTTATCTATCAATAATTGACATATATATTAACATCTTCCACTCGTATTTTGAATTTCTCCATGTTTTCCAATAATTCTGTCAGTTTTCGTTTACACATTTCATAGGTATGTAAGGTGCATGCAAGTTTGGAACTGTTACAACTTCCTATTGGTTGATTGTTCCTTTTATCATTATGTAGTGACACAGTTTCAAAAATCCATCTTGTTGTGGAGAACAAAGGTATGGACACCAAGGGGGGGAAGTGGTGCGGGGAGGGGTGGTGGTGGGATGAATTGGGAGATTGGGATTGATATGTATACACTGATGCTTATAAAATGGATGACTAATAAGAACCTGCTGTATAAAAAATTTTTTTAAATTAAATTAAAAAATTAAAAAAAAAATCCATCTTGTTGGGACTTCCCTGGTGGCGCAGTGGTTGGGAATCCGCCTGCCAATGCAGGGGACACGGGTTCAATCCCTGGTCCGGGAACATCCCACATGCCATGGAGCAACTAAGCCCGTGCACCACAGCTACTGAGCCTGCCCTCTAGAGCCCGCAAGCCACAACTACTGAAGCCCGCGAACCACAACTACTGAAGCTTGCGCACCTAGAGCCCGTGCTACTCAACAAGAGAAGCCACCGCAATGAGAAGCCTGCGCACCGCAACGAAGAGTAGCCCCAGCTGGCCGCAACTAGAGAAAGCCCGTGTGCAGCAACCAAGACCCAATGCAGCCAATAATAAATAAACAAATAAATAAAATAAATCTATAAAAAAATCCATCTTGTTTAATTTAGTTCAATTTCACTTATTTGGGGAGGGGTATTCTATATTTCTAGAGGTGGTCAGCTGTTCTCTGGGAAATCTAACTATACACACTGAAAACTAATGTTGGAGACACAGCTGTACTTCAACAGTCTAAAGTGTTTTGCTAAAATTACTCATCCGTAGAAACCAGAATGTTTTATTTGGCCAGGAGAAGCAGGGCTGGGAACTACTCTTCAAGAACCGTGTTCCCAGCTCATTAAGGGACTCCTACCAGCATCACTGAGAAAGAACACAATTCCCACATCCATAGAACAGGGCCCTGTGAAAAGTGAACTCAGTGAAGGCCCTAACGCCATGCCAGCAAAACAACACAGGGCAAGGGGAGGGCAGAGCAGAGGGAGAGGAGGGGAGAAACAGAAGTGTAGCCAGTGAAAGAAAAGGGCTCTCAATTCTGGCTCCACTTGTACTAACGGTGCGCATGCAGTGAAGGAAGCTCCATCCTTTATTGCTTCTGTACACTTTTCAAAATAATTACTACAGGTATGCCATGACCAAAAAATAAGGGCTTACAATCAATTAGACCATGCCAGAAAAGAATCATACATCTGTAAGTGTACCTCTCATTCATTCGTACTGTTCATAATGCCTGCTCACCCTTTATCTTTGTCATCTCTCCTTTTCTATCAAAATCTTAGTCACATCCTCCAAAATTCAGCACAAGTTTCCCCCTCTGTAAAGATCTCCCAAAAGTGGAAACAAGACCATCTTAGGGCTATAATCTAGCAAATAGCTGCAACTTTCACTGAGAAAAGAAAATGCTGAGAAACGGGGAACAGGATCTAGTGTACATATGAAGAATTATGTGATCGGCAGCAGAAGGAACAATAAACCCGAGGCCATGTCTATCGTGCCCAATCCAGGGCACCTGGTTGTATTGAGGGGGCTGCTCGGAGAAGCCTTGGCAGTCTCAACCTTTAATCTCCTAGCCTTTTCTGGCCACACATTCCCTGCTCTGGGTACAGGGACACTTGACCACTCAAAGTCTTCTGTAGCCTTGTGGTGGGTCATCAGGGTTTACATTAGCATGGCATATGCCTCTCTGATTTTGTTTCATTTTTCTTAGGTACCATCTTTTCCTTTTTGCTTTTTCACTCTCCTAGGCAGCAAGAAACGGGGCATGCTCTACCTTTTCCATCTCTCAGGCTCCTTAACATGTCCTCTCCCTCTCTCTCCAAAAGATTTGACAAAACAAATGTTTCTGAATTTAAGTCCCCTGTGAGTTAGTTCTTGCCATCAGAAGTCTTCCTGTCATTCTGAACTGGAATGGGGAATGGGGATGGGGTGGGGGTGGGGAACCCTTTTCCCATTGAATTTTGCTGTTTCTAGTGGCAACTGCTACAGCCTGGTCTACATTCCAGTAATGCTCCTATTTTCATAGCTGAAGATGACCCTAGCAACAGATCCAGACTTTGTTTATAAAATATGTTTCCAGTTCCCACAGGTAATTTTAAAGTTAGAAAATTTGGGCCTTCCCTGGTGGTGCGGTGGTTGAGAGTCCGCCTGCCGATGCAGTGGACGTGGGTTCGTGCCCCGGTCCGGGAGGGTCCCACGTGCCGCGGGGCGGCTGAGCCCGTGAGCCACGGCCGCTGGGCCTGCGCGTCCGGAGCCTGTGCTCCGCAACGAGAGAGGCCACAACGGAGAGGCCCGCGTACCGCAAAAAATAAATAAAATGTCATTTAAAGTTAGAAAATTTGGAATAAGATGGCACAACTCTGAACTGTTGTCACTTTATGGGTCCTAAAACTCTGAAAGAAAGTAAAGCACTACGACCAATAACATTGTCTCAAAAATACATGACTAAAGAAAAATGTTTCACCTTCTATCTGTGGGGATCTTAAATGCTACACAATTTGTTGCCAGTAACATGTCAGCAGTTGTAATGTATAGAAATATCTAATCACTATGTTGTATAACAGGAACTAACATAGTGTTGTACGTTAATTATACTTCAAAAGCAAACAAACTCATAGAAAAAGAGATCAGATTTGTGGTGACCTGAAGCAGGGCGTGGGGGGAAAGAGAACTGGATGAAGGTCCTCAAAAGGTACAAACTTCCTGTTATAATAAGCAAGTATTAGGGATGCAATGCACAGCACTAGTAATATAATGAACACCACTGTATGTTATCTAGGAAAGTTGTTAAAAGAGTAAATTCCTAAGAGCTCTCATCACATGGAAAATGTATTTTCTCTCTTTTTCTTTTAGTTTATATCTATATGAGATAATGGATGCTCACTAAACTTAATTGTGTTAATCATTTCATGATGTACGTAAGTCAAACCAGTATGCTGTACACCTTAAACTTACACAGAGCTGTAATGGGGGTCCTCAATTCCTCCCCTCTGCCTGGAAGAGGTGTGGACATGACCCATCTTTAGCCAAGAGGACCTGAGCTGTGTTCTGATAGCAGAAAAGGTTTACTATCTTCATGGACACTGTAGGTCTCACGTGATTTTTCCAGTCTCCAAGTCACCACCCTGGATAACTACTTGCCTCATGTTGCTCTGGTCTGCACGATAATAAAGACCTTATTATTAAAAAAAATTAGACCTCAATAAAACTGGAAGAAAGAAAAAATACAAATAGAGTAGCTAAATAGCAAAACAAACAAAAATATACACAGGACAGGCCCCTGAGGAACCACCCACATTGGGTTAAAGCACCCAAAGCCACAGGAGTCTGACCTCCTCTGTGAACGCTCACGCTTAAGCGTGGCTGTGGTGGCAGTAAAAAAAAGGACTTTTAATGCCAAAACTGAGGGTGCCAGAGGACCTGTCCTATCTTTAAGGTACAAAAATATAGTGGAGATCATGCAAATATCAGAGGACAGCTTTGCAGGCAGAATAGTTGCCTGCCGGCTATCTGTCCAGAATAAGGCATTTTTTCCTTTTATCCTATTTTATTTTTAGCTTAAGGGAAAAAAAAAAAAAGGTAACTCAGCTTGGGCAACAGGACCTCAACTTTAGTCTTGAGTGTTACAGCTTCACCCTTCTTCCTTTCTAGTTTATTTTAAATGTTGGAACATTTACATATTTCGGTTCAAACTATGAGTAATTTCAATTTAACCTTTTCTGGTCAATCTTTGTAGTTAGAGTTAGGTGAATAGAGCCATGGATGCTGGCAGTGGCATTTTGGGTCTTATTAGAATTGTTATGCTTATTGGATGAGTGTATTTGTTACATTTGGAAGCACTGCTATATAAATTCTCCATTCCTGGAACAGAAACTAATAACAATGTTAATAACTCTTACATAGTCCTTATTTTGAGTAAGGCAGTGTTCTAAATGCTCTACACATATTAACTCATTTAATTCTCATGTCAGTCTTACGAGATGGGTACTGTTACTATAAGCTCTGTTTTACAGAGGTGGACATGGAAGCACTTGTCCAAGGTTAACAAGAGAGTGCATCAGGATTTGGATCTAGGTGGTTTTGATTCAGTTTGCTCTTAACCATTATGCAATACTGCCCCTCTAACTTAGAAAACTAGGTGGCTCTCAGGTGGTACTAATCACTAAGCTAGGTACTGGAATCCACAGGGCTTGGTATGTAGAGCCCAGTTTAACAATAATGTATGTTCTTACATTTGAATAACACTCATCTAACTGGGGCAGAAGCTGCTGCATGTGGTGAATAGCTCCCCTCCTCCAAAACAGACAAACAAACAAACATATCCAATTAGTCCAGATATCTGTTTGGAACTCTCCCCCACCACCCCTGCCTCCATCCTATATTTTAGCTGGGGAGAAAATATATCCTGGTTTGCCTAGGCTAGTCCTGGTTTATGCTTGTCATTCCCACATCCCATCTGATTTAGTATCTGTCTTATTGCAGGCATCCTTTAATACATTAATATGCATTACTACTGTCCAAGTGTGAGAATGGAAATGAGATCACCCTCAGGTTTATCTGACCCCTGAACTCTGCTCTTTGCTGCACAACTGTTAACAGCTCCCAGAACAGCACCCTGTGCACACCTTTTGGGAAATGCCAGTATAGAGGAGTGACAAAGGAAGTCCTAGAAGTCTTAGATTCTAGTTCCAACTTTTGTGATCTTGGGCAGATCATTTACTTTATGCCACAGCCTTCCTATTTGTGGAATGATGAAGTCAGACTTCTATGATTTATGATTTTCTGGTTCAGGCCAATTTCTATTAAGAATGCAGTATACCCTGGACAAGTCAAAATTTCCAGAGTGAGGTGAAATGTTGAAGTACAGAGGTATAGGGTAACATTAAAAAAAAATAGGTGAACATGGCCCATTATATGACTATGTAAGTTACGTCATGTCCCCTGAACAGAAATTTCAAAAGGAAAAGGCCTATGAGGCTGCAGTTAGACCTGCTACCCACTCACTCTTGTTGTAAAGTGTGAGCCCAAGGAAGAGAAATGTTACAATGGAAAAGCACACTGTTTCTGTTGTGACTGCCCTATAGCCTTCACAGAGACTTCAACTACCTATTACATTACTTAATGTATGCCTTTAATGTGCATCTTGTGAATTGTTAAAGGTGGGTGTAATGTTCACAAGCCCTGCTTCAGAATGCTTAACTTTCTTGCCAGGCTTGTCAGTGGAAAACCCAGATCTTAACTGCCTTTTTGTGCAGCTTAGGAAAAGGTACTTTATTGCTTTATCCTTAAAGTTTCCTGCTGTTAAACTAGGCTTAAGGATACTAACCAAACAACTAACTGCCAGCTACATAGGAAATATACAGAGAGGGGTTTGTGTTTGGAATCATCTTCAAGAACTGTAACTCTGAGGCCTTACATGATAGAGTGGGATAAAGCTGAGATCTAACAGTCTTAAAGGGGTAAATAAATAAGAGACTGAAACAAAAATTTGGCACTACCATAAAAAGATGGTCCCACTATAATAAGAGATATATTCTTATAATTTTGATACAGTTACTTCTACCTTTCGTTCTGTCTCTCTGTGTATATGTGTATGTGTATATATGCACACATATCTGGAATTACATGTCATATACAAATACTTTATCTTTTAATATTATATCATGAGTATTTTCCCATGTCAGTAGTCTTGAAAAACATTTTTAATGGCTATGTTACAAACTGGTGTTTGCCTACACTATATTTACTTTGTTCTTCTATCATTACTTAGATTACTTCTAAAAGTTACCTTTGTAAATTTATTGTCATAGACAGCTTTATAAATTTCATGCATTTCTGATTAGAACAGAATTCTAGAAGAGAAATTACATTGTAAGAAGGTATGTGTGTTTTTTAAGGGTTTTAACAACTTCTAAACTGTTTTTTAGATGGTTTGGGGTCAATTTTAAAGTCATCAAGATGTATAAAAACACCTGTTTCATCACACTACAGCAAATACTGAATTTTTAAACATTGCTAAAAGGTAAAAATGATACTGCATTTTAATTTGCATTCATTTGATATGACCAAGAGTAAATATTTTGGTTTTTATTAGCTTTATATTTCTTATATGAATAGAATGTCTTAACCTTTGCTTGTCAAGAAGGGTTTTAATGTTTTCTTACCAATTTGTATAAATCTTTTAATGTTAAGGTTAATTTAAGAAGTTGTTTTATCTTTTAATTTTTAAAATTATATTTGGGGCTTCCCTGGTGGTACAGTGGTTAAGAGTCCGCCTGCCGATGCAGGGGACATGGGTTCGTGCCCTGGTCCGGGAAGATCCCACATGCCGCGGAGTCGCTGGGCCCGTGAGCCATGGCCGCTGAGCCTGCGTGTCCGGAGCCTGTGCTCCGCAATGGGAGAGGCCACAACAGTGAGAGGCCCGCGTACCGCAAAAAAAAAAAAAAAAAATTATATTTGACCTAGAGATGTTTTAAATTGTAATGAGATCGAATATATCACCTTTTTTCATTGCAGTTATGCTTTGCAAAGTTCACCCTACTCTTAAGTAGATACTTTTATCTAGTTTAAAAAAATTTTTGATCTTTATTTTTAAAAACATTTAACTTAAATCCTATAGAGTAGATTTTTTTGTATGGTATAACGCTCTAACTTTATTATCTTTTCAAACATTTAATCAGCTGTCCTAACATCTTGCTGAAGGATTCTTCTCTCCCACATTATCTTATTATAGCACTTTCATTTAAACAAAACACAAATCATACATATGCTTGGGTCTGGTTCCATTGATTTGCCTGTGAGTCTTCTATGGGTACCATACCATCATTTATTTTAAAAAACATACTGAACTTTCTTTTTTATTTTTTAAATGGCTATCACATTGGGGTGCAGGGAGTAACAAAAGAGGGAATGCCAGATTCAGGCCAACATCTTTGAGAGAGGTAGAAAGGGCCAGGGATGGATGGAGGTCAGTAAGGATGCCGGGACAGAAGTTAAGCTGTTTCTCTCCAGAATCTCACATCACACCTTTGTCACTCAATAGCTGTTTGGCTTTGGGTAAGTTAATTCACCTTTCTGTGCCATGATTTCCTTATACGTAAAATGAGGCTGTTAAGAGGTTGAGTGAGTTAGTGTGAAACTCTTAGAACAATGCACAGCTCATGGCAAAATGATAAGTTAGTTATTTGAAGCTATCTTCCACTTCCATCGTGTCGCTGAAATTACTCTTCTAAGGACATCAATGATTCCTTAATTGTCAATTGGGACAGAGATTAAACTTATAGGCTCTCTAGAATCAGGCTGCCTGGATTAGAATAATACCTCTGCCATTTAATGCTGTGTGACCTTGGCAAATTTACTTGGTCTTTCTATGTCTTAATTTCTTCATCTATAAAATGGGAATATTGATAGTGCCAACCTTATAGGGGTATTACATGGAGTCTTGACATAATAAATGTAAATTGCTTAGCACACTGTCTACCACATAAGTAAATTCTCAGGAAATGTTCATTATAACCATCATCTTACCTGACTGCCTTGGGGCACTTGACACTGATGTTGACCCTCAACTTTTTGATACACTCTCCTCCTTTGTGTTCTGGCATACTATGGTTCTCAACCCATCACTTCATGCACTCCCTTCTTTTACCTATCCTGTAAAATGCTGGCATTCTCCGAGGTGTCCTCCACTTACCCTATTCTTTGGTGACCATACACTTTCCTGGTGTTCCTTCCTCTAAGCCAGGAGTTGGCAAAATTTTTAGTAGAGGACCAGATAGATAATACTTTAGGCTTGTGGACCCTACAATCTCTGTCACAACTACACATTGAATCATGAAAGCATTCACTGAAAATATGTAAATAAGCAGGCATGGTTATGTTACAACAAGACTTTGTATACAAAAACAGGCAGTCAGAAAATGGGCCATAGTTTTCCAACTCTTCTTCTAGGTAGTTGTTACAGCTCAGGTATCCTGGGATTAGACTACTCATCACATTGCATCTGTCCTCCCTTCTGGACTGTGGGCTACCTGACAGCCTGGTGTCCTTCCATCCTTGCATGTTCTGCACGTAGCAGAAAATCTCGCAGATATATTAAATCAACATCTGCAGAAACACTGAATGAGTTGAGCATATAATATCAATCTTAACAGTTAAAAACTTTGTTGTGCTGTAAGGAAGAAGGCATTTCTTCCATATGACCCCCTCAGTAGCTCCCAAAACAAACTATAGAGAAGACCTCATGGCCTGTATAACACACTGAAATGCCTAGTAGAATTAATCTTTCTTCCCCAAATGTGAAAAGGAAATTCAGGTCCAGGAAATTCACAATTTCAAGGACCAAGTAATATTGCAGGCATCAAAACAGAGCTGTCCAGCATGATCTATAAAACAGGACGTACTTTATAGGAATTGAGAAACAGCTGTTTCCCCATTTCTGTTTTAAAAAGGGGAATAGGCTACAGGGCTCAGAGGTATAGGCTAAGCATATGGAAAGAATTTATTTGCTTAAAGAAATGTGACATGGAGCTGGCAAAGGGCTCAGTTTGTAAGAGATAATGTCCTGGTGGGTGAAATTAATAGACTAAGAAGGATATATACAGAGTCATTTCAGCATTGTGATTAATGAAAAAGGAAACACCAATAAACACTGAAGGGAAAAAAAGAAAAGTAAAGTTGAAACTGGAAAGAACTGAATATGCTCTAGGGAAGACACTAGCTTCAAGAACCAAACATCACTTGCAATAATAATGACTTTAGTAAAATAAATTTTAGATAAAGATGACACTAGTTTAGGGGAAAATATGGAAACCAAAACTTGAGTCACAAGTAACAGTGTGAATATTGAGTTTCTCTAAAAACAGTTAGAGAATACTTACAGACCTAAGAATACCTGGAAAATATATTAAAGACTCCAGGGAAGAATTTTAGACTTCTGGAATATCTTTAGAATAGGTAATAGACAAAGAAGCACGTTTTAACTTTTTCCTTTTAATTTCCATGTTTAAACTTAACCAGTAATAATATTTGTAGTATAATTAAATATTTGCTGAACTCTTTTTATGGGAGATTACTCATTTTGTGTGACTCAACATATTCTCTCAAGTGGCAATTACCAGGCAGCACTCTTTAGAATTTTGTAAAATTATAAAATCATTATTGCTGTGAAAAAAGGACCTAAGCTTTTCTTAAAAAGAAACTCAGTCAGGGCTTCCTTGGTGGCGCAGTGGTTGAGAGTCCGCCTGCCGATGCAGGGGACACGGGTTCGTGCCCCAGTCCGGGAAGATCCCACATGCAGCGGAGCGGCTAGGCCCGTGAGCCATGGCCGCTGAGCCTGCGCGTCCGGAGCCTGTGCTCCGCAACAGGAGAGACCACAACAGTGAGAGGCCCACGTACAGAAAAAAATAAATTAATTAAAAAAAAAAAAAGACACTCAGTCAATGTTGATTTTCTTCAGTTTTCTACTTCCTCCTGCCTCTTAAAAATTATGAGAGGATTTATTATGTGGTTATATTAATTTATTCATCCTTCAAATATTTAATGAGCACCTACTATGTACCAGGTACTGTGGTAAGCACAGAGGAGGCAAGATGAATAAGATACAATCCTTACTCTGAAAAGCTGACAATATAGTGAGAACAACAGACGTGTATAAGCAATTAAAATGCAATGTGATGCTATAGTGATAGAGAACAGACATAAAGTGGTCAGGGACTTGGGGTGGGGGGAGGGTGGGACTATAAAGGGCACACTAGGGAATTTTCTAAGGTGACAGGACTGTTTGCATATTGATTGTCGTGGTGGTCATACACATCTGTAAGTGTGTTAAAATTCATACACCTGTATGTCAAAAGAAAAAAAAGGATAATTTTACTGTACAACAATTTAAACAATAAAATGAAAAACAATGTGATGATGCCCAACAACAGGAGAACAGATAAATAAACTCTGGTATATTCATATGATGGAACACCACTGAGCAATAAAAGGAATGGACCACTGATAAATGCAGCAATATGGATGAGTCTCAAAACCACGATGGAAAGCTGAGTGAAAGAAGCAGGATACAATGAAATACAGCCTGTATGATTCCATTTATATGAAATCTAGAGTAGGCAACATTAACATAGGACGACAGAAATCAGATCAGTGGTGGCTTCTGTATGGGAGGGTGAGGGTGGGGTAGGGATTGACTGGGAAGGGAACTCAGGGAACTTTCAGGTGTGATTGAAATGCTCTAGGTCAAAACTGATCGAACTTAACATTTGAGTACCTCAATACATGTAAATTATATAACTCAATAAATAATATGCATTTAAGCTACCTTGGCTTGTCTTTCACAACACAGAATTTCTAATTGTGTTTAAAGTTGTAAAAAAAACATTAACCTCTCTACCATATGCTACCATTTTCTTTTAAAGTTAAATTAGAATTTCTTATGATTTCTTAATGAAATAAACATAATATCCAATAATAAATCTCATGGCAAACATAATTAAAATGCAAGTGCAGAGTATGCAGCAGTAGGGGGACAAGGAGGCCAGAACTCTGCATTCTGTTGGGGTGAGGGTCTGTTACCAGGGAAGGCATTCAGAAAGAAGTGAATCTCACTGGGATGCTGAAGAAAGAGTAGGCGTTCAATGCAAAGACCAGGAAAGGAATGGCTTTCCAGAACAACATGTGCAAAGTCATGGATGCGAGAGGGCTGGGGCATGTCCTTCTGGGTGAGGTGCACACAGGGGAAATGAAGCTGTAAAGGAGGGCTGGGCCCAGACTGTAAAGATCACCCCCTTCCCTCCCCCAACCCTCCAGTGCACCAGTGCTAAGGACTTTATGTGGGCAGTTTAATTTAATCAAAACCATCTCCATTTTTCAGAACTGGGGCTTGCAAGGTGCAGGGCCTCACCCAGGTCCCTTGCCCATTAAGCATTCCCACACAGATAGCTCAGGCTTTCACTCTCATCCTCAACTGTGTGCTGCCTCCTATTTGCCGAGGAGTCTGGCCTTGATTATGATGCTGATGGGACCTAATGGAAGATTCTGCCTGTCCAGAATCTGCTTTAAAGAGATAACTGGGCTCTGACAAGAATGGATCAGTTGAATTGTGGTTCAGTCTTTTTTTCCTGCCTCAATTCCCTTGAGAACTATTTTTAATATCATTAGTAATGATGGCTAAGCAGTGATCTTCAAAGGCTGTCTCCATGCCCGCCCCATCCCCACCCTACAATTACTCCCCTTGACAAGAGGTTCTAATTTTGGGATTGGGTCTGCAACTAGGTGATCATTCTATAAGTCTCTAAGTGGGAGATGGTATACCCTTGGGATCCCCAGATCTAAATGTGAACATGTATGGAGTGGAGGGGCTGGTACTGGGGAATTTTGTACAGATGCCTGAGATCCTGAGGTAAGTGGATTTGCTGATCAGCTAGTTTCCAGGTCTTGGTGATGATCCAGATTTCCTGGCCCCTGGACCACCTGAGGTATGGAACTCTGTCAGGCCTGGAGGTTTTACAGACATCCTCGAAAAGAGGACATTGCCTCTGTGGTGCTCTAAGGATTATGGTTCTCTGCTAGAGGGGACCACAAGAAGGCTCTCAGAAGAACCCAGGCCCTGATTTCAGGACAGACACTTCCTAGGAAGTTCCATCTACTGAACAGAGATGAAGATTGAGCAAAGGGCTTGGCACTGGCATTGGAGAGTTGCCTTAATTGATAACGGATTTAAAATAATCACAACAAAGCAGTGCAGAGCTCTGTAACCTATCAAGTATATTCATATTCATTATCTAAAAATGATTTTGAGTCCCCCTAAAATGCTGGAGGCCAGATGAGGAAACTGAGGCTTAGAGGGGTTAAATTGTTGACACTTGCATAGTTTGCCCACCTGCCTGTTTTTTTTTTCCTTATTTCTCTCCCTCCCTTTCTGCCCAACTTCCTTCCTTCAGTTTTAAAAAATATCCAGCTATTAGAGTTAACTATGGGCCATCTTATTTTAGAAAGGATTTAAGGCAGCTTACAAGGTGACGCACACACAAAAAAGGTAGTATAAATTAAAAGTGGGAGTGAATATGAAAGAAAAATAAGACTTAGAACTGAAATCAATCCAAGAGTTACACTAAAGATGTTATAATGACCTATATATTTGCAATTGATGGGGCACAAATTGGACTCTAAGTTTCTAGTTGCCAATGTGAAAAAAGGAAACCTTATCACTATTCAGAGTGGCCACTGGCTAAAAACAATAATAGCAACAACAACAAAACAACCATTTCCTCAGGAGAAGTATGATTTTGGGTTCTTAATAATTACAACACAAGTCAAAACGCACAGCAACTTCCTTTGATAACTTAACAGCTTTGAACTAGGCCTAAAAGGTAATTCTGGTTGTCACACAAGAGAAACTACCATGTCATGTTTTAAAGAACATGAAGAGTAGACTACCTCTCTGAACTCCTGCAGCAAATTCCATTTACAGAAACCAAAGCGGATGAGACCCAGTGAACTTATTAGTTGTTGAAACAGTTTCAGGACCAAGGGAGACAGGTAGGGTGACTATTTCCCCATTTGCTACAGGGGAAGAGACAAAAACCCACCTACCATGCTACAGGAATAAATAGGCCTTCATGGAGATATTTCACCTTATTTTGTAAATTGTTTTAACTTCATGATTAGGACTTGGTGGCAAATATTACACAACCTTTTTACATCTTATGTTTCTACTGAGGACTATTCCGGAGCACCACTTTCTATGTTGTACATCTTGCTGCCTTCAGGCCCCAGGGCCAGGGTTTATTTATGTTGGCTATTTTATACTTTCTTCACTCAACCCTCCAGTTTCCCTTACTTTTATGCCAAGGAATGAGCACAGAGTTTTTCCTTTTTATAATTTATATATGCAGAAAATACATCCAAGTCAGGAATGCCCCTTTCATCCACAGGAAGAATCTGGGGCTACCTGACTCATCGACATGACAAGCCCAGAAACAGAAAACGCAATCTGGCTGAAAGGCAAAAATGAGTGGAAACTTCTAAGCCAGTATACAGCTAAGGTGCTATGTCATATGAAATTAATTCTCTGAGGCCAACAATTAGAATCAGGTTACAGCCCATACATAATTCTGCCTGCTAATTACGTGACCCAATATTTATTTCAATGAGCGAGATGCCCAGCCATGACTTCCAAGTGTGGGCTTGGGGCAGAGGGAAGGGAGCAGCCAGCCAGAGAAATAGCCACCCCTTTCTTTTACAAACAGACATGTATCCCACGTCCCCAACTGAGACAATTTCCCTACCTTTCTAAGTGAGAGATCAGGTGTGTCATGCTCCTCCCTTTCCAGCAAAATGAGGCATTTGAGATCACGGAGCTCTTTAGTAAAATGCATAAGATGCCTGAAGAAGCTGAGTCTGTTCTGTCATGAGAACCTGGAGGTGAGATGGTAACAAAACCACCTTGTGTATGGGAAAGAGGAGGAAGCCAGGCAGGAATGGAGTGGCTGGAATGGTGTAGGTATGCATCTTTGGACTTCTGAAGATGTATATCCCCCCAACAAAGACATTCAGAGTGGCAATAAGAAGGAATGCCACTTGCCATATGGAAATGTTGGATGAATGAGAGTACCATGAACAGGAATCACTAAAATCCAGGGAATAAATGAGGACAACAGCCCTCACTTAAATGAGGTGTCAAGCAGTGCCCGAGGGGTTGGTGGGGCTGCGGAACAGCAGACACTGTATCTGTAAGCTGGGACCTCCCATGTGAGACTCACCAGTAATAGAAATAACCGCGTCAGCAGATGCTATCACCCTATGGTGAGTGACTGCTCTGTGCCAGGCACCACACCAAAAGCTTTATGCCTATGACCTCGCTGACGAGTGCTGCCCCCTCCCTTCCCACACAGCTCCCAGGTGGTCCTTTGCCATCTGGGGACATTTTTCCCCTTATGGGATGTCCTTGATGTTCAAACAAGTTAATGGCACCTGAATAACAAAGCTGGGGGCTGAGGATTGTGAGGATGGGGAGGCATCTACCCCATGACTGGTTTGCTGCTGGCCCTGAATCACGAGGCTGCTGAGAGGGTCAGGGTCACCAGCTGTGTGACCTGGGGGCCGATGGGAAGGTGTGACCTCCCCAACCTCTTGCTTTCTCCCATCATTCTTATTTCTGCCCCAAAATCGACACACGGTGAAAGAAAAGAAGGGAAAGACTGATGCCTATAGCTGAAGTGTGCAGTTTAATGGCCAGAAACCAGTCTTGTCTCATGTAATCAAATCATCATAGTGTTGGTGACAGAGTAAAGACAGTTGAAAAAACAGTTACTATTCCAACTCCCAATTTTCAAGTTATTGTTGGGGCTGAAATTTCTCTCACCTCAAGAGTTTTTATTCTGGAAAATATCCAAAGCACACTTTTTAGCCATATTCGGGTAACTGAAACATGAAAAAAACAGCAATGTTTTTCAGCCATATTAAACTCTAACCAGATGCTCTTAAAAACCTTTTTGCATGTACACAGCATCTTTTATTTTAGAGGAGAGTCATTTTATTTGCCCTGAATTATATCCACCGTAGACTGAAAATATTCTTTACGAGCCACAGTAACCCACTGAGGCATACAATCTCCAGAGAGGAAGCAAAGAGGACCCCATCGGCCTTTCTAATTCTCCCTCTGTACTCACACCACTGGGAATCCAAGTCAGATCAATTTAACAAACATTTACTGAATACTTTCTGCATACCAGGAACAAAGCTGAAGAACGTGGAAAGTTGGCATGAATTTAACCAACTTGCAAAGTGAAAATGACATGTAGGATTCCTGTAAAAAGTATTAGGGCCAGGACCCTACCTGAATAGCTCACCTGACTGTTTGGCTCACCTAAAAGGCAGTGCTTCTGGCACCTTTTCTTCTATTAACCAGTAGGCAAAGAGAGAAATGGCTTGGGAATTTGGAGGAAAAGCAGCATGGAGAAAAGCTATGACAGACTATTCTCAGGTCACCACCCTCAGGAAAACCCGAGCATGACCCAGCAGTACCTTGCTTGGTCCCCCACTAACCACTTTGACTCCTTCCATTCTCTATGTGAATGCCAGAAAGATCTTTTAAACATGTAAATAAACTATATAAACTTCCAGGTTAAAGCTCCATAGCAGTTTGCTTTTATACTTAGAATTACACCTGTACTCCCTACCACAAACCAAAGGCCCTGCCATGACTGGGCCTCCACTTACCCCTTCAGCCTCCCCTGTTCTCCTCCTTGGCCCACTATACCCCAGGCACACTGACCTCCTGCGGTTCCTAGAACATGCCACCCCGCTTCTTGCCTCAGAGCATTTATGTTTATTGTTCTCATACCTGGACCACTCCTCCTGGTCTAGCTCCTTCACAATACTCAGGTCCAGCTTAAATGTCACCTCTTTAGAGGTCTCCTCTGACATCCAAAGTGGGCCCTCCCCTCCCTCTCCATTCTCTGCCATGATTTTCTCTTACTTCCTACCATAGCTATAACACAAGTTATAATTAACTGATTTATTTGTTAACTTTTAAGTTATTTGATCCCTCCCATAGATTTAAAATTCCAAGATGGCAGGAACCAACAACATCTGTTTTTTTTGTCATATCTTCAGTGTTCCCGATAGTCTCTGGACACAGCAGAAAGGCAATAAATAATTGTTGGATGGATGAATAAAGTGAATATAATTGCAAATAGTAAATTAAAAAAAACAATAGAAGTGGGTCAGCTTTTTATTTTATGTTTTTGCTACCATAAATACTATTATACTACTGTAAATCTTGGATTTCTCTTTGAGGTTTTTCATGTATTCATTTTAACCAGGACCACCCTGACTGAACTTAAGAGGCTAAAAGAATGGAGACCTAACTTATGGCTACAATTAGAAAGTTTCAAAATGAATGCTTTATAACACCGGGTTTGGCATATAATACATTTTAAATAAGGGAGGATTAGCCCTTTCTCATTTAAAGATATTTGTGGTTGAAAGCAGAGCTGCTATTATGTATGTAGCACAGTGTTTCTTAAGAAAAATTACAAAAGAACCTTAAAGTCAAGCACCACAACACTAAGAATGGAGATTATATGATGTATTCCTGGAAAGCTATTGTGAAGCTGGTCTGAGTGGAACATCCTTGTCGCCCTGCCATCTGGCTCTGGCTTAGGATACCAAACAATGGAGTTGCATGGAAACTCAGAAGTACCCTGGGTACCAGGCCTTCCTCCCCACCCCTGCCCAGTGGCTAAAAATTAAGATCTGGAGTCTTCAGACTGTGTTCTGTCTGGTTCTTTGCCCCCTAAGAACCATGACTGGTCTGGCCACACCATAAAGGGAGGCCTAGAGTCCTCTTCCTGCCTAGGGATGCTCTCTGGAGGGCCCAGAGTGAGCCCTGGCCACTGGTTTACTGGATGCAGAGGAGCCTTTCTCTGATCACGTCTTGACTTGCTCAGCCCTTAGGATCAATCGTTCTCCTTGGTTTCCTCAGTGTATTTACTTTTTCTGCTAGGACTACAGCTGCTCAGCACCTAGTTTATTTGGATGGGGTTCAGCTTCCTTGTATAATTCTTGTCTTTCCATGTCTCCTGCTCCACATTCCCTAACTGCTGCTTGGGTTCTGCACCCATTCCCCATCCCCACCCCACAGGGGTCCTAGCATCCTTCATCAGTAAAGTACATAGAGGTGACACTAGTAGCCCCCTCAGGTCACAGGGATAGCCTTGCTTAAACCCAGGGATGACTTTGGGGAATCTGGGATATAGTGGCTTCCTTAAGGCTTTATGTCAAGTAGAGGGCACCCAGTGGTGTGAAATTTAAACCTGAGTTACACAATTTTCATGAATAAAACATGAGGCTAAAGTTAGATGAGCACTGAGTTTCTTCTCAGGAGAAACATACCAGAGTCCCACAAAGAGGCCTTCTGGTTCCAAGTCCTGAAGGTTTCCGACTATACCTCCCCGACTATAATTTTTCTGCTAAAATGCCTCTGGTGGCTCCCCACTGTCTATGGAATACAGTTATAACATCTGGCATCAAAGCATCAAGGCTCTTAACATCTTGGACCCAAATAAAAATTCCACATTACCTAAGACAAAGCTGGACACCATACCCCTGTCCTTCGGGCATGGGAGCAGCTTGCCACTGCTGAGCCCATCATGTGCTCTCGTGCCAGCGTGCCTGTGCTCACATGGTGCCCTCTGCTGAGAATGCTCTCCTTTACCCTTCCCCTGGCAGAAACCTACTCCTCCTCCCCCAAGGCATCCAGTTCAAATATTTCCACACCCACCTCTACCCCATGCAACCTCTCTGCCCCACAGTTCACATAGACTCAGACAGCACTATGTTTAGCCCTATGTTATAATGTATAAAGCATTACAATTAGAATTTTGATGTGTGCTTCTCCTACTAGATTCTGAGTTTTGCATGGTACATTGTGGGCACTCAGTAAGTATCTGTTGAAGTGAACTGAAAATTGTGTGCTTATACTTGTATACCTGTCCTTTAGGCTATTAAAGACAAAAGTTACTAAGGCAAGATTTGAGCTGAAAAATTAAACAAGCTTTCTGCTGATACAACATGTCTTTATAAGATGTGTCATTAGAAAGGAAAACAAGATTAGAATGAAACAACATTTTAAAGAGAAGAAGGGCTGATAGGGGAGAAATACTTCTAACTCATGTATTTTCCTGTTCACAAAGGAACTTTCTAGCCAAGAAGAAAACATTGGTCCAATTTGAGATGCTGCTGGAATTATTCCTTCTCTCCTTTTTTCTCTAGTTTTGGGAGAACTAGTACCCATTTGGAAAAGTAATGGAGATGCAAAAGTGAAGAGAGCTATGCAGTGATATATACCAACATGACTACAGAGTGATGATATAGCTATGCCAAGAGAAAAGCATTACATAATGACATCAAAATAGGACACTTGAGGAATGTCTTAGAGCTAAAACAGCTGTCACCTGGTATTTTGGCATTCTTGAAAGTATATGAAGAAATAGCACCTGGAAACCAAAAAGTACAAATTATTTGTAACAACAAGATTCCGAAGTCAAAAATATGTTTTCCTCATCTTTTTAAAAAAGTTAACCTGGTGACTTCCCTAGTGATCCAGTGGTAAAGAATCTGCCTTCCAATGCAGGGGACGTGGGTTCGACTCCTGCTCAGGGAACTAAGATCCCACATGCCACACGGCAGCTAAGCCTGCGCGCCGCAACTACTGAGCTTGCATGCCTCAACTAGAGCCTGCATGCCACAAACTACAGAGCCCACGTGCGCCACAACTACAGAGCCCATGTGCCCTAGAGCCTGCCCGCCACAACTAGAGAAGAGAAAACCCGTATGCCACAACTAGAGAGAAGGCTGCGTGCTGAAACAACGAGTACGTGCGCCACAACCAAAGATCCCGCATGCTGCAACTAAGACCCGATGCAGCCAAAAATAAATAAATAAATACAATCTTTAAAAATAAATAAATAAAAAGTTAACCTGTTAGCATCATTTTCACTTTAGAAAAATGTGAAACCCTAAAATATGTATAACTCCAAAACATTGCCCACAGGTGGGTTTCAAAACAAGAGAGAGTCACCCCTCATTACACCAGGTTTTCCTAAACAGACCTGTTTTACTGGGAGATACTTTTCTATTTTGCGGCTTATCCAGACCTCTTTTTTAAAAAAATTTTTTATCGGAGTATAGTGGTTTACAATGTTGTGTTAATTTCAGGTGTACAGCAAAGTGAATAAGTTATACATATTATTTAGACTTCTTATTTTTATGTATAAGTCACTAATCCCACCCTTAGGGAAGATGAAGGAGAGGATAATATGTGAAATTTAAATCTGTCAATTTTGCTGCTGGTAAATGTCTGTTAGGAAAAAGTTTAAAAGCCTGGAATTTAAAAGTGACTGATAGGTTTAATATGTGTGCTTTCTTCTTTCTTGACCTTCCAGCTCATTGAGATGTTGTTTTGAAGTTGCTTTACTCTAGAGTTGCTTCTTTCCTCTGTCCACTTGGTCAAAGTGGTTGGTGATGCTTCCTCCATACAATACATATTTATTGTGCTCTGACTGTGTGCTTGGGGCTGGGGCTACAGTGTTGGAAGGTGCACTCTGCTCTAGGAACTCCCAGTCTACTGGGGGAGAGACAAGTACGTTGGCAGTTGCAATTAAAGTGGGATTGAGGGTAAGGTGCAGTTAAGCTCTGGGTGCCTTGGGAGTACCAGGGAGGAACATAATCCACGTGGGGTGGGGAGAGGACAGTGGAAGGATGGGTCTGGAATCTGAGTCAGGAAAAAGTGAGGCATGCCCAGGAACACTGTCTGTGATAACCTGTGATCCAGCTCTGCTACTGACACCCCTGTATTTCTTTTCACAATTCACAGAAATAAACAAAAAACGACAGTTTTAAATGAGTTTCAACCTCACTATATTTTTAAGAACTGATACTGATATATCTCCCAACACCTTACAGACATCTGCAGTGATAACTATTAGTAAGAGCTGAGCAAAAGGCTTAGAGTTAGGTTTTCCTGGATAATTTTCAAGTCATCAATTGACAGACTCACAGAATATTAGTGCTTAAACAGAACCAAGATATCTTTCAGTGCAAAACCTTCACAGAGGAGGAAATTGAAGCTCAGGGTCAGTGAAAAAATAACCACTAGAAGATTAGGAATATTTTTTCCCTGCTATTTTCCTTCTTTACTTGGTTGCTTGGTCACCTGTAAGTAGGTGGAAAATGACCCTTTAGAGAATCTGTTCTGCTTATGTACACGTACTCATAATTCCATCAGCTGTCTGTTCTACTACAGAACTACGATTCAGCTCAGCTTTCCTCTTTCCTCCCCTGAAGATATCCATTTGCAGTAGACACTGTGACAGGAAGGCTATAGGAAGGGGAGAGGATGCCTGTCCTTGGGGCTCAGTTTTTGAAATTTAATTGACAGACTAATATTAATCCCATGGATCCAAAGAAATTTGAATCATGATGAAATTTATGATAATTATATTTTAGGATATACACAAGCAGAGACAGTTACGTTAGTTCTGGAAAAGAGGCCCAGTGGATACTGTGCAAATGGAAAATTAAGAATTATTAAAACAACAAATGGATATTATCTCATACAGTTGCTTATATTTCAAAAGTCTATACTATTAGTATAATTTTAAGCGAAAAGCTGTTCTTTAACCCTTTCAAAGCTGACTGAACAAAAAGTGAAAAGTCTGATTTAGGCCCACTGTGGTATGTCAGAATCTCTTCAATATGCCATGTGAAATGGGGAAGTTTGATAAGGAATTTACTTTTCTGTATTCATAAATACAATACTATAGCAATGCTGTCTAACAGAGATATAATACAAGGCACCTATGTAATGTTAACTTTTCTAGTAGTCTCATTAAAAAGAAAAATGGTAAAAATAAATTTTAAAAATTGTGGTAAAATATAAATAACATGAAACTTATCATCTTAGCCATTTTTGAGTGTATAATTCAGTAGAATTAAGTACATACGTTCACACTGTAGTGCAACCATCATCACTATCCATCTCCAGAATTTTTGCGTCACCCCAAACATAAATTCTATACTCATGAAACAATAACTTCCTATTCTCCCTTCCCCCAGCCCTTGCTAACCTTATTCTACTTTCTGTCTCTATGAATCTCACTATTCTAGGTACCTTATACAAGTGGAATCAGACATTTTTTATTCTTTTGTGACTGGCTTATTTCACTTAGCATTTGTCTTCAAGGTTCATCCATGTTGCAGCATATATCAGATTTCCACTCCTTTTTAAAGGTTGAATAATATTCCATTGTAGGTATATACTACATTTTGCTTATCTACTCATCTGTTGTTGGACATTTGAGTTGTTTCCACTTTTTGGCTACTGTGAAGGTAAAAATAATTCGAATGTATTTTATTTAACTCAATATATCCAAAGTATTAATATTTCAATATGTAGTTAATATAAAAATAATTAATGAGATACCTTATTTTTTTTGTAGTAAGTCCCTGAAATTCAATGTTTATTTCACAATTATAGCACATCTCAACTTGGATGAGCCAAATTTCTTGTACTAACTAGCCACATTTAGCTAGCAGTTAATATAGGAGGGTTTGCAGTCAAGATTCGGTAAATCATGACTCCTCCTGGAATATATCATAGTGGATAATTCTACTTTATTGGTTCTCATACAACTCAAGTGTTTAGAACTGGGGCTCTGGAGTCAGACCAATCTAAATTCAAATTTCAGATCTCTCACTAATTAGTTCAATTATGTTAGAAAGGTTGCTTAGTATTTCCAAATGTCAGTTCCTTTACCTGTAAGGTGGAGAAAAATACAATTTCTCCCATAGGGCTGTTGTGTGGATTAACATTAGGTAACATGGGGCTTCCCTGGTGGTCCAGTGGTTTAGAATCTGCCTTTCAATACAGGGGACGCAGGTTCGATCCCTGGTCAGGGACCTAAGATCCCACATGTGTTGGGGCAACTAAGCCCGCGAGCCACAACTACTGAGCCCGCCCGCTCTGGAGCCTGCTTGCCACAACTAGAGAAGCCCACGTGCCTGCAACTAGAGAAGCCCGCACACCGCAACAAAGAATAACCCACGTGCCACAACGAAGACCAAGCACAGCCAAAAAAAAGAGCAACACAAAGTGCTTAACATAGTGCTGCCACAAAATGTTACTAATAAGTGGTAAGTTTAATAAAAATAATCCACTAGATAATATATTCACAAAGGCAAGTACCATGTCTGTCTTTTAATGTGCCTGACACATAGTGGGCACTCAATTAATTAAGTGAATAAATATAGAACTCTTCCTTCAGTCGTTATAAACTTTAACTGGTTTCCATGACATCTTTGCAGAAGTAGCATAACGATTTGCCATGAAGATACAGATGGCTTGAGGTACAGAAAGAGTATGAGATTCTTATCTTCTTCTTTTTACCTTCCTTTTCATTAAAAAAACATTATTTCTTTTCCCTCTCCTTGAGGGAGTAGGGTTGATGAGGCTTAAAAGACTGTAAAGGTGGTGGAAGCAGCCGGCAAGGTGGGAAGACTGGTTACACACAGAGGCAATGAGCAAATTAGTAAATACTTTGAGGATAACAGAAACCAAATTATCCTCACTGTTGGGGGAGGGAGTCACAAACACGGAAAGGGTAAAAGTTAGAACGCTCCATGGTGTTAGATCAGAACTGGAGCTACCAATTTGATCTCTCTGGTATTTGATAGAGATAGAGCAACAGATATGGCTGTGAGTGTGTGTCTATTTCCTAGCTCTTTTGGCTGAGAGGGTCTAGAGGCAATGAGCACACCCTTGTCCAGTGAGCACACCCAATGCCCAGATCTTGGTTTCCATATACTATTTTCCACAATGGACCCAGGTCACCTTGAAGATGCGGATAATTCCAGGGCTGGGTAGAGAAAGTACAAGATGTACATGGAACATTTTCTTGTGCCAGAAAGTAAGAAAGTACTCAGAAAATGATGAGGACTTCTCAAAAGGACACAAGAGCCAGCTGGAGGAGCTTCCACTTGCCAAATCTGGGATCATTTGGGCATCAAAATAAATAATGATATTAATGGAGTATAAGCCTCTGAATAAAATAGGAATCTATAACTGCATACTGATATAAATAAATACAAAAATAAAGAGGGGAGAAGGGAAAGCTCTGCCCTACAGTAGAAAGTTTACTTAGGAACAATATATTTATTTACATAGTCTCAAATTATCTTCCCAGAAAAATATTTATTAATTGCAAAGGGAAAAACTATAACTTTACAGTGGAAAAATCTGGCATGTACCACCTTAACAAAGTGGGGCTGGTATGGACCAACTCCATTAACGTGTCTCCTCATATGACTAACTAAGAATAATACAACATTGCTTCTGTGATATTCCTGCCCCAAAATGCACAAACTCAGTCTCATAATAAGGAAATATCACACCAACCTAAGGTGAGGAACATTTTACAAAATGTACCCTTCAAAAATGTCAAGTCACAAAAGACAAGGAAAGACTGAAGAACTGTTCAAGATTGAAGGAGAGCCATGACAACTAAATGCTCTACATATAATCCTGGACCAAAAGAAAAAACAAATTTTCTCTCAACAAATGATATTATTGAGACACTTGGTGAAAAGTTGAATGGGAACTATGGATTAGAAAGTAATACTGTACCAATATTAATTTACTGAATTTGATAGTAGTACTATAGTTATGTAGAAAAGTGTACTTGCTTTTAGGATAACAACACTGAAGCATACAAGTCGATTCAGAAAAATATATACACACACGTATATAAAAAAAGGGGGTGGTTGGGAAGAGGGACACTGGAGGAAAAAAGGTGGAGGGGAAAGGAAGGAGGGAGGGAGAAAGCAAATGTGGTAAAATGCTAAAAATTGGAGAACTTGGGTGAAGAGTATAAAGGAGTTCTTTATTATTCATGTATATTTTCTGTAAGTTTGAAATTATTTAATGATAACAGCTAAAAATAAAGAGCATAGGTTTCGGTGTAACTCAGATCCAAGTTTGAATTCCAAGTCTGATACTTATCATCCATGAGACTCTAGGGAAGTTATTTAATTATTCTGAGCTTTGGTTTTCTTATTTGATCACCAATACAGGACTAACTGAAAGGGATGCTGTGAGGATTAAATAAAATAATGCACAGATTGAGCACCTGGCTGGTGATGGGTTTGCCTGGTAGAGGGCCTGATACCTAACTGGTGAGGCAGTACATAACTTGCTGAAGAAATGAACACGCTCCTTCCTCCTGCCCCTCCCCCTCCAATCAGAATAACTGATACCACTTAGAGAAAATTAGATTCTTCAAATTTTAGTAATGTAAAGTATGAGATTTTTCTTAACACCTGAATAATATAAAACAAAAATGTTCAATAATCATAATAAATACTATCATACATTTGAATGTTGCTCTGAAGTTTCCTCAGCACTTTGCACCCATGTCTCATGTGACACTGAGTGGAACAGGCAGGCATTCAAGTTAAAGTTCAACACAGCGTTAATAATAGCGAATTTCTGTAGTGCCTTGGGTTATGACTGTCAAAGAAGAGGGCATGCCCTTGTTACTTAAACCTTGAAGGAGGCTTGCATCTGTTCTTGGCTGCAGGGTACAAAATAAGGTGCAGTCTAATGTCCACTGGGGCATCTGTTCTTAAGATGCTGGCACTGCTGTTTGTTTGTGGTTCAGCGTGTATCTGGGGCAGTGACAAGGCAGAGAAGGTGAAGCAGGTTGTGCCTGGGAGGTTTCTTCTCTCAGCCAAGATGTGCACATGAATTTGAAATTATCCAAGAGGGTAGTTTCAGAGTTGCCTGCCAAAGAGTGCTGTCTCCTAATCTGGAGAGCAGCTGCTGGGCACAGGCATGCCAACATACACACAAACACATACACACAGACACACTCATGGAGCCTATACCTGCCTCTACTTGTCTGCTCTGGGCAGATGGCTTCTGGCTTTTGGGTCGCCTCATCCTGCAGCTCAGTATGGTTAGACCCTTTCTTCCGTGGAGACTGGCAAGCTGTGGGGTGAGAGATCCTGCAAGGTCGCCTGTCTTCAGAGTATGAAGGACACTGCCCGGAGAGGGAGGAGGGTTATATTTAGTGTTTGGGCCCAGTCAGTGTTGGGCTCCCCACTGCCTCTCCTCTGCGGAACTCTCAGTGGCCCCTGGTTGCAAGTTCTCCGTGGCTTTGAAGCCTGCAAAACAAAAACTGAGAGGGTGTCCAAAAAAAAAAAAGAAGAAAACGTTGTTGGTCCCTGGATGCCACTGTTGGATTTTGGTGGGGATGAGAAGAGAGGACCACTGGGTGTGATCAAGCAAAGGCACCTGCACGGTAAGGTAAGTGTCCCTATTGCTACTGAGAAGCAGCTTTGGGGATGTTTCTGTGTTATCCAACAACCAGGAGCTGCCAACACTGCTCTCCAGGAGCAAGAGCTTCTGGGCATTATGCAAAGGAATAGAGTAAATCTCAGGTGGGATTAAGGGCTTATGAAGGATGATGACTTTTAGGCTAATATGAGTAACAGCTGCTTGCAAAATGGAGGAACTATCCTGACAGTAGGTATGTTTTGATAAACTGGTAGGTATGAAAGAAGACCAAAATAAAATCTTAAATTGTTATCCTCTTTAGAGTAAGACAACTGGTCAAAAATTTTTAAAAAGTGGTTTGGGCAAATGACTTTCCTTGTTAATAGCTTGATTTTGTAAACTGATGTAAATGATTAATACATAATTTCAAAAACATCAAAAATGTGATAACAATGGAGAAGTATACTGGATAGGCTAGACGGGAGAGGAGGAATTCTCTTTTCATGGAAAGACAGAAGAAACCAGCATCTTAAAATGGCAACTAGAAGTATTCTTTTTTCTTTACTTTTGTTCATGTTTCTTTGATGCTAAGACTTGATGAATGAGGGCCAGAAAACAGAAGCACATTTTTGAGGTAGGGTTTTGGAAGGTCTTGGAAGACACCTATAACCCCAAAGAACACGATTGGATATCTATGGCACAACAAATCTCAGTGTCAATGGGAAATAATGCCAGATTGCTGCCAAATGATACCAGAGAAAGTTCTGCTTGCTGTACTTGCTCAGTGGGAGTATTAGTCAATGTTTAGGGTGAATGCATAGCTTTGAGTACAGATCCCCATTCAAGAGAGATACGTGTTCAGCTAAATTTCTTGTGACATATTCAATCACATATCAACTGATGATCACATATCTTCAATATCTATGCAAGTCTCAGGAAGAACTGCAAGAAAAGCAATACATATACTGCTTAGCTACATTCACCATGTTTCATGTGTGTATTAGGTTTGTAATAAGGGAGAGCAGGGGGTAGCGTGGAGAGAACTCTTCCAAACTATGGCAATGTTCTTCTAGCTGCAGCTAAAAATGATTTTCCTATGATGACACGTTCCAATATATCAATCTTCTATCCCTCAAAACCAAATATTCCAGGTAAATATACCTCTACAGTTATCAGTTGATGCTATTATGAAACTCACATTATACTTAATTAAAAATCAGCATAGGGCTTCCCTGGTGGCACAGTGGTTGAGAATCTGCCTGCCAATGCAGGGGACACAGGTTCGAGCCCTGGTCTGGGAAGATCCACATGCCGCGGAGCAACTAAGCCCGTGAGCCACAACTACTGAGCCTGCGCGTCTAGAGCCTGTGCTCCGCAACAAGAGAGGCCCTGATAGTGAGAGGCCCGTGCACCGCGATGAAGAGTGGCCCCCGCTTGCCGCAACAAGAGAAAGCCCTTGCACAGAAACGAAGACCCAACACAGCCAAAAAAAAAAAAATCAGCATAGACACTTCAAGAGCTCTTTGCTATTGAAAAATAGCAGCAATAATATTCATGGGCTATTTCTACTTCTTTAAGACAAATATGTAGGGCAATTAAGACAGGTCTACTCTTGGAAGAGTTTTTCAGGTAATTTCCCAAAGCAATGTAGAGTTTGGGTTCTTATGATAATCAATGCAAAAATACTCTGTAAAAATTCTGCGATGAAGGAAAGTATTGGTTATAAGCAAAGACGTGCAAAAAAATTTTTTAAAAAGTTTAGCTTCTGTTAAAGTTCATATGTAGTTGTCTTTTTTGCTTAAACTTTTTTGTTATTGAAGTAAAAAATTTGTTAGCCAAGAATTGATCTCAGGTAGTGGCATTGTCATTGGAGATGGAGATACTTTATTGTGGCTTCAAAATGATGATCTATTTGCCTATTGTATGAGACAGACGTTGCAATGTGCCAAGAGTTTGGCAGGTCCAGGAATAGGGAAAAACAAAAGTAAAGGGCCCTGTATTCTTCAGAATAGAGTCCATGTTATTCCTTGTCTTAACGTAAAGGAAAATTTTCATTACTACTGAAATATATGCCTCGCCTCTTCAGTATGTTACATTAAAAAATATTTAAAGAAAAAAATGTTAATTGCTTTTATTTGCCTTAGGACAGAACTAGTGGCCACCAGCATTTAATAGCCATTCATACTGAGCACAGAATAACTTTCTTGTTTCATTATAATTAGGTAGAACACTTCTATAGTAAAAGGGCTTAATTAGTTTGCTCATTTATTCATTCATTCAACAAACGCTTAGAGTGCCTACTACGTGCTGGGTTACCGGGGATACAGCAGTGAGTGGGGCTAACATGGTTTCTACATGCTCTGAGTGTAGAAATCTTCACGGAAGGGCTGATTATTAGTGATTTGAACCTTTATAATGTTCATGTTGTTTACCATGGTATTTTCAACTTTATTTCTAATTAAAAGACCGGAACATTTTTTTTCCTACTTAAAATAGTTTATTTAGTGTCTTCAAGATAGGGGGACAATTCCAGGGACCAAATAATCGGATTGGAATATACATTTTAGTGCAAATACTTGAATCTTCTTTGAGGGATGTTGACATTTCTGTTCTAAACACAGATGTCAGACAATAGGCTCACATACTGATAGTTTGCTCCTTCAGAATTGGGTCGGACAAGAAGTCCCTAAGGAGGACATTAGAGCAAAATTTGTATTAAGCCTCATAGCTATCTGGGTCTCAAATCTGAGGAAAGTTCAAGATGTTTCTGTGTAATCTGTCTGACCGGAGGCTACAACTAAAAGAGCAGAATACTGTGTTTCTCATCTTGGTTGAGGAAACTTTGTATAATGGCATCAATCTTAACAACAGTGTCATTTTACACCTAGGAGGTGTCCTACATTGTTTACAGAATTCGAATATCCTCACTCACTTGATACTAGGGTGGCCCGGCGTGATAGGAAAGGCAGGTATTATTCCCTGTTCAGCAGATGGAAAAACTAAGTTTTAGACCTTTAAGGGATCAGCCCAGCTAATGTTCTCTCTAATGCACAGTCTCATTAAGTAATTTCTCAAATGAAGGACTAGAAAAATTCTGAGATTTCAACATAAGTACTCACAGTTCGGACTACTGTTTGGAGGTGGGAGCAGCCAACTGGGAACTGACGCTAGGAGAGTTTCAGGCCTCCCCACACCCTATCCTCTTCCTGCCTCTGTTCCCTTCTACATACTCACCGTACAGTTCTTTCCTCTGGCCCTCAAAAATACCAGTTTAGTTTCTAAAAGAGATATAAGCTACTGCTTTTTTCTTCTTTTTAGGAAGGGAACGGGATAGTATAATAGTACACTCATCTATATGTGAATGCTAATGGAATTTTAAACTGCTGGTTAGTACCAAAAGCCCGACAACATAAAAAGCTGTCAAATCAGATTAGACCAATTGTCCACCCAGCCCAGATCCTGCTGGGCTGGAAGCATAAGTGGGCCCTTGAGAGAAGCAGTTTATCATGGGTAAGAGAAAAGTTCACAGGAAAAAATTTTATATGAGGGAAAATGGTAACCTGAGAGCTATACCAACTGAGATATATCAGTTAACTGAGAGCTATATCAAGATAGGCAGAGCTGAACAGGCCAGTCTTGAGTGAGTGAAGAAGGTCTTCCTGGTGGATTTTAAGAGAGTAAACTGATCTGCTGGCAACTGAGATACTGAAGGTAGCAGTGTGTAGGGCGCCACTCATAGCTAGTACTGTCTGTTACTACTAGCTATGATCGATCGAATGCACTTTATTTCTTCCTTACATTTTTTCCTGGAATTTGTTTTGTGCCTATTTAAGGTTTATGGTAATTGTTTGTGGGCTTTTAGCTACTTTTCTCTCAGGGCTTGGAAAGAATGTCTTAGATCTCCCTGATAGATTTAGGGCCGATCCTTTGACTAGGAAAGTAGAATTCAGGGGAGGATAGGAGTGTGGATAAAGCAGAGGCTGCTTCTGCGCTTCTTCGAGGAGCTGCTGCTCCAGGCCCTGAAGCAGAAAGAGACAGAGGCAGCTGCCTCTGAGCCATGGTATTAAACTGCCAGGTTGTGACTAGGGACACCAGCTCCTTAGTTTTCAGCTGCTCCAAACATCTTCACACGTAGCTATTTTAAGAACCTTTGCATTTGATCAGGGAGCATGTGGGGTTGAGCCTTGTGTTTTCCATTTCAGTTTTAGATCCTAAGCAGATGCAGTTAGTAGTTCAGAATTTAAAAACTTATTAGTGTATTTCCCCCCAACCAGTGCAAAAATAACTTCATATTGGGGAGGAAAATCATGGAATCGAGATGCAGACTTGTTTCTTAAATAAAATTAAAAGAATTTAGAACTTGGATTTTTTAAAAAATCACTAATATTTCCCATCACAATTCTTATTTGGGAAATTTTGGCTAAAAGTATGAAAGAATAAATAAAATCATTTGGCTAGACTCAGAATAATACATAACTATTTGTGCTAGTGCCCATTAATCTAACCCTATATTCTACTTATTATGCTTGGAATATTGCTGACAAGGACATCTTTGTATATTAGGGACATTTAGGATTGCCTCATGATAGCAAATGGTGATTTACCACTTGAACTTTGACAATCAGAGAAAGGTATCCTCTAAGATACCTCACCACCCTCCCTGAAGAGATAGAGTTGAAACAAGAATGAAGGCAACATAAAACAAAAAATTCTTTCTTTTAAAAATCTTTTAAGCTAAGTATCTGTAAATTCCTCTAAAATTTATACAGGTCTTCCTTGGTCTGTTGAAATTCTATATCTCTAATGGTCCACCACATATCTATGAATCTGAACCAGAGTTGCCCAATCTCTTAGTTTAAAAGATACATTTGTACTCTTCAGGAGATTCAACAAAGCAGAAGTGCTGGAATCTGCTGTTTGGATCCAGCTCTGGAAAAATAAAGGAGGTATGGTAACCAATTGTCCAGGTGCACCAGGGACTGAGGGATTTCCCAGGCTTCAGGACTTTCAGTGCTAAAATCAGGACTGTCCTGGGAAAACCAGGGGAGTGGATCACCCTAAATGGAGAACACATACCTGAAATGATCCAATTATAGAGGCTTATTGCTGTAGAGGACTGGGGTACAGAAACCAAGTGCCCCAATTCTCAGTCTGGTGCACTGTATACATGGCAGACTCCTTGTTTAGGGAGATGGGGGGAGAAGTTTGGTCACAAGATTCATCTGTTTATGGAGTTTCACCCTTCCTAACACAAGAGGAGACCTGAAGGCACAATAACAAAGTGTCATCTGGAAGCTTGGGAAGTTCAAGTTTCCCAATGAATTGGCCCAGCTTCCCAGGAAAACAACCAAAACCAAGGCTCCAAGATTATTCAGGTATTCCATAGTTATATCTTTTGTTTAAGATTTTACAAGGGCAACATATATGTGCTCACACAAATTTAAGGGGAAACAGTGCACAAAGCATACAAGTCTGCTGAACCACTAGAACAGAGTAAGAACAGAATAAGGGCTGTCTGAACCGAATATACCAATATCAAACATAATCCCAGTTAGAACTAAACCACTAAATGGATGTATTCATTACCATAGATTTTCAGTGGAAAAAAAAAAAAGAAATTTTAGGGTACTAAAATAAACAAAGGAAAAAGAATCCTTAGAAAATAACTGATATGGTCTGCTCCTCTCATTTCACAGATGAAGAATTGAAGCCTGAGGAAGTTTTCCCAAGGTCTTAGAACTAGTTAGTGGCAGAGAAATATGCCTGTTTTTCTGAGATAGTTAAAAATGATCAACCTACAGAAATTCAACTCTCTATTCTTGTGTAACAATGCCTATCAAAATTGCACTGTCTAATGTAAAAAGCCACCAGGCAAAAACCCATGCAGAAAACTTCAAGTAGCTGCCTCCAAATATACATAGTTGCCTGATAAATATACAATTACAAGGGAATATAAGCTGATTTTAGTAACAGAGACATTATTGCATATTCAATATCTGTCAAAACCAACAGGCACCACTGCTGCCCCACAACAGCCCATACTCAATATGGGAGGGTATCACAAAAGAAGATGACTCAGGCCATATTTGGAAGGAGCATATACTTGTCCATTTGTTTACTTATTTTTGTAACAAGCAAATGCCAGGCAACCCAATTTTGATCTCAGAATTATATAGTAACATCTAGATAAGGAGTCACGCTGAACCACTAGAACAGAGTGAGGGCTCTCTGAATATATCAATATCAAACAAAATCCCAGTTAGTACTAAACCAGTAAATGGATGTACTCATTATCATAATACATAATGCTTAAGAGCATGGATTTTTCCAGATGGCATCATGGGTTTTAATTCTAATTCTGTGTGGTCTTCAAAAAGTTACTTAACCTCTCAAAGTTTAATTTTCCTCAGTCATAAAATGGAGATAATAATTGTACTTGCGTTTTGAGGGACAATAAATGAGAAATATAAAAGGTTAAGTACAGTTAGTGGCAAATAATAAGTGCTCAGTAATCAGGAGATATTATTATCATTATTAATAATACAGAAAACTCCCACCATGGTGTTATAGATTGGGTCTAACAAAATTCAGTCTTGAAAGTGTGGTATGTCAGGTCTTTCAGAGAAGCTGATAAATGTTACAAGACCCAGGATACACACAGACACAAAATTTGGATCCCTTGGACCAAATTAAGAAGTCTTGGGCTAGAAATGTCACCTAGAAACCAAGGGAACTGGCATTTGAATGATGTGTTTTCTTTGGGACCCTAAGAACCACTGCTTTAGACACTATATGCCCCCAGACAGGTGTGAGTTTAAAATGCCAAATTTTGTGGTTTTGGCATAAAAAAAATTCCAGAAAGTTGATTATTAAAGGTAAACCACAAATTTCTTTGACCTATGTTAAATTAAGTAGGAATATCCTTTTCCCTTCCTTGAGATTCTCTAGCCATAAGCAAGTCACTATTATTCTTTTTTTTGCAATTCTTTTGCTCTCTCCTCCCATAAAATTTAGATCATGTAATGGAAGTTCCATCAAAATATGATAATTTATGGGCCCACAGCCCAGAGGATTTTGAGGAGACAATGAAATTCCTAATGTGTGCAAAATATTCCAGAATGGGAAATGACTCTTCCTGTGTACCAGTAATTATTTATGTAACAGTACCTTGGGAGAATGTTAATGGTAGAGCATTAAATTCCTCCTTTTAAAACAAGGCACTTCCACAGGGTTTTATATCTTCTTTCCTAATTTGGAAAGACAGCATTTGTACACACAAAATAGCAAGTTTTACTATTTTACTGTTAAGTGGTTAGGTCAGGTTTCAGACAGACTGTCCTGATGCATTAATACCTGCCAATTGTGTGGAAGGAAAGCTCCAGTTCAAACCATGACAGAGTTGTGGATCCATCACTATTAAAGTAAGCAAAGTAACCAGCAAATTCCATAACAAAAAAGTGCCAAAAGAGGCCATAATGCCTACTGAAGGGAGAAAAACTTTAGTTTACCTCAAATTCACATGCAGTTAGTAATTTCCCCAGATGGCATCATAAAACTGCAATCATGACCAAAATAATCTAAGTTATTTCAGCACGTAATTCTATTATTATGTTCCCATCCACATCTGGATAGTTCATTTGTAAAAGGCAATTTCAGTTGAGAAAAGAACTCAAAAAGTTCCGCTAGGTCTAGTGGAACTAATCTGTATATAAACAAGGAATTTTTTTAAAGCAGTATAGAAGAAAATAAAGATTTTCACCTGTACTTGCAGCACTAAAACAGTAGTTCAGTGTGAACTGGTAGCTACAAATTTACTTCTCTTGGTTCTGTCACAAAATCCATAAGAACTTAATGCTTTCAGGGTTAGATCAGATACACGTTAGTGGCAAAATGCCCGTCACCATTTTAGTGGGGCTTTTGCATTTCAATCCATTGCCCTAGTGACCAGAAAACATTTTCCTTGGTGTTTCCGTTAGCATATTTCTGCTATCTTATTAATTTTCAGCAGTTTTTTTAAACAGCAAAATAACCTCTGGTATTTTAAAATTTCCAAAAATGTGAAAACATACTATAGGGATCAGAGTATCAGCCTGGGATTAGTGGAACAGCCAGTCAAACACCACTTGAGTGAATCAGATGGCATTTAACTCATCTAAAGGATTCCAAAGGGAGTTTGCACTCCTAGCAGGAAGGTGAGCAACATGCCCTAGCACAGGGTAGGGTACAAGCTTCTGAATCTAAAACTCTCACAAGGACACACAGTTACAGAAGATGATGCCCATGCATGAAGGCAGACCTTGTTTTTTTTTTTAACTAAGTGATCATTCTCTAGGTCTCAACTGTTCTTTGGGTAAAAAGCCAAAGTAGGGCTTCTTGGAACAATCCTCCACCAGGTAGCTCTAGATCCTCTGCCACTGTTTCTCACTATCTCCACCAGAGTCCTTGCCCCAGAGGTCCTACTGTACCTTGCTTAATCCTGAGATTAATAAATCTGTCCAGATGGGAGGATTGTTGAAACAGATCCAGATTAGCAGATTTGTAGAATGGGTGCAGCCTAGACTGGCCTGGAGGAGGAATGTGATTCCACAAAGTCAGACATCATCAACAAGTGTACACCTCTGGTGGTATTCTGCAGTCTGGAAGCATGCACTTTTGCTTGTAATGGTATCCTGACTGTCCCGACTTGTTTCTGTGTCCTTATGATGAATCAATCTCTTCTGATTTACTGAGGAGGTATTTAGGTCTGATTGTTCCATTAACCCCAGCCTATCACTGACAGTAATTTCATATTTCCTGCATATCTTATGCCTAGCACACATAGATGTGTTATTTAATTGAAACTATAGGAAGTATATTCTGACTGCCTTGGTTTCTAGACTCCCAAGCACAACTCTATTCACACCAATAAATGAGTCTGATGGCGAGAAGCTACGTGAAAACAAATGACTTCCAAGATGAGTTTTATGTGAGAAAGAGTGAGAAGAGGAAGCTCACTGATTAAAAAGGGTTTTGTTTGTGGAGAAGTGGGTGGTGAGAACAATAGTTAAGTATGGGCTTCTGCAAAGGTAACTAATCTGAAACATCTCCTGGGATTGTATCATCTTGACCTAGCAGTTGTTTTTCTTTCCTACTTTCCAAACTACCTCTGTGTAAGGATTAATGACCTTCCCTCAGCCCATTAACTCAGACCATCATTAATCTCCAGGAAATACCTTGTCAGTATTGCTTAAAGGATACATGAGAAATGCTTTGTTTTACATTAAAAATGGTTAATCATACAGCTCTTTAACTACCCTTTTCAATGATTACTGAGTCTTCTTGGAATTCCCTTTGCCCCAGAATTTGTTAATATTTTACTCATAGTCTTACTTGTAAGCTGTGAAGTTAAATAGAAACTGCAATTGATCCAAAAGAAATGCCTTCCTGGAGGGTAAACTGAGTTTTCAAAAACACATGTAAAAAAGGATGTTACTAAACTAAATTCCTGTAATTCATACGTGTTTTATGTACTTGGAAACTGAATGTTGCCAACCCCAAATCTACATTATTGGTCAGCTCCAATTATGGGCTATTTCAATTTTAATCTTTGGTTGGAGAATACATTATCTACTAAATCAGCTTTGTAAAAAGTCTAGAAAATTTGATATAGGCATAAATATTTGTGTACTTTTAGAGGAATGTTTATGAGACTTAAACAATACTTGTTAAATGTTCTTGTGGACATGCCAAGAAAAGGCTAAAAGAGTAATCGCTATAGCCAATTATAGCAGAAAAAAACCTCATAAATGAGGTTTCCTATAAACACAAATTATCTCATGAGGAAAGAGTTAGGTAAAGGCAGATATTTTAATAGAAATATTAGAGTGAAAGCACAGGTGAGGTTTTGGCTGTGACAGAGAGAAGTGCTGACAGAAGCAGAAAACATGGAAGGGAAGAAACAAGGATGCCAGAGGCTGGGCAGTGAACTAGCTATGCTAAAAACGGTGGCTCAGTCTCTGAGGTAAGGGAAAAATAACAGAAATGATTGTTTTCATTCTCAGTTTTCCTGAACTTCTCTTCCACTTGAGGAGAGTTAGGAAGCTGAGGGCATTGATGTAAATCACCAAAGCAACAGGGCCAAACTCACTGCCATTCCTGAAAAGTGGGAAGAGGCCCTCAACGCAGGCCTTGGTCAGCCAGCTCTGCACTAGATTCTTCTCTGCCTTAGTCACTGGCCTCTGGGTCTTGAGAAGACTGGCCTCTGCTCCAAGCCACTGTTCTTTAAACAAAGTTGTGAACCGCTAACAGTTTTGTTTAAAAGTTTATAAAATGGAAACTACATTGCTACATCTCTCTGGAATATCTCAAACAAAATGTGGTTCAAATTTCTTGTTAAAAAAAGAAGTTCAGAGTTCCTGAATAAACAAAGACAGCCGATGTAGTTAACGGGCTTTGTGTGACCACAGCTATGTCATCTTGGTCTTCTGTCTCTTCCTTTGGGCAAAGGTCAGGGTGGGCCATTCAGTGAAGGGGCCTCCAACCAGTCCAGAAGGTCAGAAGCTGCCTGAGCCAGCTTCTATGCAGCGCCCCCCCCGCAACTTGGCAGGACTGGTGGTGGGATGGGCAGAGAGGCTACCTTCACCAGAGCCTGCCCTCTCCTACCCAGACACACACAGACAGCAGAGATCTTCATGGCAGGGAAGTGAGAAGCCAGCTCTTCGCAGAGGATGCCTGGGAGCCCCAATCTGGTAACTTGGCCTCTGGGCCTATAAGCAAATAAGGGGCACAAATGGACATTTCTACTAACTGAGAACCTCTGCGTTAATGCAGCTGCAGGGTCCTGCTCATGGCTTTTATTAACAGGGGTTGATCTTTACGTAAAGATCATTGATAATGCCTTGAACACACAGGGTACAAAGATGCTTTTCTTTAGGGTAGAGGAGACAGATCCATTTTAGCGCGACAATTTGTTATCTGGACAAACATGCTTATTGCAAAGCCAGGCAGGCCAAACCCAAATGTTTTCCTGTTTAAATTTTCCAGGAGACATTTTGTAATAGCCACTGGAAGTGACCATTCTAGAACTCCTAAGAACAGTCCATGCCGGCAGCCAACACGCATCTCCTCATCCCAACTTTGGTCCTTCACTGCTTATGCCTCCTTTTTGCTCGACACTCAGAATGATTGCTGTTACCTGCCCGATCAGTACTTCCAACTTCCCAAGGAAGGTCAGATTCAAGATTTGAGGAAAAAACCCCTACAGACTCTAGACCTTTAGTTACACAGAGGGACTCATGCTTCGAGTAGATTTTGCGAACATTAAAATGGCTATCCTGTCACTGATTTGCTTCCCTGTCAATAGCTGCGTAGCAGTTCCCAAAGGAGCGACAGCAGCCTTCCGAAAGGAGCTGCTCTGCTCAGGACTCAGGGTGCCACATGTGTCTTTCTGGCTGGCTCTCCCTGTTCCCTCTGCTCTTGCCGTTTTGAGCTTCTGCTATCTCCATGGTCTAAGTGGGCCCCTCTTAAAGGGCCACTTACTCTGCTTATACAGTGAGATTTCTAATCACCAGCTGCCTTTTGAAGACTCCTAGCCTGGGATCACAGAGTGCACAGGAATATAGAAAGGAATCTACAAAGGTCGGGGAAGGTATTTCACAAAATATAGATCTATGCACCCTGGTCAGTTGGTTGGCTCCATTTTTATAGCACTTAGCATCCCGAACCTCAACCACACACATTTTCCTCATCCACTGGCACCTGCACCACCGTGAGCAGAAGGCATTACATCGCTTTTTCCGTTGAACTACCCTTGCCAATCAGCTCTGCCCTGACAGAGCTTGGACGTAGATGGAAAGGCTATTTTTGATCAGAGGGCTTAGCAACATTCCCTAAAGAGAAAATATCTCTCCTACACACTCAAAGCATTATAGAACACTTCTTATATAATTTAGTCCCTGATCCCAGAAAAAGGAGAAAGCTGGCTTTGTGAAGTGTCATCTTTGGTGGCCAAGTAAAGAGCTAACAAATTCAGAGGAATCACTGTGTCCGGAATCACTGTGTCCTGGGGTTAGTTCTTTCAGTCGAACACTGAGTAGCTACTGAATGCAAAGCACTGTGGGGGGTAGAAGTAGAAAAAACCTAAAAACTATAAAACAGTGTAGAATATGAAAAATGTCACAACAGAGGTACAGATAAAGTGCTGGCATGATTCAAGAGAAAAAGAAAACCTTCCACCTGTGAAGAAGCAGAAAGATCCAATCTCTTCTGCAAGCATTCTATGCAAAGCGCAGGTTTTTAAGGCTACTTCCACTTCTCTTTCCTTATTATCCCCTTTCTGCGGGCATTTCTTTATTCTCTCACTGTTCCAAACCCTCCTGTGATGAACTGGATCAGACGGCACATGTGTTACTTTGAAGGGCATATTTATTTTTACTGCAATCCAGAATTCCAGCGGAAGCACTTAACTGAAAGCAAGGTTGTGAGAGTCATAACTTTTCTTCAGTTACTTACTCACCCTCTGCCTTTTCTTTGCTTCTTCTAACCTGATCTCCCTCACCTGAGGCCACTCTTAGCTGGCTGCAGAGCTGGACTGCTACTGCCCTCAAGTACCAAAGCTTGCTTCCAGAAAAGTCTCTGGTCCTGGCCTGTGCCCACAGTCAATGTACTTACTACCTTTCTTCAAGGGGCATGGGGAATTGCTGTTTCAGATGTAGCATTAACTGTCCCCTAGTAAAGGAAAGTAGGACATTTAGCTGTGCCAGGATGGTGAGGAAGGAAAAAATATTTTCTTCCCCAGAATCTGTTAAAAAGCTGTCTTGGACAGTAACTGGTAACTGCCACCTGGGCGAGGCTGATACATGTGTTTGCTTTTCACCATAGTCTAATGAAAATTCCAGCTTGCACCACACAGCTCCAGAGGTCCCCAAGTACAAAGTGGCCAAGGCACCCCAATATCTGATTGGCTCCCACCCTTCATGCAAGTGAGAGGTCATCCCACAGTTTCTTCTCTGCTCTCCATTATCTGGGCTAAAAGACTGACCACTGACACTCAGGAAGCTAAGCCTCTTCAGACTACCCCACCAGGAGCGGAAGAGTCAGGAAAGGCTGACCCTCTTCGCTAATAGCCTGGGAGAATTCTCTTCAAAGACATCAGAACACGTTCACAACAGCGCTCCCCCGGGACCTGCAGCAAGGCAATCACTAACCTCACTAGGCCTCAACTCTGCCAGAGGTCTCAGTGACTGCAGTCCTCAGAGCCCTGGCATTTTCAGCCCCCAGCAAAAATGCAAGCATCTCTGGCCAATACTCCGCTCATCTGCTGTATTTTCATTCCCGTATGACTCTGATTCCTCCCTCGGATTCTTCCCTTCTTCTCTGATTTCCCTCCAGATCCCTCCCATGGTGCTCTCTGAATCTTTCTGAAGACATGTGGAGTAGTACAAAAGCACAGCTTTGCAGTCAGGCAGATGTGGGTTCAGAGATTCTAATGTGGACTTGCTGTGTGACCCTAAATGATGCACGTGGCCTCTTTGTACCTTATGCCCTTACTTGTAAAACCCAGATGACAGTAATTAGTTTGTAGCATCCTATGAGGACTAAATGTATAAAACAACCAAGTACAGTACCTGGCACATCCTAGGTGCTCAATAAATGACAGCTATTTCTATTATTGGAAGCCCCACATGCTTAGCCTTTTCACATACTCTTTTTTTTTTTTTTTTTTTTCCCTTTTAGTACGCGGGCCTCTCACTGTTGTGGCCTCTCCCGTTGCGGAGCACAGGCTCCGGACGCGCAGGCTCAGCGGCCATGGCTCACAGGCCCAGCTGCTCCGCGGCATGTGGGATCTTCCCGGACCGGGGCACGGACCCATGTCCCCTGAATCGGCAGGCAGACTCTCTACCACTGCGCCACCAGGGAAGCCCCACTCTCACATACTCTTCTTCCCTCCTCCTGTTCCACCTGTTGTCCAGCTCTTCCCCCAGGACTTACACCCTTTCAGCCCCTCAAGGGAAGTCTGTTCATACTCCCATAGCCCAAGCCCTAAGCCTGGCTCCACAGTGCTGCTTCCAGGCCATTCCTTGCCATTTTCATATCACCAGCCATCCCCCTCCCTGGAGGCTTATGTCATCTGCCCATGCCACACTTGTCCAATCCCCAGTTCTGCCACCTACTGACTTTTCATCATCATTCCACCTATTTAATAAGGACTTTGGCAACTAGGTCAAACTTTTTTCCTCTTAATTCCCTCCCCATTGTGGGTAGCCTCAACCTGAACATAGATGATCTTTACAACAGTGTGTCTTCAGAGTTTCTCAACTCCAAAAGCAGTTTGCACATTCCACCTCAGCAATCCAGTTCCACAGCTATACCTGGAATGTTCTACCTCTGCACACCTATGATGCTTTACTGTACTTAAGTGGTTCCCAGGTCTGTCTCTCCTTGGTGAACTGTTAGTTCCTCACCAATAGAGATCACATCTTATTTGATTATTTTATCCTTATCCTTAGGATAGTGTCTGGTACACAGTAGGTGTTTAATAAGTATTTATGGAATGAATAACATGGTATATTTGTACAGTTTTTTAGAGCTTATGATATGCTTCTCTATCCATTATCTTATTAGCTTATAGCTTTAGGAAGGCAGAAACATTATGCAATTCCCCTGTATAAATATGGAAATGAGGCTCAGAAGAACTAATGACTTACTCAAGGTTACATGGTTAGACCACAACAAATACCTCTATATCACCTAGAGGCCAGCTGGGGCTTTTCCTCCTATCTCAGCAATAAGAATACACCTGTTCTTCCTTGCCTTCCTTACCCTGTGTATTTGTTTCTTTTGAAAACTTCAGAGAAAATTTGGAAAGATGATAGCTTATTCATCTTGTGTACATATGAATAGTTCTGAGAGGAATATGCATCTCTGTGCTCCCGACGGTCTCCTGCCTTCAAACTGTACATTAAACTCTCGGGATCTTCTTAAAAGAATTATGTAATGTTATATTTCATTGCCCCATTGTGAACACTAACATGATAAATGTTCAGTCTATTACCAACATTATGTAGATTTCAAAACTAGAAAATACAGAAACCCAATCTTGCATTCTCTGATTAATTCAATCCTGGATTTAAGCTTCCCGATAAAGCCCACAAAATGACAACTCAAAACTCCTCTGGGTTACCAAGGAAAAATGATCATTGGCAGAAATTTGAAAACTCTCTTTTAATGTATAAAGATGAGCTCTGCAATTGGCAAAGCAAAAACAGCTTCCCGAACCACTCTACGCCACATCCCGTACACAGCTGAATCCAATAAGTTCTTAACTGAAATCTGATTTACAATCCCAAACTGTGAAGTATCTAGTTTCAGGTAGTGAATGAAAAGTCTTTCTTATCTGGGTCATTTGCTATCTTTAAAGTGTTTTCCTAGTTTAAGGAAGCCATTTTTAAAAAAGGGATTATAGCTAACGGTTTCTTTTCACGGTAAGTTTCCACTCCTGTATATGGCAATGATTTTTATGCAATTCAACCTTCCTTAGGAAGGTACTACTGTGCCAGACACTGAGAGGGATACAAAATATGTACAGTACTTGCACACTGAAAACTACAAAATGCTGACTAAAGACATCAAAGATCTAAATAAAGAGAGCTACATACTGTGTTCACAGATTGGGATACTTAACAGCAAATGTGTCGATTTGCCCCCAGTTGATACACAGGTTTAATGCAATTCTGACCAAAATTTCTGCACATTTTTTTTTGTAGATATAGACCAGATAATTGTAAAATTTACATGGGAAGGTGAAGAAAGTAGAAAGCTAAAACATGTTGAATGAGAAGAAAAAGGTGGGAGGTATCAGTGTACCTAATTTCAAGATTTATATAGCTACAGTAATCAAGACTGTGTGTATTGGTGGAGGGATAGACACATAGATCAATAGAACAGAACAAGGAATCCAGAAATAGACTCATGTAAATATGCCTGAGTGAATTTTTTTTTTTTTTTTTGCGGTACGCGGGCCTCTCACTGTTGTGGCCTCTCCCGTTGCGGAGCACAGGCTCCGGACGCGCAGGCTCAGCGGCCATGGCTCACGGGCCCAGCCGCTTCGCGGTATGTGGGATCCTCCCGGACCGGGGCACGAACCCGTGTCCCCTGCATCGGCAGGCGGACTCTCAACCACTGCACCACCAGGGAAGCCCGCCTGAGTGATTTTTGACAAAGGTGTAAAAGCAATTCAACAACAACAATAACAAAAAGATAAGCCTTTTCAACAAATGGTCTTGGAGCAATGGGACATCTAGAGGAAAAAAAATGAACCTCAACCTAAGTCTACCACCTTACACAAAAAATTAATCAAAATGGATCATGGACTTAAAACATCTGTAAAACTCTTAGGAAAAACAATAAGAGAAAATCTTTGGGATCTAGGACTAGGCAAAGAGTTCCTACCCTTGATACCAAAAGCACAGTCCATAAAAGCAAACATGGATACATCAGATTTAATCAAAATGAAAAACTTCTGCTCTGTGAAAAACCCCTTTTAGAGAATGAAAAGAATCTTGAGGTTCAAAAAAAAAAAAATGTTCAAACCGCACATATAACAAAGGACCACTGTCTAGAATATATAAAGAATCCTCGTAATTTAACAGTAAAAAACCATACAATCCAATTAGAAAATGGGTAAAAGACATGAACAGACATTTCATCAAAGTGGATAGACAGATGGCAAATAGGCACATGAAAAGATATTCCACATCATTAACGATTAGGGAAATGCAAATTAAAACCAGAATGAGGTATCACTACACACCAATCAGAATGGCTAAAATTAAAAAATAGTGACAACAACAAGTGCTGGTGAGGAGTCAGAGAAACTAGATCACTTCCATTGCTGGTGTGGATGTAAATTGGTATAGCCACTCCAGAGAACAGTTTGGCAGTTTATTAAAACTAAAATATGGCCCAGCAATTGTAATTCTGGGCATTTATCCCAGATAAATGAAAACTTAGGTTCATACTACAAGTTATACACAAACGTTTGCAACAGCCAAAAACTGGAAACAAAGCAAATGTCCTTTAAAGGTGAGTAGTACCGTTATACCCACGCCATAGAATATTACTTGGCAAATAAAAGGAACAAGCTATCTAGACACACAACAACCTAGATAAATCTCCAGAAGATTATGCTGGGTGGAAAAGTCAATCTCAAAAGGTTATATACTATATGATTCCATTTATATAACATTCTTGAAATAATAAAATTATAGAAATAGAGAAGAGAATACTGGTTGCTAGGATTTAAGGAGGTGGTGAAGGTGGAAGGGAAATGGTTGTAGCTATAAAAGGTCATCATCCTTGTAGTAAAAGAAATGTTCTGTATTTTGACTGCATCAATGTTGACAACCTGGTTGTGATGCTGTACTACAGTTTTGCAAGATACTACCATTGAGGGAAACCGAGTAGAGGACACATGGGATTTCTCCATATCGCTCTTACAATTGCATGTGAATCTACAATTGTCTCAGGGTCAGGAATTTAAGTAAAAAATCAAAGGTATATATTTTGTTTTTTACATAAAAAGTGAGAAGATATGTATCAGAATCTTTACCCGTGGGTAGTAGTGAATCAGTGACTTTTATTTTCTTCTCTTGGATTATCTGACTTTTTCTACAATAAACATTCATTGTTTTGATAATTAAAAAATTAAGGAAGACATTGGCTATAAGCACAGAACTCAGCTCTAATGACCTAAGCTGTCCAACTCAGAATACCTGGTAATATGTTAGGCCAGGGGTCCCTGTCTTGATTTTGAGATTTTAAAGGGTCTAGTTTAAAATGAGCTATCTTTTCTTTTTTAAATTTCACATTTCAATTTTTTCAGTTCAGTATTCTATTTCTTCAGTTATCCAGTCTAATCTATTAAGGTACTTATGAAATTGCACAGATTCCCAATTTATGGTATCTTTAGCATTAGGCTGTATCCATACATAGAGAAAATTATGTATATCTAGGAAAATAAAACATTTATGGGTAGCCAAACTAAATGGAATTTGCCCAGAAAGTTCCAGTAGTTATACTTGGAGTGAGTCTGTCTCAGGAGAAGAGTGACACTGTGATTCTAATACTGAGATAACATTTTTCTAATACTTAGTGGATTAATTCTAAAAGATAATGAATGCAGGCAAATAAGTCCTGAGGAGAAGGTAGGAACTCAAATTAAGTAGGCATAATTCTTTCTGAAGGAGGAGCCTAAGAATAATAATAGTTATAATAACTTACTTTTGCTCAGGGCTTATTAGATACCAGGAAATGTTCTAAGAGCTTAACATTTATTGACTCATTTTATCAACTAGTCGTCTTCATACTGAGGTACTCGGCAAGCAAATATTTTACAAGATGTGCACATACAAGGGCATTTTAAGGAAATTAGTCTCCAGATCTTAACTTTCATTTGTACTTTATTTTTTAACTGCTTGAGAATCCACCTTGCATTCATATCAGTCTTTTCTCTTTACTAAAAGGCAAACTCCTCATCTAAGACAAATATTATCGTTCATTGCCTTGGACCCCACTGTCTTTGGAGTACACAAACTTCCTGGAATCTAAAACATGTTGTGATTAGCAAGAGTCCTGTCTTGCTCACACTAATTTTTTTAAGTGTAAAGCTTAGTCAATATTGAGATGTTCTGAATTCTTAACAGCCAGAGTAGAATAGGTGAAGGATGTGGATTCTTTCACATGTTATTTTCACATGTATGTTTTCTGAGAATGATAAATTACTCAAATACAGATCTAAAAACATATGAATACCTTTTTTCATTTCTTTCCATTTTTTTTTTAGTTACTCAGCAAGGTAGGTCAAACTTAATTTTTCACATCGTGCTAACTATTTCAGCCACACCAATTCTCATCTTATTTCATGTTATACTCCTTTCTACGTCTTACCAAAAATATGCTTTGAAACCTATGATGAAAAGTTTTAGATTTCAACTTGAAAATGTGTGGGGATGTATACAGTTTTTCTTAATTATTTTGGGAGTACATTTTTCAGTACCTCTATTCATAACAACCTTATGAGGTACATATTAATATCTTCATCCCCACTTTACAGATGTGGCTCAAATGAAGCCCAGAGAGGTTGAGCAACTTGCCCTAGAATACACAGCTATTAAAGAGTTAAGATTCTAACTGGAAGAATCTGGCCCCAGAACCTGAGCTCTTAACCACCACACATACTATCTTCAGAGTTTCAATTAATATTTACTCAGGCCTGACATGGAATCAGAACTATGTACCTCTGATTCATGAGAAGAGATACTGAAAAAAGACCCTGTCTTAAGGAAATGTTGGAAAATGTCCACAGGGAGAAGTTTAGCTTGTACCTAATGATACTGGTAGAAAATTGTTAGTTTTCCAATATTACTTTTATTCGCTTCCAGAGACAGTAAAAGCAGGAATTTGGGATACTCAAGTGAGTTCAAATACAAGGATTATCTGGAAAATTGAGGAGCCAGTATGTTTTTCAAACATGTCAGGCTCTGAAATCAGAACATGTTTATACTTCTAGTGACAAAAAAACTTATGATGCTTACTACTTGGGAATATGGAAGAAGTTATACACTGCTAAGTATCTTTAAAACTGGATGCTCTTTCCTTGTTACGTAATTTCCCACACTGTGTTTCTTCCCTTACAAAACATGAGACCTTTCCAATCAAATTCCACAGAGTTCATTTATTAAAGCATTTTGCTTTAAGGGAAGTGGACACACATGGACACACGCACACACACACATACACACACACACCCCCCTCTTAAAGACAGGATTCTGAGAATGGCATTTTCTAAATGACGTGAGTTAAAATTACTTGTAAGCCCAAGTTGCTTTGCAAATGTTTAACCTCTACACTAAGTTCAAGTTTTCTTAAAATATACTTTAGACTACATGGGATGGAATGAAGCAGGCCAGTCTGGGGAGGGTTGGAGACATCACATTCCCAGGGTAAGGGTGACCTATCACACTGGCACACCCGCAAAGAGCCTCTCAGGGAGTGGCGGTGAGACAACTTGTGTTGTTCCTTTAGAGAAGTTTTCCTCGGCATTCAGATGGGCTAATGATGTAGATCTCATTCTTTGCTTTGACAAAACTCATGCTCCTGTTTATAATAGCAAGGACATGGAAGCAATCTAAGTGTCCATCAACAGAGGAATGGTTAAAGATGTGGCACATATATACAATGGAATATTACTCAGCCATAAAAAGAAACGAAATTGAGCTATTTGTAGTGAGGTGGATGGACCTAGAGTCTGTCATACAGTGAAGTAACTCAGAAAGAGAAAAACAAATAACATGTGCTAACACATATATATGGAATCTAAAAAAAAAATGGTTCTGATGAACCTAGGGGCAGGACAGGAATAAAGACACAGATGTAGAGAATGGACTTGAGGACACGGGGAGGGGGAAGGGTAAACTGGGATGAAGTGAGAGAGTAGCACTGACATATACACACTACCAAATATAAAATAGATAGCTAGTGGGAAGCAGCCACATAGCACAGAGAGATCAGCCTGGTGCTTTGTGACCACCTAGAGGGGTGGGATAGGGAGGATGGGAGGGAGACACAAGAGGGAGGGGATATGGAGATATATGTATACGTACAGCTGATTCACTTTGTTATACAGCAGAAACTAACACAACATTGTAAAGCAATTATATTCTAGTAAAGATATTAAAAAAAAAAAAGAATAGAAAAAGACCCCAAAAACCCCATGCTCAGGGTGAGGCAGGGAAGGAAATGGGAAATGCTAGAGAGAATATGAGTGCAACCCCCAAATGGTCTGCTGTGGCTTTGAAAAGGCTGAGATTGGTAACACAGGGAAATGGGATCCCTGAAAAGCTTTACAACCTACTGTCCCAGAGGCCCCGGGCAAGTCACCTATCTGTAGGGCCTGTCTTGCTCTCAAAGTCTATGACTCAGAAAATCTGAGGTGGAACTCCTTCCTCTAAATTTATTAGAAAACGTTACAAGGTAGAGAAATAATCTCTTCCCTCAAAAACCACTATGAGCATGACAGAATCTCATGCTTGCATTCTCAGCAGCACTTTTCCAAAAGGTGTTTTCAATTATTTTCAGTGAGCTAATGTTCCCCTGACTATCTTAAAGTCTTAGAAGAGCAGGACAATTATATTTGAATCTTGAAGAAAATGAGCAAACAGCTGTACAGTGGACCTAGGTGGACACAGACACCTGGGGCTGGACTGGAAGTGGTCCTCACAGACTGCTTCCCAGTCCTAGGAGCCACCACTCTGGAGCAAGCCCTCCATGAAAGGAGCTCAAATGGGGCAACCACAATGACAAACCAGAGCAGAAAGGGCTTTGAGAAAATGTGAGGGTCTTCTGTGGCCACATGCACCTGTAGTTCTATTATGAGAAACACTGGCTGGCTTTGGGGTGGGTGTGGGGTAAGGAAGACGGTGCGTGACTTCCAACCTCCTTGAACTTTGTTTAGAACCAGGAGACCTTAGAGATCATTGATTCTAATTCCTACTTTTCACAGTTGAGGAAATATACAATTAAGGACTAGCTGACTTGCTCTAGGTCAGCTAACCAGTTAGTTTGTAGGTAGCAAAATGGAGACTAGAATCCAGCTGTTTCTACTGCCCGTGCCACTTAAAAAGCCTGTCCAAATCTTCCTCAGTTATGCACTGAGCATCTTCTACAGATTAATAAGGAACAACGAAATCTTACTTTATACAAATGAAACTGATATTTATACTCTACATATTACTTCCGTAGGGAGGTATTTTTCCCATGAAAGGTAAGATATCAAGAATATGATTCGGTCATAGAAGACCATCTAAAGAATCACAATGAAGAATGCTTAATTCCACTCTGTTAAACTAAAGCATGATTATTTTAGAAATGTTTCCTGCTTCATATACTTTTTGGTTGACATAATGCTTTGACCTACAGATGAATGTGGAAAAATCTTTATATCTCCATCTCCTCTTTAAGGCTTTTAATTAGGTTATTTCATTTTTGTATAAAGTTAGTAAAACTAGAAAGATTTAATTTTTAAGAAATTAGCTATTATTAAGTAGGAAAGAATTGGAAAGTCATGTAAATTTCTTGGATGATTTAGCTTGTGCACATGCATGCAGTAGTATGAGGAAAATGCAACTGAAGCCCAATAAGTAAAATGATTCCTGTAGGGCAAGTGTCGTCAGAATATTGGAAAGCAAATCAATAAAATGACTAAGTTTCTTCAAGCCATTGTAAACAACGGCTAGATATTGGAATGTATTAACAAAGTAACTATGTCTAGAGACTGTTAAAAAAAAAAAAGGAACAAAGAGTATCCCTCATCATCCAGATATTCAAAGGGTTAAATCACAACCCACTGCAGTTGCCCACCAACAGGGTAGTGCACCCCAGAAGGGAATTTAGGATGGAAAAAACAGGATAAGGCATTCAGTGCTTTGAATAAATGGGCCCACAGGTAGTTAAGATGCACACCTCAGGAAGAACTTCAATGACCCCAGATTTTTGCATCTTCCCATACAAAGAAAAGCACTAAAATCATCAACCAGAGATATCTGTTCTTTGTGAATAGCAGTAATCTTTTACCAAGATACATGCTCGACTACATGTTTTTCCTAGCCAGAAAAATTCATATACATACTGGGGCTCCTCCCCTACTTCCTTGGAACAATTTACTCTGAGCTACTGAGTGGCTATCTCCCAGGCTACAGCCCTCAGTAAGACCCTGAATAAAACTGAAACTCACAACTATCATGCTGTGTGTTTTTCTTTAAGTTGACGACACATAATGTTAATTATATCAGACAAATTTTTAATCTGGGATGCTTTACTGGCAGAAAATGGATAAAATGGTTCTTGCTGTGCTTTCTAATACTGATGCTTTGCAGAGCAGAATGGCTACAAAACAAAAACAAAACCCAACCAACTAATCAAGCAAAATAAAGCCCCTCAAAACACTGACAATACCAAGTGCTGGTGAGGATGTGGAGCAACTGGAATTCTCATACACTGTGGGAATACAAAATAGTACAGTCCCTTTGGAAAACACTAGGAAGTTCCTTATAAAATGTTAAACGTACATTTACAATAAAATACAGTAATCTTACTCCTAGAGAAACATCCCAGAGAAATAAAAGTTACGTTTGACTTAAAAACCTGTTCATCATGGGCTTCCCTGGTGGCGCAGTGGTTGAGAGTCTGCCTGCCGATGCAGGGGACACGGGTTCGTGCCCCGATCTGGGAAGATCCCACATGCCGCGGAGCGGCTGGGCCCCGTGAGCCATGGCCGCTGAGCCTGTACGTCCGGAGCCTGTGCTCTGCAACGCAAGAGGCCACGGCAGTGGGAGGCCCGCTACCGCAAAAAAAAAAAACAAAAAACAAAACCTGTTCATGAACACTTACAGTGAGTTTGTTCATAATTACTCCAAACAGGAAAAAACCCAAATGTCCTTCAGCTGGTGAGTGGATAAGAAAACTGTGGTATGTCTATATAATGCAATATTACACAGTGGCAAAATGGAACAAACTATTGGTATACACAACAACCTGGGTGAATCTCAAGTACGTTATGCTAAGTGAAAGAAATCAGATTAAAAATGTTATTATTCTATTCACATGACATCCAGGAAAAGGTGAAATTAGAGGAAAAAACAAACTGGTTGCCGAGGATTGAGAGTAGCGGTAGGGGTTGATTTAAAAAGCCAGCAAGAGGGAATTTCTTGGGGTGATGAAAGTGTTCCGTATTTTGATTGTGGTGGAGGTTACATCACTGTATGCATTCGTCTGTATCACAGAACTATACACAAGAAAGTGAAAAAATGGGTTACCCATTGCTGTCAACTCTCCGGTGATTTTTATTAAATATTTTAAGAAGTTCTATACTAAATGGTTGTAATGATCCATAGGAATAGACATCATATTTTAGACTGTAGCCTGCTGGGTAACACACCAAAATTTTTTTCAAAGTTTTTTTAAATTGAAAAAAAAGTACTGAGTGTGTCAACTAGGCGTCAGGTACTGTTATTTAGTGGTAAAAATACAGACATGAATAGGATTTGTTTTGGGCCTTGTACAGTGTACAAATGGGGAAGCTGAGTCAATGGTATTTCTCTGTAGCAGCACTTGCAATGAGACAATCAATGTTGTTGGTATCCAAACAAGCACAGGCAACTTTGTGGCTTTTCCGTTCCTTTCATCTGTGGTGCCAAGGGTGACTCTGAATTGTTCTGCTAATCAGCTCGACAGGTTAACTATGGGAGACTGAATAAAACAAAGCAGCCTGTGGCAGGTTAAAGATTTCCTATTACTGCCAGTAAAGAAATGCAACTATGCTATGTGCTTTATGCAGGTCTGCTGCAGAAAGGTATACATGTTTATTTCATTAAGTTATTTTATTACCTGGGGGAACCAAACGTCAAGTTTAGCTCTCTAACACGAATCATATTTTATCCAAATGCAGATGTACTTTTGAACTATGGCAGCCATTTAATTAACTCGTCTAATGACTAAACTCATGACCTTCTATATTAAATGTAGTGATCTTTATGCCAAAGAATCTAACCTGGAGCTAAGTTATCCATTAAAATTCAACTTGGTAGTATGTTACTCTTCACGAAAAAGTAACCTCCTCTCTTCCTGCTAGTGGAGGTCTCCAGAGAAACACAGAATGAATAAAAGACATATGTAATTTCTTTTATTTGGCCGCTCAGGAAGGGCGTCATCAACACGCACAGCTGATTCTCAGGTGACAGATAAAAATGACAGAACACTGAGGTGGCTGAAGAATACTTCAGAAACATTTCAGTTGGAGGAAAGGTACTTAATTTCCTCATGAGAGCTGGAAAGCCTATGTATGAGGATTTTATTTGCTTGCATCTTAGGGCTGTGCTGACACGCAGGATGGAAGAGGACCATAGAGGGGCCTCGGTGATAAGAGAGGAAGGAATAGGAACATTTTTGCTTCTGAGACAAAAGGGGAAAGAAACTTTGGATTGACATACAGTTTTGAGAAATTATAAATGCCTAGAAAAAGCATAGCCCCTAATGGGCAACATATATATAAAAAAGACTGCAAAAATGACTGAGTAAAACTGAGTCATTTTTCCCTAAGTGAGGAAATGTAGTAAGAAATGAATTCTTAGAGAACTCATGACATCATCCGTCTTGGTGTGAAATACTCTCATTAATTTATAGTCACATCAAGTACTACAATAAGCTGTCCCCAAATATCAATGTTCTCTTCAGGCACACAGTTATTAACTCTGCCTGTACAGTAGAATCACCTTAAACACTTAAAAAATTTTCTGTGATTCTAATTCCATTGATCATGGTTGTGTCCAAGCATCAACAGTTTTAAAAGTTCCTCTTGTGATTCAATTGAGTAGTCAGGGCTATGAACCGCTTTAGGGGATACGACTTGGTTATTAGGAAGATCAGCTGAGACTTTCAACCATACATACATATTTAAAAGGGTGCCATAATTCAACAAACTTGACAGAAAAATCTGAAGCTAAAGAAATGGGCAGGGAATAAACTTCTACATTATGAAATAATTCCTGGATTCATTCTTTAAAAGTGGTCCTTCATATAGTGGCTATTTTATAATTCACTAACTTGATGCTAAGCTGGGGTTAATTGATGGGGATAGGTGTTTTAGCAGCCATATTCCAGCTAGGCCAGCAAAAGGGAAGATATAGCACCTACAAAATGATAATATCAGCCAACTGAAAACTATGATTTGATTTATAAATATTCTGTTTTCATCTGACTTTTCAGGAATACAGCTAAGTGGAAAAAGTGAGGTCTACCTGTATATCCATATGCTTGTGCTTATATATAACTGATGATTTCTCTAACTTATGATTTTTATAATCAAATCCATTGCAAATATAGAGTAAAACCACAGCAGTTCTTGTTTATAAAGCTTCCCTGAATAGACACAGCCGCCATAAGGTTTTTATTTCCCATAATATCATATTGTCTTCCAGTTTTTAGTGGATTCCCCCTTTAAACAAACCTTTGAATCTTTGAAAAATCTTTACTAATTCTCTGAGTTTTCTCAGAGAATCCTATGTATACATCTCAAAGTGAACGCAAAATGTGAATTTGCAGGCAACCTTGATAAGAATTCATATTTAGGACCAAATTAACCAGGTAGGTTGACCTGAGCTTATCAATGCCAGCATACTTTAGAGTGTAGCACGAAAAACAAATCTCTACCCAATGGGACAGTGAGGAATAGTGGGTGGGAAAGTAACAGGGCCTTTTCAAAACGAGCCATTCAAAAGGTTGGCATTAAAAATATTTATGCAAGTGCCTGAGATAAAAATAAGGAGCTTTTGGTACACATGCAGAATCTGGAAGCCCAGACACGAAATGAATGAGGTGAGTCTCACGTTCCAAAGTTTTCCTTTAAACCTGAGCACCTTTCTTTTGGCATGAGGTAACTAGAATCTTCATGCAAGCATTATTATTATTACTTTATGAGAGGAAGGAGTAACACAAATTACCTATGACAGTGAAATGAACCTTGTAAACCAGCTGTCAACTTCACAATACATAATCTTTATAATTATGCTCATAACCTTAATACTTTTGTTCAAAAAGCTACTGTAGATCATCTATGGCAAGAATCAAAGAAATGGTGATTAAAATTTTTTTTGTAAAGTTGAAAACAGAACTTAGTTAAGGCCGATTATTCTAGTATCTTTAAGGCCGATTATTCTAGTATCTTTTTAAAATGTGACAGTAAATGAAGACCTCATATTACAAAGGAGATAAAGAAGCATGCTTCTAAGCAAATAATATTTTCTTCTTGGTAAAAATCATCTCCTTTTTTATGGCATCAGAGACAACAACCATCAAAGCAGGCAGGAAAAAAAGTCTCAATGATTATGACAGTCTAAAATAATGGTTAGCAAATTTTGGTGCACACCAGAATCACCCAGAGCGCTTGCTGAAATACAGATTTCTGGGTCTCACCCCGAGTTTCTGGGGTTGGGCCAGAAATGTTCATTTCTAACAAGCTCCCAGGTGATGCTAACGCTGCTGCCGCAGGCAGCATACTTTGAGAACTGCTCATCTACAATAATCCTTTCGCAATTAACTAGTTGGTAAAGATTAAAAAAAAAAAAAGTAGCTACAGGCTCAAGAACTCCTGAGATTCAGTTAAAATCCTTTCCTTGGATCATTTTCTAGACAACTTTGACTCTGTCAGGCACTGACTGCCAGCATGTCTGACCCTGAACAATAAAACCCACACATAATTTTATTTAGAGATTTAAACTGCTGCTGAAGAATTGTGATTTCATAAATGTAGCCAGTCAAATGTATACATTCTAAATTACTAGATTAAACTTGAACTTTTCTAAACATTAAATAAAACCACAGGGCAAGAGTTCTCCATTTCTTCTTTCAAAACCACAGACAAGCCAATTCTATAGATTGTGGAATGTACGATAGGTCATTCTCACAAAATAAACCCCAAGGGGTGAATTATCTCTTCAAACTAGGCGGTGTCTTAAGTCAACAAGGGTTAAGTCTTTGAATATCATGCTGACAAGCAGATTTTGTGACATTTATGGACCTCACAGAAATAGAAACATGTAACAATAAATTTAAGCAAGGGTATAAAAAAATGGGTGTGTTTGTGTGGTGTCTATAAAAGAAAATTTGCTGGAGTTTGACTATAACTGAAAAGTGGCTACCCTGAGGGACTCTGTTTCCCAGAGCTGCATTCTTCTGACCAGAAACATGGATACCATGTTGCTGTTAAGGGCTCTCATAGCTGGCTCATGTTTCACCCAGATTTTACAGGCCATCTTCTCCAACATGTTTCTGGAAATGCGGTATTAATGAATGAGTTTTCTCATCTATAATGATATCATTTTTTTTCCCTCCCTAACAGTACGGCAGAGTTCCTTTAAGTGTCTACTTTACTGTATTTGTAAATTCTTGCCCATGAGTTATATAAGTACTAGGTAGTAGTAACTTTTTTACATGTGCAGTTTTGGTAGGTTAAACAGAATAAATACTAGTTTATGAACTTTATGTGGCATACTTTATTCTATGATATAGGGCTCCACAGTTTAACAATAATGTTCTTGGCTTGTTACAAACAACATAATGAAGAATCAAGAGGTTCTTGTATTTTGTAACCCCATTCTAAAGATTCAGTAGAACCAAAAAAGTCTAGAACATGCCATCCTTAGGTAATTATACTTTCAGAACATTATGTAGTATTTTTTTGAAGAAGGAGAGGGAATATCTTAAGTTCTTTCTCAGATAGCCTTAGGTCTAAATATGCCATGCCTCATACTCTAAAAATAGTGGTTCTCAATTGGAGGTGATTTTGCCCCTGGCAGACATTTGTCAATATCTGGAGACATTTTTAATTGTCACAATGGGAGGGTACTACTTGCTTCTGGTGGGTAGAGGCCAGGGATGCAGCTAAACCCCCGCCAGTGCACAGGACAGCCTCCCACAACTTAGATATATCCAGCACAAAATGTCAATAGTGCTGCTGCTGAGAAACCCTGCTCTAAAACAACTAAGATATTAATAATAAAAATACATGATGTAATATAGTATCAGAACCAGATTGACCATCCTGCTAAACATTCTATTATTTTCTTGCATTAATGTATATAAAAAGTTCACTTCCTAGAGAACTTTTGGTGACAGTCACACTAATAAAATCAAACTACACTGGCATTTAGGCTTTAAGGATGCAACAGTTAGGGTGCAGAGGCCAAGCTACAAGAGGATCTCAGTCCCGAACCAAGGAATCTTCGTGAGCTGTTACTCCCTAAGCTACCCACAGAGAGATCTCGCTACACAAATATATATGGAAGATAAGGGGTGCCAAGTACTCTTTCAAGCGGTTGACATTGAGAGATAAGATTAGTCTGAGCAAGAGTATGACATTGGGCTTTCAAAGAATACTGTTAGGTTTACAAGGACATAAATTAACCATCAGCGTATCTGCTGGATGATAATAACTGGATGATCTGCTGGTGGTATATAACTTGCTTTATATGAAAGGTGATCCACTGTTCTCCATTGTTATTGCTGAGAAAAAAAGAGAAAGTCTTCTTTAATTGTGCCACTGTGGATTAAGATTGGTAGAAGACAGGCAGACTGTGAAAAATGTTAGATCGTAAATTATTCTAAAGAATCTTCATGTCTTGAAAATGTTAAGAGCAGAAGAAGGACACTTGGGTGGTTTAGGTAAGGTTCATCTTAAGAGCAGATTATGGACCATGAAAGTGGTTTGAAGTCCTGCAACTTTTTTCTAAAATCAAATGAGGGGCTAGAGTATCAGCACGATTAATGAATAAAACACTGGCTGTTGACAGTGCCTAAACAATGCCTTCCACATGTAAGATGCTCAACAGACATTTCTTGAATAAATAAGTGAAGAATGACAGAAATATGTGAATCTGTATTCTAAACTCACATTTTAAGACAGCAATGTGAGCCAGTTTCAAGTGGACTGGTTTGGTAACCATGGTAGGAATGCATACATATGTATCACAAAATAGGACCAAGCAAGAAAATTCAGTCCATGCCTCGTTCAGGTAATAAATAGTGAAACATGATAGTGCTCCTCATCTATTCTCACAAGCCTTCCAGCTCCAGTGCAAATAAATAATTAGCTGATTTTGCCTAAGAAATGACATAAATTCTAATTATTCATAAACCCATATACTGTCTTCCTGCCACCTTAACTGCTTCTTGCCAGTGGGGGAACAGCACAAGGCATCTACCTTTCAAACCTCACCAGTTTCAGCCTTTCTAGGATTGGTTAAGAGGAAATTTAAGAGGGATTTCTCAAAATGTGGCCCAGATTACCCCAATCTGCATTACCCTCAGTACTAAATTCATATTCCTGGGCTCCACTTCTCACTATAGAATTGGAATTGTCCAGCGGGTCCTTCCAGGAATTTGAATTTTAACGTGCTCCCTGGTGATTTTGATGAAACCCCCTGTAAAATGAGAGTCTGCTCAGGGAGAGTTAGAACGCTAGAATTATAAAAATATTTTTTTCCCTCTAAGCTAGCTTATGAGAGCTTTAAGAATAGTGGCTAACTTATTTCAGCAGAAGGATGGAGTAAAGGTTAAAAGACTGTGGAAGACCCAAAGCTGAGACTATCAATTTTTTAATGCATTTAATTTCTCACATGGTTGCTTGATCCACCTGCTCCAAGCTTCTACTCTGTTTCTCAACATACCATGGGAATCTTTGATGGAGATTACATTACACCACATGGGAGTTTATTATACTTTAATAAAAGGAAAAAAAAAAAAGAAAAAGAAAACCACATCCATTTTATTCTCTGTAAGTTCTTTTTAAATAATGGGGATATCGAACCTTGATTTTTTTTTTAAGGTTAACGTAAGGGTAATGAACCATAGAAGTTGTAAAATGGCAGTAACCACCCCAATCCAGGCTTCATCAGGGAATTAATTTTTGTTCTGAAATGTGAATATAGGTATCTAATATTTTGGGAATTCACACAAACTCATTTAAAACAATAGAACCCCCAAATGAAGAGAAAATCAGAAAAATTTGGAAGACTGTTCTCATTCCACACCCTTATAAAGAGTTTTAATAACTCAGAAGTGACATTGGCTGTATGTATCCAAAAATTTAAAAAATCTACTTTCTTGTTTATATGATAAAATATTTCTTCTGATTTTTCATGAACTACAAAATAAATGTTTCTACAAAGTGAAAACATAAACATCACCTCAAATGCAACCAAGGACATAAAGAACTTCAAACACTATTATCATACAGTCAGTCAACAAATATTTACTAAGCAATCATATGGTAAATTAAAGATGGCCACAAATTCTTTGCCATTCATCCTGTCAAGAAGTGTTGGCTATTTCCTTTCCCCTTGGATCGAGGCTGGCCTTGTAACTGCTTTGACCAACTGAAAGCATCAAAAATGACCCTCAGCCATTTCTGGCTGTAAGTTAGCCCTGAAATGGCTTGTGCTTTCACTCTTGCACTCTTGGAGGCCAGTCACCACACTGTGAAGAAGTCTGCTCCAGATTGCTGGATGCTGAGAAGACCGTGGAGAGAGACCTTGGAGGATGAGGGGCTATTTTGTGTGTTTTCAGTCTCAGCTAAATTCTCAGCTGAATACTGCTTCAAGGGACCATGGCCAGCCACACCATGTGGAGAAGAGCCACTTAGCGAAGCCCAGTCAATAAATAAACTGTTGTTCTATACACTTGGAGTGGTTTGCTATGCAGCAACAGAGAACTAGAATAACCACTATGTACTATATTAGCTGCTCTAAGTCTTAGAGCTAAAACAGAGAAAAAGGTAGACAAAGTTTCCTTAGTTGCTCTGGATTAATCAACTGTTAGCTAAAATTAAAATACATTAATATGAAAGGCTGTATTTCTGGTGTACATTTAATTTCAATAAGAACTGTTATTTTCTCTCCAATATACTGAGACTTTGAAAAGTTCATTTACTTTGTTTCTTAGTCGTTCCAACTGAGAAGTGGGACTAAATATATTAACACCAATATAATGTTTATATCCTAAAATGCTGAGATGAAATTGTTATCAAACCAGTATTTATTATTATCTTTTAAAAAAAGCCCAATTCTAAGTTACAGGTAGAATAATACTGCTAGTATAATTAATAATCTTTTAGCTGGCCAGTATACTATTGACATTCTCTTTTAGAGTCTGAATAAATGAAACCAGGTTTCCCCAATCTCTATTTTAATAATTCCTTATTATTAAAAAAATCCATATTCTTCTTAATAAACTTATTTCATTCTGTGTTATTTACATATCAAGTTAACTCTTGGGGATAAAGCTTATCTTGTAATTCCTCTACCTGGAATGTTATTCTCCCCTCTTCATTTGCCTAAATCCTCCTTATCTTAAATACACACTGCCTTGCATTAACTTTTTATACAATAAATACCTTGAAGACAGAATCCAGCCATGGTCTAGTAGCTAAACACCTACATGTTTAACCACTTTCATTTTTTGAGTCTGGTTGCTGCTCTGAAACACTCTAGTGATGTGCAAACATTTCTGCTTCTCAGATTGTAACAGAGAGACAATTCTGGTACTTCCCTAGGGGTCTGCTTCTTAAAAATACCATGCATCACTGTGTGGAAGCTCACAGGATAATGGCAGAGTCTCTGCATGATGGTGTGTTGTCATTTGCTCCCACGAACCTATGAACAATGTGTGAATGTCTAATTTTCCCAAGGTCTTTGCATGTCAAATAAGAGCTATTCCAGTATCCACTCTTCTTTCAAAGGGCCCAAATTTCAAAACACAGCTGTCTGTGATGTTGGGAGACCTAACCGGAATTTGCAAACAAGCTTATGTAAGCATACCCTGGCCAGCCTTGTACTGAAAGGCCTATGTGAATGAGAGTTTTGATTTCTCATGTGGACAGCTAAGGGTCTTCTGGGAAGAGGCATCTCCTGTCTGAACTGTAATCTGAAGAGTACCCTCTGTATTTTATCCTTAACTGTACAGAACATGGTGCTGGGCAAGAAACAATAGCAGACTTGTAAAACACTAAGTCTGCTTAATGCCCAGGCTGCATAATGCTCTCATTAACAACGTTATTAATGACCTGGAAGCTTGAGTGGACATTACATTAATAAGTTCCTCAGACGGTACTAAATGTGGAGATGGTAGGGGAGACAAAGGTGAGGCCAAATAATATTAATGGACCTGTGGAGATTATGGGCAGTAAAGTACACCATGAGTTCAGCCTGGGAACATACAACGAAGTACGAGCATCCAGGAAAAAAATAACACAGAAGATTGACATTCATTGGGTAGCTGGAACCTCAGACACATGTCAAAAACAACTAGATAGATATTATTACCCAAAGAATAGATAGGATTTTGCTGTGTAACAGAAATAGCAAGGTATAAAGTTTATAACAAGCTGCCCATCAGAGGGCTTCAGCAAATGCTGATGGTGGTAAAAAAAAAAAAAAAAAGGCAGTGAAGGGGCTGTTCTTGGCTACAGGAGTGTGAGCACCTGGACTTCTGCTTTGGCTTTAAATGGTCTTTTAGGAAGATGAAAAGCACCTGAGAGATTTGAGGGATTTTTTTTTTTTTTTCTTTCTTTTTTTTTTTTACAGAAATAAGCTTATGATGAGAGATTAAAGAAATCAAACAGACAAAACTCTGCTGAGCAATGACAAAAAGAGGTATTTAACTCTGATCAAAATTACTGTTTATAGTTTAAGGGTTTTACAGATAAGATAATTAACAAATATATTGTTTAGTTATACATATGGCAGATGAAAAAGTGAATTTACAGGAAGCATCAGCCCTGACAAAGCCATGTAATTGAAAGAAGACCCAGGATCACAGAATTTTAGAGAAAAAGGGATGTAAGAGATGATCTAGCTTTGTGTCTTCAAAGTGAGGTCTGAAGGCTCCCTAATTCAGAACTGCCCAGAGAACTTGTTAAAAATGATTTCTCAGCTCCTACTCAGCCCTCCTGGATCCTAATACTGAAGGGGGATTGGCTTGAGAAGCTTCAAGAGTTTAAGGGCCTCTTCCTATAAATAAGGAAACTGAGGCCCAGAGAGGTAAGCTGCCCAAGGTCAGACACCAGTTAGTCCTGGTTCCTGGTCCAAGGTTGTTACCACCACTCTGGGATGAAACTTTCCCGAATCTATAAATTGCCTTTATTATCATATTATGTAGTTTTCTGAGAATATAATTTGTAATTCACATTCTAGATGTTGCTTCAAATGATAAGGGAAGGGAGATGAGAGAAAATAGAGAACAAAGATTGGGGTAGGAGGTAGAAAGGAAAAACTCAGCCAGACAGGAGCGGGAGTCACAAATAACTAAGTAGTCTCTGATTAAGACAGCCTAATGTCTACATGGGTGACGTTAAATCATAGTCTGAATAGAAAGGCCTTCCATCCACTCCATAGCTAACTCCCTCCCCCTGCTCCTTCCACCAAAATATACACTTAGGAGAAAAAAATCTGAGAGAAACTGGCCCTAAAAGGAACCTGAGGTTAATAAGTGAGTTTGGCTTAATGCCCTGGGCCTTGTCCAAGTTCATCTTGAAAGAGATGGACATGAGAAGAGTAAATGGAAATGTTCCCTCTAGGCCACCACACAGGGATGGCACTGTGACGACCTACTCTCCAAATCCTAAATTATTTCTAGATACAGAGTGCCATGTGAAACACACAAAGACAGAACCATATGGTGTGCTGTATTCAAAGGTTTTTCTTATAGTTTCTCAACTCTCACAGACTTATTGTTTCCACAACTAAAGAACTACTGGCCAAAGTTTTAATGAAATTAAACCAAACCTCTCATCCTCCTATTCCCATCATCACATGACAGTTTTAGAATTCTACCACCTTTTAGATTCCCTGATTTATACTGGCTTTTAACTTCTGTATTCTTTTACATTGACTAACAAGAAACAAAAATTATGTTAAAAAGTATAATAAAGCTTCCATGGAAAGAGAACTTAGAAAGGGAAGAAAACCTAAACAAAAGTGAAATCTCTGCCTCGTTATCATAAACCTTTTGCTCCTATGGAGTGAAGGTCATAGGGATAAGAAGCAGGTTGTGGCTTGTCCTTGTAACTATTTCTGTGGCAGCGACTGGCACGTTCTGGATAGTTCTCCCGTCTCATTAGGAGCCTATTATTTGAACAGCGATCATGTTGCATTGATATGGCGTCTTTAAGCAAAAGTTGGCCAGGGAGTGTTTCCAGGCTGGCCATTTCCTGTTTGACAGTTTCTAATCCTATAAAGGTAATCTGGGTCTTCCCCCAAGGCAAACCAAAACAAAAGAGAACTAACACTGATCAATAAAATGAATCATGAAAAATATAATAGGTTAAAATGGCTTTCGGTAAATATAGCTTTATAAAAAAAATCATTATAAAAGAGACCCTATGTTTGAAATGCATAGAAAATGAGATGATTAAAAAAAAAAAGAAATTGGAAACTGAACTTTAAAAGAAAGATGTATTACCAAAGCACAGTTTTTATTACTTTTCAGAAAAAAGAAAGCTCATTTTATTACAATTTGCCAAACTTACGGGCTATAAAATGGACTTGCGAAAAGATTTCTGGAACATGATAAAAAGATCTATAGAGAAAATAGTGGAAGGAAGATTATGCATTCAAATTATATTTTAGAGTGCAAAAGGCCTCTGAAAAACAGATTTCAAAGAACATATTCATACAAAGGAAGAAGGCCCTTTGATTTCTCATAAAGGCACAACTCTGATATCTTGTCTGCTCCCGGAGCACAGGGAGCAGATTCAGTAGCAGAAATCTTTGCCTTACATTTTGGAGCAGCCTTGGGAGAGCAGCAGAGAGCTCTCACAGTCTGCCTGGAGGGCCCAGAGGGGCTTTCCAATTTAGAGCTCTGGTACTCTTCTGCAGGATAAACAGCTCCGGATTCTTCTTTAATGACAACAGCATATCAGCTCCTTTTGAGGTTACAGCATACATAAACAGGATCTGCCTCATATTTTCCAGTTGTGGAGGAGGGAAGGCCAAAAAAAAAAAAAAAAAAAAAAAGGACCCCACAAACCTTTTCCTGCAGTTAACTGTGGAGGATGACTTGCTTTGACCCATATGCAAGACTGAAAAAAGGAAAGAAAGAATCACAGAATGGAAAATGTTCCCAGAAAGGAAACAGGAAAAGCATTACTTCCTCTGTGTGTGAGAACATCAGTGGACAATCAGAGGGGAGAAAGGTAATGCTTTAAAGGGTTTTAAAAGAAAAGGGATGCAAGCTTAAGAAGAATGAGTAGAAAGGGTTCTTAATAAAGTCTTCTTGGTGCCAAAACCCAGAGACATCAATTGAGAGGTCTTGCCGGGCACACGCCCTGCTCTTCACTTTGAATGCTAAAGTTAACACTGGCTGTCAGGTTAGGTAGACAAGCAGGCTATTTCCCAGGATCCCCTGAGGGATCGGCTTGGCACTGAAAACCTCCTGGCCTTCAGGAAGCCCTAAAAAAACGCGACAAATGAAGATATTTGCTCACAGAACTCACTTTCTTGCACCCTGAGCCCAAATTCCTTACTTGGTTTTGGACTGAAGGTCTAAAGGAAAAACCTCAAGATTTCTGTTTTACTGACCTAGGCCTACCAGTCTCCCCCCTCACCTCCCCTACCCCAATATTTTCCAGAAAGCTGCAGAGAAAACTACTTCATCTGTATTTAAATGTGTATTTTAGTGGTGGGTCAGCAAGCTTTTCTGCATCATTCAAAACACTGAGCTGACAAAATGAGAGCCACAGAAGAAAATGAGAAACCAGTTAGTTAGGTTCAGAGGTAAAGAAGAAGCCAGCCAGAGACAACTCTGTTATCAGAAACCCAAGCTTGAGTCAAGGGGAGCTCTCAGAGCCATGGTCAAGTTTGAATCTGGATTTGGAAAGGCAGGGAATCATCTAGGACAGGTGGCTACTGAGAAAACTGTCTCCCATTTCTAGGCACATTCCATTCCCAGCTAAATAATCCATGGACTTGGGGAAATAACAGTTGAAGAAACTTGGCACATGAGATTTGAAGTAGCTAAGGTCAGTGGACCTTTAATTCACAGCTTACTGCCTAGTGCTTTTGTCCTAAAACATGGTTCACGCAACACTCAAGAAAGCGTGGTAAGTCCAACTTGCTCATCTAAAAGAATGGTAGTCCTAAGACCATCAGGGATGACAGTTTTATCCTGACACATGCTGATTAGCTTGCCACAGGACAGACTAGTCCTATGAATCTCTGCAGGTAAGAGTTCTCTGTATTTCAGTTTCAGTCTATGGATCAAGATATCAAATTATAAAAATGCAATTAATTAGCTGATATGGCAAACCTCTCCTGAAGGCACCTGATAGATCATTGGTTCACACCTGGAAAGTTATGCAGTTGGGAACCCAATGAGTATGAATCTTGAGAACCTTAATCACCTCTCCAGAGCAAAAGGTGTAACAGAGACTCTCTTGTGGAGGAAACCAAGAGCCAATGGCAGCTAAGAGAAAAAGAGACCAGGGCAGGAAGAAGAGGACAAGAGTTGAAATCAGGAGGGAAAGCTAGACATGGATCATCTGGGGAGGAACAATCTTGGCCAGGATAGGTGAAGCAGAGTGATAGAAAGGTCTGAGCGTGGACCAAGAAAGATATGTTCAGGGTCAGCCTCCAGGGCCACCAGCCCCAGCACATCAAAGATGCGCTTGGCTCTGGCTGGAATCAGGAGTACGAAGACTCACACCCTTGGGCTTTTCTAAACTTCCTCTATCCCTTCTTCCAGCTAAGTTTTAGTGAATGCTTTGAAACTGGGGAAGGTTTAGGAAGAGGCTGAAACAATATCCACTCTGACTGCTTTGCTCAGGTGGGGGCCCCGGCTACAGCAAGATGGGAGAGGTTGATAGTCTTAGCAGAGACTGAACACCTATAGAGGCAGTTCTCCCCTAGATAACAGGAGGTCATGATCCCTATTTCTGACTTTCTTCTGGGCCTATAAGTTTCTCCATTATATCCAGCTATTTGCGTAGGAAGTGCAGGCTTTTTAGCAAGTGCATCTTTAATTAAAAGATGGAGTGGGTGAGAGAAAATCAGGATAAAATCTACTTTTCCTCTACTTCCCCAACATAAATTGATAGTGATATGTCTGAAATAGGGGCAATTATAAGGACTTGACATAAAAAGGAAGTTTAGAAATGTTAGCCCAGCTAGACAAACCAATAAAATGAGTAATTTCTCTTTAAAAACAAAAGTTTCTTAAGTCTAAAAAAGGGGCATTAGGGACTTCCCTGGCAGTCCAGTCGCTAAGACTCCGCACTCCCAACGCAGGAGCTGGGGTTTGATCCCTGGCCAGGGAACTGGATCCCACATGCCGCAACTAAGAGTTCTCATGTCACAACTAAAAAAAGATCCCGCATGCTGCAATTAAGACACGGCACAGCCAAATAAATAACAAAGATAAATAAATAAATAAATAAATAAGTGGGCATTACATAGGAGAGCGTTAAATAAGCAAAATCACACAGAGAGAAAACCACAATATTACTGGTATAAAATCCTTTTTCATAGGCAACTTTTTTTTTTTTTTGCGGTACGCGGGCCTCCCATTGCTGCGGCCTCTCCCGCTGCGGAGCACAGGCTCCGGACGCGCAGGCCCAGTGGCCACGACTCACGGGACCAGCCGCTCCGCGGCATGTAGGATCCTCCCGGACCGGGGCACGAACCCGTGTCCCCTGCATCGGCAGGCGGACTCCCAACCACTGCGCCACCAGGGAAGCCCATAGGCAACTTTTGATGGGTTTGGAGCATTATCTTATTACAGCCCCATATATTCTCTTAAATCGGCACAGTCTATTTTTAGGTTATATACCTTGCAATGTAGTTAGGTTAAGCTTAAACAGATTAGGAGAGTAAAGCAACATTATTTAAAACTCTAGTCCTAAGAAAAAGCAGAGTATTCAAAATCAGTAATAGTGTTAGAAGAGAGCAGGCAATCTTTTCTGATGACTCTTATCAGTTTTACTCTTATCACATTCTTTTAGTATTATGGTGATCAACTTCCCTCAAAAACCTACGAGGGAAAAGCAATGATGCTCCCCCATCCCTACCCCAGCCAAAAACTAATTTCAATCAATGTCCTAGAGCAACATTCAATATTTCTTACATTAATGAGATTCAGATCTGTGCTCTGGCCATAACAGGAGTGAGCAAAGAACATGTAGAGTTAGCCATTTGGTAATAATTATCCAAAGCTATGGCCTCTTTTATGCATACCTCATGGCAATGCCACGTGTGCATCCATAATCAAATGCTCTTAATTTTTAATGCGTGAGTTTTCCTTTTGAGGATCAAAAGGGTTCAGAATTGCGTTTGAAATGAGAAGGAAAAGAACAAGAAAAAAATCTCCCAACGTACTATAGACCTGAATTGCCATCTCACATCAGATTTTTTTTTTTTTAAGTTTGCCAAAATGAGCTGGAATTTCTTTATAGCTTTAGAGCCCTCTACAGCTCACGTCCAGGGCAGACATCACCTCTCAGTCTTCCAGCAATGCCCGATTTCTCTGTGCACACCCACAAGCAGACTGGTTTGCCACTCTCCCCCCCCCCACCAATTCTGAAATTTCTAGCAAAAGAGAGATCTGTCAAAACAGGTTACTTGTACTTTTATTGGTTCCTCCAGACCATGACGACATTTCCTGAAAGGCAGTGCCAGGAAACTTAATGTCTGTGAAGAAGAAGTGAAAGTTCTTATGAGCATAAACTGTCTGGTGCCCCAGGAGACTGCAGCCTGAAGGAACCCCTGGTCTTAGACTGCGACACTGACTCGACTGGCTGATACACTGGAACTCCAAATACCACCATCAGAGGAGAGGAGGAAAGTGTCTTTCCAAAAAGAGAGGTCTGGGAGACACAACAGGCTATTTCGTCCCTTTCTCTTAACCGCTTGCTTTCCTAGAGTAGAGCATCTGAGCAGGCAGCTAATGACTGGCTCATCAAGGCTGTAACACCAATTAGTTAATCCATTTAAGTAGTTAATGGATCCTTTCCCAAGCAGGAGGGATAATAAGGCCTACACCTGGAAGAGGAGCGTGTGGCCTTCTCCACAAATGGGAAGAATCCATTCTAACATCCAGGTGCAGAAACAGAATTGCACCTTTTTACAGGACCTCAGCAATTTTGCTGAGGCTAGAGTCACATTGTGTGAGCACTTCACATGGCTGACCTTAAAAGAAGCAGGAGCTTTACAGAAGACTGGAAACTAAATTAAAAAAAACTTGTTTGAAGCACCGGACCTTTAGGAGACTTCCAAGTATTTCAACTGATATATTATTAAGTGCCAAAGTCATGTGGGTACTTGGTAAGGTTGTAACTGGGTTTGTGGAGCAGAAAGGCAGCTCACTGTACTGCCATATCCCTCTATTTCACAGCGCCACCTGCTGGGTGAGGGTAGAAAGAGCTGAACTTTGTTTCTTGGATTGATAGCCTATGAATTCGAAGAAAGAAGAAAAGTTCCCAAACACTGAGAAACAGTGCTCTTTATGCTGGCACGTTCATAAAGAAGGGGACAGCTCTGCTCATCTTTGCTGCTGTCCTAGCCACCCACAGTCCAGTGATGACTGTTTCCTTTGAAATGTCTGAACAGGAAATAGAAGCATTAAAACCAAGAACATAAAATATGGGCCTTGCATGTTGACTAGCTACATTCCTGTGTTAATAGCCAGGTCATTTGAATCATGACCTTTAAAGGCTGGAGGGTTTTCTCATTATCTTTAATAGAGCATTGTAAGTGTCCTTTACAGATGAAGTTAATTCTATTCTCATAATTAACCCTCTTCAGGAGAACATTTAATATCCGGCCTCAGCGTAGTAAACACCTAAACTCAGCGCAGCTAAGAAAAAACTGTAGCTAGAGAAACATTCACTGTCACATAAAGCACTAGGTTCCATACCTAGAAAGTTAAAAAGAAATTAATCCATATCTTAAGCACTGTTCATTCAACCTTGAATAGATACGTCGATTTCTCCTTGCTGAGGAAGAAGCTATAGGCCCAAAATGCCTCATCAGAAACTTCCAGGCCAAAAGTATTTCAGAATTTTTCAGATTTTACAAAGGTAAAATGGTACATTATATATTATATAACACCTCCAGTGGGTTCTTGGGCTGGATCCACTTATCAAACAATATTCCTGCAGTAAGATATATGAATATTCACAGCCAATGATTAAAGACTCTAAATAGACTTGTGACAGTTCAGATCAGGTTTTCTTTTCAAATGAGTTTGTATAAAACTTAACAAGTTGCACTTTGGGGGGCTTTTTGAATTTCAGAATTGAGGATAAAGGATTATGGACCTGCACAAGTCAGTCTTGATTTTAATGAAAAAGAGGCAAAGCAGTGGAAAAGAATTCTTTAGAAGGCTGAAACCCAGGTGTTTATCTTGGTTATTTGACTTTTGGACATTACTTAATATTTTTAGCCTTGGTTTTCTTATTGATTGCATTGTGGTGGGGATGGTGGTGGGAGTGGCAGTGGATAGGTGTTCCAAGATAGGCAGGAGGGAATCAGTATTCATCCAATGTCTACAGAGTTCCAGTCCTATGCTAACTGCTTCTAGTTCCTCAATATTATGAACAATAGTGTGATAAACAGTAGCTCAGTCTTTATACACGTCCCTTATGATTTCTTTGGGATAAATGCCTTAAAATGTAATTACTGGATCAAAAGACAATCTATAACTGTCTGTCTGACTGTCATCTGTTCGTCCATCCACCCATCCATCCATCCATCCATCCGGGTTTATGTCAACATTGCAAAATTGCCTTAAAGGTAATTTACACTCCCAACAGCAGTGTGCAAGAGCACCTATTTCCTGTACCCTTGTCAATGCCAGGTGTGACCATTAATAAAATTCTGCCAATTTGAAAAATGGTTATTTCTTCGATTAAACATGCATTTCTCTGATTGCCTTGCATTTTTACATAGGCTCCATGTAATCTTCCACAATTTTATGAAGCAGTTATTCCTAAGTTTCTATCGTTAGTGGTAGATCCAGGTCTGTTTGACTTCAGAGCTTATCCTCCTCCCAGGAGCCCCTGTGAGCTCTGAATTGCATTGTGGAGGGCCTTGAAAGGGACCTTGGAGGTGGACTGGGTCTTTGGAACACAAGGGCACAAATGAGTTGTGGTGGCAGCTTTGACTGTATCTGTTGACTATGTTGTGCTTCTACACAGCGCTCCTCTACTGTACTAAGCCTAGAGGCTTCCTAGGTGGCCAACAAAACCTCTTTGAAATAGCAGCCCTCATAGCTTAAGGCTTGGGGAGAGAACACAGGGAACATATTTTAAATTACTATTCATCACCACTCAGAGCACGGTACAGTTTTTAGACTAGCTAATCATTAATCAATTTATTAACCAAAACCAGTATACTATTGACTTGGATAGCCTAGATATTTTGTTAATTCTAGCTGTTCCTCCCTCCCCATATGGGCTTACACTGGTATTAAAATTTAAATAACACATCTGCAAAACTCAGATGATATGACAGCATTTTAGATAAAGTGACTTTAGATCAGACTTTATCTGCAAATCACACACTGTTCTTAGTCATTTATACCCATGGAGGAGTGGGATGAACCAGACCCAGGGATTCAACAGGCATTCTAAAAGCCGTCATCTTTCTTACATATAAAACCCTCACCAGGGTCTTAGCTACCAGCTTTCCAAGGTATGAGTGTCACATTCTTTCTATGCTCCTACAGTAACCTGCCTACAATAACCTAACTGCCTACAATAACCTCCCCACAGGAGAGGCACAAATAGCTTGTAAAAATGCTGAGAAAGAGCAACAAGGTAAAGGGTCAGTATAAATCAGTCTGAATAGAAATCCCCCACTTTAGGTCCACTGTCAGCACTGGAAATTTCTCTATTTCACAAATGCACGCAGGCCTACCGAGGTGCAAAGCTCCTATATTTTATGGGACTGGGAATGTGCCTCTTGGTGACCCTGTGATGGATAATCCGATCACAGTCCAGGCTTGCTCTTCTGTATACAAAGCACACTTGAGCAGCAAATCTGTGTGACATACACATTTTCAGGTGTCTCTCTGAAGGAGACGAACAGATTTCTCTTGAAACAGAATATCCTGAGAGAAAACAAAAAACGACTGGTTGTAAATATGTCAAACAAAAATCTTTAACTGTGACTCAGGATTTCAGGAGTTGGTCTGGTCTCAGGTTGTTTAAGGAGCACAGTCTTCTGTATTATCCTTGCTTTAATACCCACTGTCCATGACATCACCATCCAAACCATTTACTTAGTCTGTTTTCAAGCTCACCACATGGCAAATGACTGCCTGAATGAACAAAACAATTCAATTCTACAAGAATTCTTTGCAGTTGAAACCCCTGGAGAGAAAAAAAAAAAGTGTAATTGCCATCTAAAAACATACTGAAATTTCTGTAAGTGGTTTTATAAATAAGTGACTGACTGTCATTAAAAGAGGAAGAAAAAAACCTACAAACAGCTGCAGAAGGCATTTCTGAATCTTGCAGACATAGTAAAGCAAAATCATAATACCCCGATGAGTTCTTAGTTATCAGAAATCCCAGTTCGAATTTAGCCATTGACAGGTGGGCAAGGTAAGACAGATGGTAATATCTTTCTGAGTAAAGACTAAGTCTCTAACATCTCATACCCCTTACAGTAGTGGTTTCCAAACTTTAGTATGCATCAGAATCATCTGGAAGAATTTAAAAAACAGGCTACTGGGCCCCACCCCCAAGAGTTGCTGACTTAGAAGGCCCAGGTAGGGCCCAATAAATTTGCATATGTAACAAGTTCCCAGGTGATCCTGCTGGTCCAGGGACCACATTTTGAGCACCACTGCCGTATAGCGCAGAGCCCACCATTAGGCAAATGGTAGCTGGAAAATAAATGTATATTGATTAAATCGAATTCATCTTCAAAAATAATGCTTTCTTTCCCGCCCCAAATCTAATATGCTAGTGGATTGCTTTTTACAGGGCATAATAATTACCTGGAGAGTCTTGTTAAAACATAAAAGCTTCTTAAAACACAGATTACAGGGCCAAACCCCCACCCCCCAGATTCAGAATCAGCAGATCTGGAGTCGGTCTGAGAACCTGCATTTCTGATGCTGACGCAGCCAGTTCCCAGATGACACTTTGAGTAGCAGTGGGGCAGCAATCCACTTCCAGCTGCCACTAAACATCACACCAAGCAGATTTCTCAACGTATGTCTCAATTTCATAACTTTCCATATTCTATTTTATCATCTGGGCTCATGGTTTTCAATGCTATCAGACTTACCCTAAAGCAAGAGCTGTGTCTTATTTCTCCTTATATCGAACACGATGCCTATCACAGTGTTTTGCTATGAACACACAGGTGTGTGTGTGTGACATATGTTGGTAGATTGATATATACTGCATACATGGGTAGCAACAGGAATACATATTTGTTTATTTAGGTTTCTTTTTGCTCAAATCTTCCCCCTACCAATATATTTACTGCATGTAAATCTAATAACCGCTGAATTTCTTAAAAAATTAGTTGTTTGTTATAAAGCAGAAACTAACACACCATTGTAAAGCAATTATACTCCAATAAAAACATTTAAAAAATGCTAAATTTTCATGAAGTATTTTATTGATATGCTAACTTCCATTTATCATCATTGTGGAATCAATGAGAAATTATGCGCAACTGAAAAGAAAAAAAAATTAGTTGTTTGGCAAAATCAGTCTTATGTGGTAGATGGCAACACAGAACTTATTAAAAGCATTCTTATGTATGAGTATCATTCGCCAACATGCCCTCAATGAATCTGAGGCTAAAGAAAACCAGCAAGTGGAAATCACAAGTTCCATTAGGACTGTAAGCATTTTCCAAGCCCTCTGCCAGAGTCTTCCTTCCTCCACTCCAGGGCCTTCTATCCCCGAGAGAGCCAAGGGGTCTTTAAGTTCTCTGCATTTAATATTGGGCTGCATGTCAAAACGTAAAGAATGAAAACTGGTTTATGCCATAAATTAAGCCAATAAATTACAGCACACTTAATCCAGCATGGTGCTGGCAAACACACCAGTCCCACATCTGATGAGTGGCTTTAATGTTAAAAAGGAAAAAGTGTGTGTGTGTTTGTGTGTGTGTGAGTGTGGGTGGGTAGTTGAAAACAGGCAGTGGGCCTGGGGAGCAGGTGACAGACTTGGCCCTTAGATATACAGGAGACAGTCTGAGGTTTTATCTACTTAGTAAGGTAAATTGCAAAGCAGAAACTCATATAATGTTTACTTTGGTATGTCCTTCATCTTCCCAGTCCGCTACATCCCATACATTCTCAGAAGAAAATCCTGTAACTCTAGAAGAAAAGAGACCCCTGGAAGGTTTAAAGCAGACTAAAACTCACTTTCAAAATCTCCATTCCAAAAAACAAAATTCTATTCTTCTGGGATCTCTGAAATCAGAATAAAACAAAACCCAAACAAACAAACAAACAAAAAACAAAGGGGTCTACCACCTGCTTCTAGAAGGTCCAAAAAGTTAAGGTGTAAGAAGAGGACTAGAAGCAACTTCTCCAGCCTTTGGTGGGAGCAGTCAGTACTGGCAATGGTTATGTTCGACAGTATTGATCTGTGATTTGTGTCTTGGGGGAAACATGTGGAGAGATTTTAACATTTGATTAGGCTGTGTGAGGGGCTGACTGCAACACATGCAGTGGCAGAGAGGACAAGTGGGAAGTAATGGATGCTAAGACTGGAAAGGTATTAAATCTGTGTTAAAAGAAGAGAGAATTACCACAGATAGTGGACAGTTCCAGATCTCTAAGTACTATTAGGGAGGCAACATAAATGGTTAAAGGGAAGTAAAGTAGAAAGAGTAAGTAAAATAAGGGCCTCAGAAAAGTAACACCACGCGTGATCAGGTCTGGAATAACCGAGAACTGCGTACATCAACCAAACATTTAGATTCTAATCTCTAAGCAAAATGGTGTAGGGTCCTGAACCAGCTAAGAAGGTGTTCAAAAGTCCACAAGCGTGGTCCCACCTGAGACTAACCAACTCCGAGTGTCTGAAGTGAGGCCCGGGTAACTGTTGAATGATGTACAGGGAGAGCCCGTTATCTCACAAACACACTGTGTACTTAGGGACAACTAATTTTTAGTACTTTAGGTTTACCTGCAAGGCTGCTATATATTTTAATATCGAAAAATGTGTGCCCCCCCTTTTATAACTGCACCTTTCTGCTTTCTATGTGCACATCTATTAGTTACTCAAGTAAGAAAGTTTTGCTAGTAAATGTTACGGCAAAGAGTGTAGTTTCCGACTGTGGCTATTGCTGAGCTATTCCTGATCAACTCATGACTTCATGAGAATGTAGTTCTGCACCCTCCCATACCCATTTTAGAGCCACTTAGGCCTTGCTTATTACATAGATCTGTATGGCTCAAAGAGATGTCCTATTTCTTTTTTAAACGGGTTTTTTTTTTCCTCAGCGAGAGGTGGTGGCTAGAGGTTTTTTTTTTCTCTTTTTTTCCTTGGTGGAGGTGCCATTCTAATTTGGTCTGATTTCATTTTCCTGTTCTGGTTTAGGGCATTGGCACAGTGTAGAGCTACCTTGCTAGAGGGAGGCTTCTTTTCTTAGAAGTGCATTAGGTGGGAGGTCTGGGGATGTGTTGCAGAACAGGAAGTGGAGTGGAAGATGGAAAAGCACTACAGCAGGAGTCTGCTGATTGTTTCTTCTTGCATGCTACTTTATCCCTTTACTCACCAACATCTTTCATTTTCTAAAACAGCGGATCAACAAATCCTCAGTGGCTCCCTATGACATAGAAAGTAAAGTCCAGTCTCTTCAGCCTGACGTTGGAGGCCTTCCACCACATGGCTTCAGTGGGTCTCCCAAATTCCTCACACGCATCCTCCAGTTACCTCACATCCCCTCACATGCCTGGCATAGCTGAGGCCACAGCACTTGGAGCCCATCTTCCTCCCATCTCCTCAGTCCTCTCCTTTCTCTGAACTCCTCTAGCAGGAACTGTCTGTGTCACTCATTAGGGCTCTTAGTCATACTGGCCACATTTTAAATTAATGATTTCATACATGTATGATTTACCTCACTAACCAGACCAGAACTCCCCAAATTGGAGCCCCATGGGTTGAATTTAGCCCACATACATGTTTTGCTTGGCGCACACAATGTTTTTAAAGAATTTGAATTAGTTGCCAGCATTTAAAAAAAATCAGGAGATGGCACATAATAAAAACCTGGATTTCTGACTTCTCCTGACAAGCTGGAAGCTCTGACAATTCTGGGCCAGCATTCCAGGATGGTTCCAATCAGCTGGAGCTGTGTAATGATGATCCCTTCAGAGTGATGTATCCTTTCCACTTCGGCAGAGCCCCAGTCACCCTTCTGTCCTGTGCCTGGCCCCTTCCTGCTCTCACAGACCTTCCTGTCTCCTGCAGTCGTTTAAACTTGCAACCTCTGAACTTCACCCTATGTCCTCAGAGGGTATGGTCTTTGTCTTCATCTCCTCACCTCCTCAGTGCTTAGCACACTGCTATTTACATAACAGGGGCTGAAAAAATACTTCCTGAATGGAAGCAAGAAAGGCCAGGATCGAAGAAGCAGATGAAAGTGATGGATCAGGGAGATGAGGATTAAAGGAGGCCAAGGCTAAGGACAAATGATGAAGTGTTTTCCAGTGCCTCAAAAAGGATGTGAAAAGAAAGACCTTGTTCCTTTATGGCTTCAAATGGCAGTGATTTATAAAGCTCTTTTAGAAAATTAAAAGAGGTATTTCGTTTTCAAAATGATAATTTCCCAGAAGCGGGACAAGAGAAACGATGTAGGTTATCTAATGACGCTCTTCAACCCTGAGTATACTTTACTGTTGTCAATAGTGAAGTGAGTCAGTCTGTCCTTTTTTAAAAAAAAAACCACAAAACTTTAAGGCTTACTTTGTACTGCTGACTAGGTAAAAGAGAAATTACCCTAAAGGCTGCCTTCATTTTACATCTATCTACAAAATCTCAAAAGAAATACACTGTAAGAGAGATGCATGTTACCAAGGATGTTTTCCTGAACTTGCACCAAATCCCTTCTGGGTGTCATCTAAGCGGCCCCTTTCCACTCAAATAAGAGTGAAGTTCAGAAGAGCAGGGTTCTAGAATATTAGACACGATTCAATGACTGAACTTTAAGTTAAACTTCACAGATGAAACTGTGGCTCCAGAGAAGTCACGCCTTAACTCACAGTTCTAACACTGGAGGTTTTACAGAACCTCCCCCTTCTACCAAAAAGCCTCTGAATTTTATTGCTGAGGGAAAGGAGGGAAAAACTGGTCTTACTGATCTGTTGATACCTCTGGGTTTGTGGGTATGAAGTGAACTGAGTTGGCGCTAAGGTGCTGGGGAATTCAGAGAAGAGGTGGAGAGGCTTCAACTTGTCCACTGTGAAAGTTTGTGTTTGAACTAGAAGTTTGAGGAACTAAAGCTGAGCAAAGCTTTAGATTTGGGATGTGAGTATCTCAAGCTGCTGGGACAGCGAGGAGGTCACTAATGGGAAATTTGTAGAGGCATCCAAGAACAGACATCTGCCTCACTTAACTATTTGTCAAGTTTTTTCTGTCTGCCTGCAGAGTTGACCTCATTTTTCATTTCAAGAAATTATAACTTAAAATCCATACCCACTTATAAGCACCAAATTATGGAATGTTTCATTCTGTAGGTAGTGGCTTATCACAGTTCTAAAATCCCAAACTCCTCAGTGTCCTGTGCAGTATCCTGAGAGACAGTAGCATGTGGTAGGTAATAGCATGGGTTCTGGGGTCAGACAAGACTTAGGCTGGAGTCCTAACTCTGCCAGTCAGTGGATCTGGAGCCCTAGTAAAGTCAGATCACTTTTTCCAGCCACAGTTTTCTCAGCCTAGAAAGGAGAATAAAAATGGTACAATTGCATGGGATTATCTTGAGGTGTGAGTGAAAGAGTGCATGCAGACTACTTAGCACAGCACCCTGCAGGGAGTCAGCCCCCAATAACAAGTTATTTTCATCAGGGTCTCTCACAATGTAGGAAAATTCAGATGGTCAGTTGGGTGATAGGTCATCAGGATCTTCGAGGAGTACATAAATTGGCTTGGCATTGTGCTCACAGTTCGTAATTCTAAACAAGGTTGAGGTCAGTAACTCCTGTCAGAAGAACTTGGGCTCTGAATGATTTTTCCAGCAGGAGGGATATTATGCTGAGCCAGCCCTGCTCACACCTCTGCCCTCTGTGATTAAATAAATGCATTTCTGAACCAGCCGGGCAAGCGAAGGCTGCTCTGCATGAAGCCTACTGTCCCATATGGGGCCTGATCCCATAGCCTTGAATTTTAACGAATTGAGCTAACTGGTAACAGATAACCAGAGACATGCTCCCTACTTGCAGGAGGCCAGCAGACTTTTACGAGGACACATCACGAAAACTTTAATAAGATGCAGAACACAAAATGCATTTCAGTAATACCCAAGAACATGTAATGTTTCAGAGTTTGGAAAAACCACGGCCACTCTGTCCATTCCAATTTATAAGCAGATTCTATAGCCTGAAAGGTCTGGGCTTTTATTGGCCTTTTTCCCTGATGATGTAATGGGTGTCTGAAACTGACAAACCTAAAGCTGGCCGAGAAGCTCAGAACTAGAGATCACGTCATCTTTCCTTAAAGTAACATCTAACTTCCTGCTTGCTTTCCTGTAGAAAGACTGGATACTTGGGGAACACAGAATCACAGAATATTAGAACTAGAAGAGTCTTCAGTGTTTATCTAGTCCACTGGAGGAGCAAGGAAACCATGTGATACACAAAGATTATACAGCTAAATGTTGGCTCTGCCAGTACCAGAGTTTCCCTGACTCCAGGTCCAGCACTTTCCATTAAAGTTGCCACCCTGAGCCATCCAACTTTCCTCTCACAAAGTTATCCTGAAATTGGGGGACAAACCACTTGTTTATTTTTTTAATGGCCTAGTTGTATGGATGTCCAAAGCAAAGAGACAAATCAAATAGCTATAAGCAAAGCTATTTGTTTATAGCTGCCTATAAACTCAACATTAGCTGTGTTAATTATATTATGACACACTTGTTAATCTCTAGCATATAAACCAGCAAATGCTAGAAGCACTTCTCACCTAGATGTTAAAATGTTATCTCTATTTAGCTCAAACAGAATATACTATGAATTTGCCTTATCTTTGTATCACCAGCTAGTAAGCATTCAGTAACTGCAATTTATTTATTTTAATATTGAGTTACTTTTGTTTAAAAGGGACATTTCTAGGTTATTAAACAAAAGTTCCTAAAAAGCCTTTCATAAAAATTTAAAGAGTAGATGTGAGGTCTAGAAAATTTAATAATATTTATGGAATAGTCAGTCGGTGATTCATCAGTTCATCAGCTAGAACTGTGGTGAGAAAATCCCAGAACTGAGATTCACTACAGCAACCAGAGTCTTGCCACACTCTCAGTCAGTAATAATTCTTGGTACCCTAATATTTTTCTATTTAAAATGCACCTAAATAGATTTCCCCTCTATTCCCTGCCTTTTTCTCTTTAAGCCCCAGCTTAAGATCTTGGTCCACCATAGTTGACATTCATGGCCTACCATTCACCTGGTACCTACATACTACCTTGGGCAAGTATGAATCTTCTTATATTTGTGCCTTATATCCACAACCAGATCAGTCAGGATCTCCTTCTTTGAATACTGTCTTAGTTCAGGCTGCTGTGACAGAATACCATAGATTCAGTGGCTTATAAAAAACAGAAATTTATTTCTCACAGTTCTGAAGGCTGGAAGTCCAAGATCAGGGTGTCAGCATGGTCAGGTCCTGGTGAGGGTTCTCATCTGGATTGCAGATTGCTGACTTCATATCCTCCCACAGTGAAGAGCAGAGAGAGGAAGCAATCTCTCTCATGATTCTTATAAGGGCACTAATTTCATTCATGAGGATGCTGCCCTCATAACCTCATCTAATCCTAATTACCTCCCAAAGGTCCTACCTCCTAATACCATCACATTGCAGGGAGGGAGTAGGGGTTCAACATACAAATTTGGGGTGGGGGAGCACACAATTCAGTCTATAACAAAGGTCTAAGACCAAGCTAGGGCTCTGCATACATGGGGCGTCCATGATACAATCTATTGTATCAGAAAAATGAGGGCACTGTACAGATAATCTTTAGACTCCTTAGTGGTAGTCATGAAAAACCTAATATAATGTTGCAGAAGGGTAAAATAATTTAACATAAACAAGTGAGAATGTATACAATATTTAGAACATTCTGAAATGTTAAGGCTAGAATTTTCTTGAGTTACATAATTCTTTTTTCTAAATTTTTGGGATAATCACAAAAATTATCCTTTTGTCAAGAGTGAGGACTAAAGAAGTGGGAAAGAAAGATATTACAATGTAAAATAGATTAAAATTAAAGTAAAATTAAAGTGAAAACAAACATATCAAAATTCTAGCAGTGGTTATTTCTATGTGCTACAGTTATGGGTAATTTTGATTTTTTTCTTTGCATCTTTGTGTATTTTCCACATTCTCTACAATGAACATGTGACTCTGATAAGCAGAAAGAAACTCCAAGAAGCTTTAAAATAAAGGTAAAGATGAGGTCAAATATTTCCAAGTATTTGAGGAGAGACATATCAGAGTGTTTCTAGCATCAGTTGGTGATTGCCATAACATCATATTATATCCTGTGAATTCCCAAGAAGGGCATATGGTCACACAAATCATATAATAAATATAATTTTCCATGGGCTGAATGGATTGATTATGCCAATGGTGCTGGGGATAATGAATAGCTAGGAGAATGTTTAAGTGTTATTGATAATTTGGGGGAATGTGAGAGAGGCATTGTTCAGGATCCCAAGGTCGGTGCTTGAGGTAATAGGCCTCTACTGAAAGGCTGTGAGTACAAAAAGAAACTGATGACAACAGGACAGGGAGAACCGGGAGACTCTAAACCCAGGATAGGGGCTGCCCAGACATGTTCTATAGGGCAAGACCAGTGTCTACAGGGAAGACACTGGTAAGAGTCTGAGATAAGAGACTTCCAGAAAGAGAGTTCTAACCTAAACTCAAAATACTGTGGGACAAGGGGTAAAGGATGAAGCATAGAAGCAGCAAGGATGAGTAAGAAGGGCCAAAAGAGGCTCCACAGGCTAGGAAAGGGCACTCAGAAGTTTCTAGAAGGGCCTGGGCTGTGATTAATGAAGTCCAAGCTTAAGAGAGAAATATGAGGCTGAATTTGAAATTAACTCCCACTCGTGAAAATTTCAGTTCTTGCATATGAATTCAACTGTAACACCAGAGATGGTGAGAAAAAAAGGATGGGAAGGCTATGGAGTCCAGAGGCACTGTGATTAAAGGTGTACATCTCACCCCCGAGCTTGAAGGATATTGGTGGAAATCTGCCAAAAGACAGTGCAAAACAGAGGGAAAGGAAACCAATGATCTGCCCTCCTTTGCCCCAGCGTGTTCAATGTAGTTTCTTTGAACCACATTAGGTAAAAAATTAAGGCTGAATTGCTAAGGCTTGGGCCAGGGCTGACAGCTCAAATGCCAACATGGGCCAGACAAGTAACATAAATAAATGAAGTGGTCCAGTCCAGAGAGGTACACAGTGTAGGCAAGAGGCCGTCATGCTCTGTCTGAAGGGACAGCTGCAGAAATGTGGGCCTAGGGTTGCCAAATCTTCTGAGTTTTCAAGAAAAGCCAGATATCTGGATTTCTCTGTGAAATCTGCTATTGTTAGTAACTAATTAAATTTCTTTAAAAAACCATTAAGTAGATCAAAGAAAACATATATGGGGAGGAATGTGGTACCTGGGCTAGTTTGTGATCTTTTCTCTGGACTGCTTCTTCAGTACAATTGCAACTTCAGTTAAGGAATGGATTTAAACATGACATGCTATCTTGAAGGCACGCAAATATCTGATCTTTGGCCAGTCCTGAGAATACTAGGAGCACTCGAGTGGCAAAAGAAACGTGTATAATGGAACTCTTCACAGCTAATACCTTGAGGAGAATATTACACAAGTTTAAGTAAGTCTAATGTCCAGATGTACAAAGAACAACATATAGAATTTGGGAAGAAGTTAAGTGTGGGCCAGAGTCAATGCCTGAAAACACTTGTATGCAATTTACTTTGATTCTAGTAGGAAGCTGCATTTGAATACTGCAGAACAAAACCTGGTCCTGAGGGGCAATTTTATTAAATGATACAGACTCAGCATGAGCTACAGCAGTGACCAGAGAATTGATTAGTTAGGGTTTCTGTGACTGGATACATTTCCAGGTAAGAGAGATATTATAGTGAAAACAAATATCCACGTCCCAAGTGGATGGAAAGCTCAAGATTGCTTTGTTTCAGATTAGAAAAATAAAAGTGCTTAAGTGTAGACCCCTAAATGCTCAGGGGAGTGAGAGAATTTAACAGGATTCTTACTATCTGTACCAGGTTGATTAGTGTGTCTCCCCTTCTCCCTCCATTCATGTTCACTGAGAAGCTGTGAATATGGCTTTATTTGGAAATATGGTTTTTGCAGATGTAAACAAGATGAGGTCATACTGGATGAGGGTGGGCCCTAATCCAATGATTGGTGTCCTTTTAAGAAGAGGGAATTTGGACACAGACACACATTGAGGGAAGACCACCATATGAAGACAGAAGCAGATTTTGGAGTTACCACTACCACCCTCAAAGAATGCTGAGGACTACTGGCATCCATCAGATGCTACAAGAGTCAAGGAAGGATTCTTCCCTAGAGCCTTTGGAGGAAGAGGCAAGGCCCTGCTGGCACCGTGATTTTAGCCTTCTACCCTCCAGAACTGTGAGAGAATAAATTTCTGTTGTTATAAACCACCCAGTTTGTGATAATATGTTTCCAGAGACCTAGAAAACTGTTTTTTTTTTCAAGCCACTTCTGGAATGGAAGGCTTGCTGTGGTGAATTATACAATGACTTACAATTATGCCCCAAATTGGAGCAATATGTAGGGTATAAGAGATAAAGGCACAGGAAGCATTCTGTCAACAGAGCATGAAAACCCTCATTTTTGGAGAGAATGGAAATAAAAAATAATGACCACTAACCAAATGGAGAGCAAGAGAACTTCCAATTCCAGTGGTGTTATACATAGCATTTATCCCAGAGTTGAACTAAATTTAATTTCATTTAGGGGAAATTATACATTACAGATTTTAAAAATTCCAGTCATCTTTTCCTTGCCCAACTTAGTTTCCTTTCTGTGAAATAAAACCAAGCCCTAGAAAATAACTACAAGACACTTTAGGGTCTTCATATATCTAAAGAACAAGATTAAAAAGTAAGTTATTTATAACTTTGTCCCACTCCATATGCAGAAAGTTTTCCTAATACACACTTACATGATTGTTGGGGGGTGGTGCCTTTCATTTTTGCCTTTGTAAAAGTTTAAAATATAGTTATTTTAAAATCTGGTTATAGAAATAAGCATAGCATTGATTTATCCACGGGTTCTCGGTGTTAATACTTTTTCTTTGGTTTTATGTCTTCATGCCTTAGACCTCTTTTCTCATACCAGCCTGTAATTGCTAGTCTAAGCCTAGAGAAAGGAAGGAGAGGCTTCATCTGTCTCACTTAGAAGTTCAATTAATAAAGCCACAATAACACAAACGATGCCATAAGGCCTATTGTCCAGCTGGATGCACTCAGTTTTAGACGGATACATACACACATTCACATAACACCACCAACTATCATTACCACCACCACCCAGACCTTGGACCAAAAGCCTCCCCTACAATTTTGTACATATAAATGAATTTCTTTTAAAAGTGCTGTTCATTAGGAAGGGTACTGCTCTATATCATTTTTGTATGATTTCTAGACTATAGATGTCTGCTCATGCAAAACTCCAATGGAGTACATTACTACAGCACACGTGTGCCATACTCAGTTACATACCAAGAAAGTTTAAACACATCTGCTCAATACAAGTGTATATCACATCGTCCTGGTCAGCTCTGTGGGAGCTGAACTCTCAGACCACAAGTTATGCCCATTGGTAGACTGAATAACATGACAGATAACACATATATCATGATAGCATTATAGGTCATTTAAGGGTATACACATAAACTGCGTGTGTTTCCTGTGTGATATATTTTGTATTTATTATATATTTATAATATATATTCATGTATAAATACATAAAATATTTTATATTTCACATTATGAAAATGTCATTAAACACAATTTATATTTATAAATACATGATATATAAAATGTTAAATTATACATTTTTAATATAGAAAATGTATAATAAAATTATTTTTATTAGTCAATTTTGAAATAAAATTATTTACTACTCTTGTTTTAAAAGATTCTGGATTAGTCTAATTCCATAGCATACACTGAGGTATAAAAATGAGGTTTAAAAAAAATATTTTTTTTTTTTTTGCGGTACGCGGGCCTCTCACTGTTGTGGTCTCTCCCGTTGCGGAGCATAGGCTCCGGACGCGCAGGCTCAGCGGCCATGGCTCACGGGCCCAGCCGCTCCGCGGCATGTGGGATCTTCCCGGACCGGGACACGAACCCGCGTCCCCTGCATCAGCAGGCGGACCCTCAACCACTGCGCCACCAGGGAAGCCCCTATCTTTTTTTTAAATTAATTTTTATAGGAGAATAGTTGCTTTATAATGTTGCCTTAGTTTCTGCTATAAAGCAAAATGAACCAACTATACATATACATATATCCCCTCCCTTTTGGACCTCCTTCCCATTCAGGTTACTGCAGTGCATTAAGTAGAGTTCTCTGTGCTATACAGTATGTTCTCATTAGTTATCTACTTTATACATAGTATCAATAGTGTATATATGTCAATTCCAATCTCCCAATTCCTCCCACCCCACCTCTTCCCCCTTGGTATCCATATATTTGTTCTCTATGTCTGTGTCTCTATTTCTGCTTTGCAAATAGGATCATGTATACCAAAAACGAGCTTTTAAAAAAGATTCTGGATTATTCTAATTGCATAGCATATACTGAGGTATAAAGATGAGCTTTAAAAAACTGCAACAAAACACAAGGTGGGGAAAAAAATACTGGGGCTGACAGAGAACGATTATCCATTCACATTTCTGATTTGTGGAAAGAGTTTCATTGGTCTCAACAACTATTTTGATAATATGTAGATACGTGACAATTTAAAATTAAATTTACACTAATAAAATATCACTTATGTGTGTTCTCTATATTGAGGGTAGGCATAAGATTGTTTTCAAGAAAGGATCTTGCTGCCTAAAACATTTGAAAACAGCGAGTTTTGTGGAGGGCATTCCAGAGCTGACTTTGGACCAAATTCTGACTTCTGAACACTTTCATCCACAAGGAACCACCTCTATGCTCCAAGAAACGAGTCTCACAGAGGCATCTTCCTAGGTCACAGGTGATAATTTAACAAGACCTGGGTGGGGATAGGATTACAGAGACTTCTCTAAAAAAAAGGAAAATCATGAAAACGTGCCTGATCTAATTTGGATTTATCCATAAACAAATAAACATTCCACTTTAGCATTAAAACATGGTTAAAATCAGTTTTAAGAGATTTTACATTTTCATACAGAGCATTTCACACAAATCTAATAAAGATATGACTTTCTCTGAAATTGCCCAAGCTCTCTGTCACTATAAGCTCTTAATACATTAGAAGGTGCTCAAGAAATGTTGGTAAATGAGTGAACAATTAAAAAACATTTGCTCCTGAACACTGCCCTATGATGTCCTTAATAAATTTATTCCACGGGATGAGCCTGGTGATTAAAATAGCATGCTCTTTTTCACTTAGGCCAATAGGAAGCTTAGAGCTAAATTTGTGATTTACTTCTAACAACCATAAAGGACTATATATTTCGGTTTCCCACTCTTATCTCTGGCTTTATATTCCAATTACTCCAATTGCCTCAACTAATTATTTTGTTCTTCTGTATCTCATGTGCTTTGGAAGTGAGGTAAAAATAGACTAATAAATAAAAAGAAGAATCTTTCTTAAAACAGTTAACACCTTACTAACCTCTCCTATAACACTGGGTGATTTTTTAAAAAGTTCTCCCCAAATTAACCCTTCTATCTTTGGTAAATTCTGGAAAACCCTAGGGTTTCATGGGAAAGTTAGAAAAGCAATGGCCTAACCTCTGATCTTTGTTGGGTCTGCTTGTCCCTCGAAAGGGGGGCTATTCCTCTGAGGCAGTACTAAATGAAACAAGAGATTGGTCTGTTTGCTATTTCCCACTGGATTTAGACATCAACTTTATTTTGGCCTAACGAATTTATGCCTAATTTTTTTTTTCCTATGCTCTTTTATTCTCTTCAAGACATAATCCATTTAGGTTTGAGAACAGTCTATTGTGTGTGTGGTAACTTTCATTCCAAGACACAAACAAAAGTGCTTTTCAACAACTGTCCATGTCTATATTTAAGCAATTAGTTTAGACCATCATGTCAAGCCTTATACAATTCTGCACAACAGATCTTCTTTAAAGAGTAAAATACAATTTAAGAAGCTGAAAGTAAGTTTAACTTTTTAGGAGAAGAACCTGGGGCTAGACAGGAAATTCTGGAATCCCAGTCTTTGTCCGTGTACAGGAGTTAAGAAACATAAAACCCACCTGGACTTGAAGGCTTCCTTCAGCTGAGGTGTCAACAGAGTGAAATGGATTCCTGACTTGGGTTTTGTTTTCTCTCTCTAAATGGCAGTCCAAAAAAATAGTGTAAGAATAACCTGGCACCTCTTTTGCCATGCGTAGTTTCTCTCCTCACACCCCGTGCTGGGATGTGTCACCATAACTTTGCACCCACATTTATGTCTTCGGGGTGGCCCCTGAAATGCAGTGAGCTAGCTGTGCTGGCAGCTTGCTCTGGTTAGCTGCGGCTGCCAGGAAGAGTGGGCTCCACTCTCCCTTCCTCCTCTTCTCCCCCTCCTCCCCTCCTCCCAAACAAATGCGTCACCTGGCTGCCACACTGGAGTGGTTGCAACGCGAAGGGTCTGAGGGTGAGGGAAGGGGAGAAATCACAGGGGCCATGTGACTAAAGCATAGCCAAACAGGGATGAATAAGTGAGCTGACTTTAACTCTGCTGCTAGTTTTCCTGGTAAAATCGAGACCATGGAAGAAGGTATGTGGTCCAGACTTGTCTGTCCCCTTCCGTGAGGGCTGTTTAGCAGAGCTTGGGATCCTGTCGTTTGAGAGGAGGACAGGACAAGAATGGAGGAAGACGATGCAAACAAAAGTGGACTTGGACTGTGGCTAGGTGGTCCATACATCCCAGTTTGCCTGAGATAGTTCTGTATTATTGTGTCCCCTTTTACTCTCAAAAGCTCTGACCCAGTGTCTCTTAAGAGGGCATACTTATGCTGCAGGGGGACAATTCTTCCTTTCAGGAGACTGCTTTGCTCACTGTAGACAACTTAGCAGACCTACCTCTGTCCCCTAAATGGCAGCAGCATACCTCCCTCCACCCTATCATTTTTTGCCCACCCTGTCATTCTGACAAGCATAAACGTCCTCCCTCTTTTCAAGGGCCTTCTGGGGACAGTAGTAAAGCCCTGATGCAGAGCCACTGAATGTTCTCTCAGTGAAGAATGAGTAAGATGAAGCTAAGAGAAGTGAAATGATTTGATTAAGGTCATTGCTAGAAAATGGCCCAGGAATGAATTGTTTCTTGGTTTTATATACTGTGCTCTTTTCAGGACAAAACTCTATTGTCCCATGGCACACCTATAGTTGAATCACTGTCGGCAGAGGCCCAAACTGCAGGGAAAGAATATACATGTGGTAAACTAGTGTTTTATTTGTGACCACTTACTCATATGTAGTCAGTAGCTTCATAACCCTTGCTAGTTACAGAGGTGATCAATAATAATGGTATTTTTCAAGAGAACTTGATACTTTAGATTTTTAAACATATAATATTTGGAGCTAAGTCATAAAAGCTTTCCAGAAAAGGAGAGTAGTGTTGTCATTATTTTTTAAATAAATGAAGCTTAAAGAGGGATTAACAGCTAACAACAGTGGCACCAATAAATATGCTTTTGAAGAATCTTTTATTCAAGGAATTAAAAATCTTTTTTTTCTTCTAAAAATGTTTAGGATATGGTATTCTTAAACGAAGCCAATAACAACACCTTGCCTCCTATAGTTCTTATTAGTTTCACTTCCTTAATAAGATTTAATCCTGAAAATAACCCTAGGAGGCAGGCAGAGAAGGTATTATTCCCATTCTACTGACTGAGAAATTTTAGTGGCTTGCTAGAGGGTTGGACCTCCAGTCCAGTATTCTTATGTTATGTCTTGGAAACTCAAGTCAGGAGCACTGTTGAGAGTCAACTATTACACTTACTTAAATAATTCTGCCTCTTTCTCCAGCATTTAGGAGAAAAATATTATTTTTTCCTCCACATAATTACTCATGGTCATTTATAGTTGCTAACAGCAGGACTCCTGAACCATGGGGAACGGGCACACTGAGTCACTTGCACACTCACCACTCACTGAGGACTTACTTTGCGTCAGGCCCTGGCTGAGGCACTGAGGCTTCAAAGGCTCATCAGACCCGGCCTTGCCTTTGATGGGTTCAAAAATATCTTAAGAGCACCTTTAGTAATTTTGATCAGAGCTGACTCACTTCTATTACCTTGAGCAGATATGGCCAAACGGTTCACTGTGATTGATTGGTTGTGCCCAGGCCAGGATCCTTCCCTGGGATGCCAAAGTGACCCCCTCTTTCACTAAGCCCTCCCCTCACAAAAACCCTCAACAACAACCAACTGTAACATCAACCCCAGACCCTGCAGACACAGCCTTTGTGTAGACAAGTTCTAGAAATAAACTGATGGTGCACCAGTCGGACTACTACAGCTACACTAAAAAAAAAAAGGCTGTTTACTTTGGTTTTGGTGATGACACTGAGAAGTACAATCTGACACTTTTATCTACACTGCCAAAGAACAATAATTTTCAATTTCTCTTTTTTAGACACATTTGTGGCAGGAGGAGGAGTGGAGTGCCTAGAACTAGGCTTCTATACAACTCTAAAGTAGCTACTGGGATCTAAATTGCTGTAATATTCTCTTCGAGCAGTTTCAAATATTCTAGAGATTAGATTCATAGGCTTATCAGTACACTGGAGATTTGATTAACTTGTTACTGTGAATACAGATAACTGTGCAGCTTTGGGGGGAAGCCCCCATGTCATAGAGCCTCACCACCCCCTAGCCTCTCCCTTCCCTCTTCTTAATAAATAAATAAAGCAAGCATGTGGCAAATATGTTTCTATTTTTCCACCAAGAACACAGATGTGACAGCTTCTTCCCCTTCTCTTCTCTCATCCTCCCCAGCTCCGTCTTCCTCCCTCCTTACCAAATGACCTCATCCCTGCGCAGAAAGGACACCAGCTGCAGGGAGGGTCTGCTCCACCAAGCAGGATCATTATCACCATTAGTAATGCCAAGAAGCCCAGACGGCCTTGTCCACATGTGCAGTGTGTTATAGCTCTGCAGTCTCCCCACATCCACAACCAGGCTGCTGTCTGGAAATGGAAAGGCTTTGCCTTCCTGAAAATAATGTTATCAAAAGACTGTTTAGATATTTCTTAACAAATCCATCAGTGACTGTAGCAACAATGAGAAGAACCTGCCAAGATGATGAACCTGGTGGCAGCCTCAAAAGTCATTTGAGTACAAAACTCCCATTTAAGAAAAGTGGACACGTGATTTTTCAGGGTGAGAATTGTAAGAGCTAGTTTGCAAGAGGAGGGCTGCCTAGAAAATAAAAATTAGAAAAAAAAAATTCTAACATACCGGCAAAGTAAAAGCTAATGTTATGATCTCTATTTTTACAGGTGTATCCCTATAGATTCACGTTCATTTCTTCATGCACTCATTCACTCTTCTCCACTCTCCTGTCTGCCAGTTAGTGCCAACTCATTCCAGAGAACGAGGCTGTGAGGTTTTATCAGACGTATTAATAATAGCAATTACCATATACAGAGTGCCTACTATGAGCTGGACACAGGGCTATGTGCTAAATGCATGCCTCTCAACCACTTTGCACAGAGAGATCATCACTTCCATGCTACAGATGAGACAACTGAGGCTCAGTCAGAGAGGCTTCCCGGGCCCTCTTCTAGAAGCATGCACTCTTCCTAGGTGGTCTCGTCCATACTAATAGCTTTAAATATCATCTATAAGCTGTTACCCAATTTATATCTCCAGCCTAGACATCTCTTCTGAGCTCTAAATATATTATAATTACCTGCATGACATCTTCATTTGGATGAATCACAAGCATCTTAGATCAAAAAAGTCCAAAACTGAACATGGGATCTACTCTTGCCCCCTACTCCCATCCCACCTCACCCTCAGGCTAGGCTCTTCTTCAAAAGTTTTCACGTCAGGAAGTAGCACCTCATGTCAGAAACTGGAAGTCATCAGTGACACCCTCTTCTTATGCAATGCCACCAAACCAGGGAGCCACCGAGTCTGGTAAACTCTACCTCCTAAATCTGTCTTGAATCCATCTATTTCTCCATTGACTGCTACCATCATCTCTCACCTGGAAAATGTCATTAGCCTCACTGGTTTCCTTCTTGCACTCCTCTAATCCACTGTGTGATGAGATAAAGAAATTAAAGTCAAACCTGAATATAATCATGTTTATACCCCACCGCCCCCCCTGCAAAAAACCTTTCAATGGTTACTCATTGCTATTAGGAAAGACCAAAACTTTTGTCAGTGCCTACAAGGCCCTGCTTAATCTTGCTGCCCGCCACCGCCGCCTACTTCTGTAATTTTCCACTTTCCTCTCATTCACTGGGCTCTAGTTTAGCTTGCCTTCTCTCATTCCTCTTTTGCACCAAGTTCCTTCTTGACTCTGGTCTTGGAGGCCTGGCCTTCAGCCTGTGATGCTCTTACACTTCTTCTTCGTCTGGCTAACTCCTACCTAATCTTTGAGCCTCAGGTTAAACATTATTTAACAAAATAGTCTTCTCTGTTCCTTTGATTCAATTAAATTCCACATGTGTTTCTTCTTCTATATTTACTATGGTTGAAATATGTATTTGAATGCTTGTTTTTCTTTGGCTTCCCCAAGTGGAGATAAACTCGATGAGGTAAAGAAAAGCCATGTCTGTCTTATAAACAACTGTATTCATCATGCCTAGCATAATGTCTGGAACATAGAAGATGCTCAATCAATACCTGTTAAATGAATAAATGAGGCAACTAACCTGCTCAAGGTCACAGGATTTGAACTCAAATCTGTCTGTCCTAAAGCACATTCTCTTTTAAAATCTTGCAAAGCAGAAAAGAGTACTTTATAAATTCAACATATCATAATCAGTTTTAGGGATGTAAATTTCCCAAGTCTCAAAGTTCTGATTGACTGAAATGGATGGATGGATGGATGGATGGATGGTTAGATGGTTGAAAGGAATGGGGTCTGGGAGTATGGTGGGATTGGGAGGAACCTATCTCCCATAGTATATGTGACATAAAAACATCTACTGGCCTGCATGAGAAGTCATAATAGAGAAATGAAAGTATGGATGAGAGAGAGTAGATATTAGAGATTGCTGAGCTGCTACAAGCCTGAACAAAATAAGATTTAAAAATCAAGGAGGGGCTTCCCTGGTGGCGCAGTGGTTGGGAGTCCGCCTGCCGATGCAGGGGACACGGGTTCTCGCCCCGGTCCGGGAAGATCCCACATGCCGCGGAGCGGCTGGGCCCGTGAGCCATGGCCGCTGAGCCTGCGCGTCCGGAGCCTGTGCTCCGCAATGGGAGAGGCCCAGGTACAGAAAAAAAAAAAAAAAAAAAAAAACCAAGGAAACATGGGCTTCCCTGGTGGCGCAGTGGTTGAGAGTCTGCCTGCCGACGCAGGGGACGCGGGTTCGTGCCCCGGTCCGGGAAGATCCCACATGCCGCAGAGAGGCTAGGCCCGTGAGCCATGGCCACGGAGCCTGCGCTCCGCAACGGGAGAGGCCACAACAGTGAGAGGCCCGCATACCGCAAAAAAAAAACAACAACCCCAAAACAAGGAAACAAATCTTTAATATGGCTGAAAAGAGTAAAGGCAAAGAGATTTTGAAAAGCCAAGATATCATCTTTTATGGGGGAAGAAAAATTACTCAAGGTGGTTTTTGCATATATCTTCTCTCCTTCCTCGTGTGTGTGTGTAGGGTGTGGTACAGATAGTGAAGAATGGGGTGAAGGATGGACTACTGGGAATACCTGAAAAAGGCTTCTTTGAGCTTTGAGGACTGGGGAGTAATTTTTTTCCATCTGAGACCTAGGATATTTGCCTCCATCAGTACTATTCTAAAAACATTCTCTGCTGGGTAGTCTGTCATTGACCCTCAGATGGAGTGAGGAGAGATGAGTACAGAAGAGTCTGATCAGCACAGGCTAAGTTAGGCCCTTATTCCTTGATTCTGTTCATGCCGTCCAGTTTTCTTGTAAAAAAGTGCAGGACTTCACATTTTCCGACAATGAATGTGGACTTGTTACATTTGCCCTAGTTGTCAAGGTCTGGGAACTTTGGCTTTGTTCCTCTCCTTCAATCCATTTATTTTCTTGAACTGTCCCAGCTTCTCACAAGTTCTCAATTATTAGGAACTTTAAAAAGTTTATTTCTCGTGTTTGTGTGGATGAAATGGTGATAACAATTAGGTGATCAGCTTTTCGGCAAAAGAAAAAAACCCCCAAAAAACAAAAGCCACTTTTCCACTTCCCTCTCATGTTCTCCATAAAAGGCAACAAAACTCTTCAGTAAATTCAGTATCATGCAACATGGTTGGAACTGTTCTAATTACATAATCTGGTTAATAGTGCCTGAACCACACACAGAGTACCAATTTTCAAAGAATTGAAATAAAATACACTTACTAGTAAAATGATACAGGACTCTAACATCTTTCTTTGATGAATCAGAAGGTGCACAAGGATCTTGTAGCTTTGAACATTTTGATCATTTGATTGCATGATGGTGCTTAGGGGCTGGCTAATGAAACATTAGATAACAGAGTTCACAGTATCTATTATTGGCAGGTCACAGAGCCAACTGTATTTTTTCACTAGCTGGTTTTCTATTAGAATACAAAAAAATGAAGCTTCACATTGAGTTTGACATTTATGGTGCTAAGTTCTGCGATCAGATAATTCTGTTTGTTTCAAAGCTTTGGGGGTGTTTTCTGATTTCAGTTACTAATTTTTTTCCTCCAGTGTCATAAGTTTTGCCCTTTTCAGCTCCTTTAATACTTAATAGTAACTTTAAAGACAAAGGTCTAGCATTTCTATTGATCTCACAACATTATAGGAAAGGATCAAGATCCTGAACTTATGGCAAAAGAAAAAGGGACGCAGAAGAGACCTATGTTAGAGGAAGAGGAGTGACAAAGACAATGTAACAGAGAACAGAGGAAGGAATGGCTCATGCCCTCACAGTTCATGAGCAGCAGGCTGTGCCTTTCTGTTCAATCTTTCCACGGCCATTATTTAAAAAATCAAATTGTAGTGGGGCCAGCATATGAGCGACTATCATTTTGAAAGAAGAAAAAGCTGAGAGAAACCAAGGCACAAAGTGAATTATTCTTTCCCTTAATTTTACAGTTTAAAAAGATCCCCAGTAGACCTAAAACCATGTCATGTAGCCATAAAATACTCCATTTCACCCCATAGCTGGGCTGTCTGCACTCATTCCCCACTCCCCAAAACGAATGCATACAACAAATTCTATTATTTTTTTTTGTAGGGCAATTGTTGATTAATGAATCATCTTTCCTGTAATTTTTATTTTTTGTAGACTTAGTTTGGCTAGGTTCCCTGGCATTCCTGTTGCGGTACGTAATGGAAAATTTGACCTCACACTCTTTGCTTTTTTGTAACATCACAAAACACTGATATAAGAGGGTTACAAAAAAGTAGCTTGGAAATGAAGGGATGCACAGAAAAAAAAAAAAAAAGCTCAGTGTGGAAAGGAACAAAGATACATTAAATCATCTGGAAAGTAAATATTTAGCTTCATAGACATGAAGTTACATTTATCTTCAAGAACAGCTCATTTGTTACAGCTTAGGATGTCACAGTGTTTCCATCATAATTCTGCTTTTCTAAAGAGATTATAAACCAGACACTAAAAAGCCATTCTCAAAATTAATTTGGAACACAGGCAGACCATTTTGTAGATCCTATAAGTTCTTCCCAAAATGGTGATTTAGAGAGAGGCGGACAGAATAAAGGTGTCAGTAAGTGATTTCTTGCATTTACTCATATCTGAGTTGAAATAAAAGCTTGGCAATCACCCTTCTGTGATCACATCCAAGAGTCTATGGAAAATGTAACAGGTCATACAGAGTCAACTTTAGTACTGTGAAACTTGGGGTTTGGCAGTAGAGACATGTTTTAGGACAGGTCTGTCAGCAGAATTCATAGTGGAATGAACAAAATGGTTGTTAAAACTGTCTTTTTACATTTTAAAATAATGAGACTATACTTTCTAAGATGAGACTATACTCTCTTCCCGAAGGCAAAAGAATCATTTCTTTAAATGCATAATCCAGACTCAAGAGGACACTGACCCAGCCACTGACTATGACCTGAGAAATTTATCAACTTGACCACAATGGGAAGAGTCCCATATAGCTCCAGCACCAACCTGTCAAAATGCCACAGTGCCCTGGTATAGGGTATCCAATGAGGTGTTTCATGATAACAACATAGCGTGATGTGTATATTGTCAACCCTCACAGTCCCATGGTTGTCAGAATGCATATACAGAGTGTTCAGCTTATTAATCATCTAGATGTGCTGAAAAAAGGAAGAGGGGAAAGAGCAGATGCAGGGAAGGCTGTACAAATCACTACTTCATTACTCAGGCTGCTGGAAAATGTGCAGATGTTTCTTGATGTTACCTAAGTTGTTTCCAAAACCACTGTCACATCTATGTACTCTTCCCTATAAAAATGCAGCATTATTAACTGGAACTATACAAATAATTCTCAGTGGAAAAAGCTTTAATATGCCACTTATGGGCTGGATGAGTAGTCTTTATTTGAATAATAATGTTTTGTTGTTGTTTTTTAGAAGGGGAGTTAAACAGGAGAACCATGAAGTATGCAAATAAGCCACAAGAGAAGAGTTTCTCTTTGTTCAATTTTGTGTTGTAAGTGGTAACAGATGGCTACCTATTCCAAAGACTGTCATAGGTTCCTACTTCTCACTGACTTTGGCAGATATAGGAAAAAAAAAAGAAGTATTCAGACAGCTTGGAGTAATTCTATTTATCCACTTATAAAATGCAGGTGGACTGATAAAGAAAGCTTTTAACTACAAAGAGAACCATTAGGGAAAAAATTATTATGTGCCATTTAATATCCTGTTTAAGGGAAGTATGAAATCTTGGTCAAAAATAATTGGTGGGGCTTCCCTGGTGGCGCAGTGGTTGAGAGTCTGCCTGCCGATGCAGGGGACACGGGTTTGTGTCCCAGTCCGGGGGGATCCCGCATGCCGCGGAGCGGCTGGGCCTGTGAGCCATGGCCGCTGAGCCTGCGCGTCCGGAGCCTGTGCTCCGCAACGGGAGAGGCCACAACAGTGAGAGGCCTGTGTACCGCAAAAAAAAAGAAAAAAAAAATTGGTGATATATAAAAATATCAACTCCAGGGAGTATGTTCTTCTAGATTCTTTTGGATTCCTAAAAATTTTCTAGGTCTTATTTGGTTTCTGGCTTCCCTGATTTACTTACACTAATCTTACATTAATTTGAAATAAATTTTACCCTTCTACTTCCCATAGGGTATTAAACCATATTGGTATTCTGGTAGAACTCCATTTAAATCAGCTTTATACTTTTCAGCTCTTTCTCCTTAGGCAAAAAATTTTGTGTGCATGTGTACCTTTTCAGAGACATTTCATTCACATGCAGGCAAAAACATACTGTATACATATATTCTTTCCTCCTTTTATTATATGTGAATGGTAGCATTCAATATACACTGTTCTGTACTGTGCTTTTTGGACTTAACAGTATACCTTGGAGATCTTTCCATATCAATACATAGACTTTTCCAGTCTCTGTATATGGAACCATTGTATTCCACCAGTATTAAATGTCCTTACGGAAGTACATTTAGGTTATTTCCGATCTTTTGCTGTTACAATGTCTGTTCTTATTTTTTTGTTTTTTGAATTTTTGAATTTCTTGATTTTTTATACAGCAGGTTCTTATTAGTTATCTATTTTGTACATATTAGTGTATATATATCAATCCCAATCTCCCAATTCATCCCACCACCACCCCTCCCCCTGCCACTTTCCCCACTTGGTGTCCATACGTTTGTTCTCTACATCTGTGTCCCTATTTCTGCCCTGCAAACCGGTTCAGCTGTACCATTTTTCTAGGTTCCACACATATGCGTTAATATTCAATATTTGTTTTTCTCTTTCTGACTTACTTCACTCTCTATGACAGTCTCTAGATCCATCCACATCTCTACATATGACCCAATTTTGTTCCTTTTTATGGCTGAGTAATATTCCATCATATATATGTACCACATCTTCTTTATGCGTTCATCTGTCGATGGGTATTTAGGTTGCTTCCGTGACCTGGCTATTGTAAATAGTGGTGCAATGAACACTGGGGTGCATGTGTCTTTTAGAATTATGGTTTTCTCTGGGTATATGCCCAGTAGTGGGATTGCTGGGTCATATGGTAGTTTTATTTTTAGTTTTTTAAGGAACCTCCATACTGTTCTCCATAGTGGCTGTATCAATTTACATTCCCACCAACAGTGCAAGAGGGTTCCCTTTTCTCCACACTCTCTCCAGAATTTGTTTGTAGATTTTCTGATGATGCCCATTCTAACTGGTGTTAGATGATATTGCATTGTAGTTTTGATTTGCATTTCTCTAATAATTAGTGATGTTGAGCAGCTTTTCATGTGCTTCTTGGCCATCTGTATGTCTTCTTTGGAGAAACGTCTATTTAGGTCTTCTGCCCATTTTTGGATTGGGTTGTTTGTCTGTTAGTTTTTAAATTAAACCAAACCACTCATAAGAAAATACATTTGACTGACAAGTTTTGCTTGTTTCTACTTCCTACCGCCATTCCCTATAAAATGGTAAAAAAGAAAAAAAAAAAAAGAAAAAAGAAGAATTAGAAGAGGCAAGATGGGGTCTTGGCTAATCGGCTTTTGGATAATTGAAAATCTTACTCTTTTTTAAATTTTAAATTTTATTTATTTTGGCTGTGCTGTGTCTTAGTTGCGGCACACAGGATCTTTGTTGCAGCATGTGGGATCTTTCAATTGCAGCATGCGGACTTTTTGGTTGCGGCATGCATGCAGGATCTAGTTCCCCGACCAGGGATCAAACCTGGGCCCCCTGCATTGGGAGTGTGGAGTCTTACCTACTGGACCACCAGGGAAGTTCCCTTACTTTTTTTTTTTGTGGTTATTAGACCAGTATTTTTAGGATAGGCTCAAAATAATAGACTCATTATCTCATTACTATTCTTGTTATTCCTGTAAAAGTTATATTTTAATGAGAGGAAGATAGAAAAAAGGGAAAACTCAAGAAGTTCAGAGCCAGTTAGTGGAAAGAGCAGCTCTCCTAAAGCCTGGCTTCACATGGCCTGAAAAGCTACTCAGGTAATTGGAAGAGAGAAATCTGAAGTAGAGCCTCAGTTCTGCAAAAGCTTTAATCTGTATTATGGAGCAAGTTATCATCACCCTCATTTTCTTCAAAAACATTTAAGCACATACTCATAAACAGCTCTATGTGAGGAGCTTTGCAAAGCAAGCCAGCCAGGTACGGCAACTCTCAGCAGAACAGATAAAACAAATGCAGGTATGCCTCTCTTTACAGATTGGGGTTTGGGAAACTATTTTTATAAATTTTAACAGAAAAATTGTTACTTAAGGGATTTCTGTAGCAAGTTTGTTGGGAGAAAAGTTTTTATATTTCTCAGTTCATCTTTGGGTATGACTTTCAGATTTCCATATTTTGAGTTGGCTTTATTTAAAGTGAAGACAACTAACTCTGTGTCTGTGTGTATGTGTATGCATATGAGTGTAGCTGCTTTGTTTTAGCACTTAAAATTTTTAAATTTTGAAATAACTGTAAACTTAAGAGAAAGGTTGCAAAAATAACATAAAAAACTCTTTCATGTTCCACCCAGATTCACCAAGTGGTAAAAATCTGCTACTTTTGCAATTTATTCTCTCATATATATGTTATTTGTTTTTCTAAGCCATCTGAGTTGCAGACATCATGTCCTTTTGCCCCTAAATATTTCAATGTATATATTCAATGTATATTTTAAGAACAAAGGTAATCACTGAGTTTAAGACACTACAATAAAAGTTAGGAGACTTACATAGTCACATTATTATTATTTACTCCACAGACCTTATTTGAATTTTACCAACTGTCCCAATAATGTTCTTTCTGCAATTTTTTTCCTAGTCCAGGATCCAAACTGGGATCACACATACACGTAAATTTTCATATCTCTTTGGTTTTCTTTAATCTGAAATAGCTCCTCAGCTTTTCTTTGTGTTTCAGGGCATTGACAGTTTTGAAGAGTATCTTTTAGTTTGGGTTTGTCTGATATTTCCTTAACGTTAATTCTGCATTTCGGGGGGCAAGAGTATCACGGATGTCTTTCTCAACGCATAACATCAAGAGGCACATGATGTGGGACTTTCCTAGTGGTCCAGTGGGTGAGACTCCGTGCTCTCAATGCAGGGGGTCTGGGTTTGATCCCTGGTTGGGGAACTAGATTCTGTATGCGTGCCGCAAATAGGAGTTTGCATGCCGTAACTAAGACCTGGTGCAACCAAAAAAAAAAAAAAAAAAAAAAAAAGAGGCACATGATGTCTGTCTATTATTGGTGATTGTAATTTTGATCACTTGGTTAAGGTGTGACTACCAAGCCTCTCCACTCTAGAGCTAATATTCCCCTTGGCTATTAGGAAGTAATTCGTGGAGAGATTCTTTGGGATATGTAAGTATCCTGTTCCTCACTACCTTTTACTTTCTAGTTTTAGTATCCACTGACACTTCTTCTTGCCTGAATCAATGTAACTATTGGTTGCAAAATGGTAATTTTCTAATCTACCATTCATTCCACATTTATTAATTGGCATTCTACTGTTAAAAAAAAAAGCTTTTCCTTCTTATGCATGTAGTATTTTTAAAATTTATTGTTGCTATGGACTCACTCATAGATTCTTTTTTTAAAAAGTGAAGTATAGTTGATTTACAAGAGTGTGTTAGTTTCAGGTATACAGCAAAGTGATTCATACACACACACACACACACACATATATATTATACATATATCACACTATTTTCCATTATAGGTTATTACAAGATATTGAATATAGTTCCCTGTGCTATGCAGTAGGTCCTTGTTGGTAATCTATTTTATATATAGTAGTTTGTATCTGTTAATCCCAAATTCCCAATTTATCCCCCCCCACCGTTTCCCCTTTGGTAACCATAAGTTTTCTATGTCTGCGACTCTATTTCTGTTTTGTAATTAAGTTCATTAGTATCATTTTTTTAGATGCCACATGTAAGTGATATCATATGATATTAGTCTTTGTCTGTCTGCCTTACTTCACTTAGCACGATAATCTCTAGGTCCATCCATGTTGCTGCAAATGGCATTATTTCATTTTTTATGGCTGAGTAATATTCCAGTGTGTGTGTGTGTGTGTGTGTGTGTGTGTGTGTGTGTGTACACTACATCTTCTTTATCCATTCATCTGTTGATGGACACTTAGGTTGCTTCCACGTCTTGGCTATTGTAAATAGTGCTGCTATGAACATTGGGGTGCAATATCCTTTTGAATTAGAGTTTTTATCTTTTCTAGATATGTGCCCGGGAGTGGGATTGCTGGATCATATGGTAGCTCCATTTTTAGTTTTTTTAAGGAACGTCCATATTGATTTCCATAGTGGCTGCACCAATTTACATTCCACCAACTGTGTAGGAGGGTTCCCTTCCCTCCACACCTTCTCCCCCACTTATTATTTGTAGATTTTTTGATGATAGCCATTCTGACTGGTGTGAGGTGATACCTCATCATGGTTCTAATTTGCATTTCTCTAATAATTTGAGCTGTTGAGCATCTTTTCATGTGCCTGTTGGCCATCTGTATGTTTTCTTTGGAGAAATATCTTTTTAGGTCTTCTGCCCATTTTTTTTAATTGGGTTGTTTGTTTTGATATTGAATTGTATGAGCTGTTCACTCATGGATTCTTATTTTATTCAATGGGTTGTATTCCATTATTAGTAGTAATTTTGTTGCTGAAGTTGTTCCAGATTTGGCTAGTAGGAGTCCTTTCAAGGGGTTCTTGTGTCCTTTTGACATGTCCCCATCATTTTTTGAGTAGTCCCAAACTTCCTGGCATGAAAAGATGTTCCAAGGCTCATCCTGTTTTATCTCCATCAACCATGTAGTCAGCCATTTATCCAAGGAGCACTGGTTCCTTTTAGTGGGAAAGGAGACTTAGAAGCCAAAAATCTAGGCTCTATGTATGCTCATTGTTACTGGATTTCATTGCTTCAAGACCCTTGTAGTGTGAATGGAACTAAGAAAATTTTCACGCTTTAAAAAGGTCTTCATAAAATTAGTTCTAGGGGCTCATATTATAAAATGTCCCTTTTATATTAGGTTTTTGCTATGTTGAAAGCTGGTTCAGGAGTTTTATTTATGTTTGGGTCTATGTTACAATGGACATACATTATAATTACAATACATTGACTACTAAACATTATTACCCCAGATGGATTTGATGAGCTCTGTGAGACAAGGACATGTCTCACTCATTTTTCAAATCTCAAAGTCCAACAAAGTTCCAATCACATAATAGATAATCGATAGAAATTATATGATGTCTGGGATTTGCTTCCTAAGAATCCAGTGTGGAGGAAAAAGTATAGATATAGCAAAGTTGACCATAAGTTGATGACTGCTGCAGCTGTCCTGGGGGTTCTTTTTTTCCCACTTTTCTCTATATTTAAAATTTTGCATAATAATGAAACAATTTAAATGGCCATTTGTGACAATGTGGATGGACCTCGAGGGCATTATGCTAAGTGAAATAAGTCAGACAGAAAAAGACAAATATCATATGATCTCTCTTATATGTGAAATCTAAAAACAAACAAACAAAAAAGCCCAAAACCCCAAGCTCTTATATACAAAGAACAGATTGGTGGTTGCCAGAGCTGGGGAGAGGGGAGTGGAAGAAATGGGTGAAGGGGGCCAGTAGGTAATAAATGAATGAATGAATGAATGAATGAAGTTCAAATCTGTAACTTAAACATAATAAGCACATAGAAATTTTAGCTGATGTTTATATTTTAAAATTATTCCCACATACATGGCTTGAGAGCACTGCCCTAGTTCTAGGTAGGGTTTTCCGAGATACCCTTGGCCTCGGGAAGAAAGGAGAACTAATGAACATAATGTCGTGCTGTTCTAAAATCTCTGCTCATAGAAATTCCAGAATCATCCAGGCATTTTTTTTGGAATCCCAACAGAGTGACCCCATATATATGCTGGAATTCCAATCCCTGGAATTCTAAGTACATATGACAGGAATAGGGCAGGTTGTCATTCCAATGTCATTCCCAGAAATACATACCATAATTCCTTTCCATCTTGTATTAGCTAATGGAGTGGGTAAGATGTGTAACCAATTCACATATATTCAGCGTGGTCTTTTAATTAAAAGGTTAATAGATTTTTAGCTTTTGAGTAAAAGGGAGCTGTGCTTTTTGCTGGAAAGTTTTAATGTTTTGCTAAAATATGGGGGCAAGCACTAAACATTATTCTGAAGAATATGGCCATGATCTTCCCTTGGCATTTTATTTATCTGTTTTTGGTTACACAAAACTCAAGAAGTTCACTTTAATCCCATGAATATAATTGAGGCTTTACAAATGTTGATCACATCATAATACTGTAAGATTTATCCTCGATTTTATGGGTGTTAGAACAAATACTTTTCCAGTTTACCTAGATCTCTCTAAATTTATAAACATGTTTTTCTGAGAAAAGCTAGTAGCATTGAAGGTCCATTATCCTGCCACACAGCTCAGAATATCATGGTCTAGAGCTGTATCATCCATTAGAGTAGCCATTGGTCACATGTGGTACCAAGTACTGGAAATGTTGCTGGCTCACATTAAGATATTCTCTAGGTATAAAACACATAGCAGATTTCAAAGAATTAATAGAAAAAGATCATGTAAATACATCATTAATAGTTGTTTTGAACTGACTACATGTTGAAATTATATGTTGATATAACAGATTAAATAAATATAATATTAAAATGAAAAAAAGGGATGATAAAAAAGTTTTCTCCAAAAGCATTACATGAGAGTGATAGGAAAAAAAATCAATGAAACAATTGAAATGCAATCTATAATACTCCCTTCTCTGAATGGAAAAAGTTTCTGCCTCTTCTACAGCTCAATTTCTTTATCACTTTGGTGTGGTTAAAAAAAAGTCAAGGCATTTGGATTACCAGGCACCAGAGGCAGTATAAGGTTCATGTGAATACCTCTTCATTTAAAATTTAAGGAAAAAAATGCTTATGGAATGCTCATTCATTAAATAATTTAATTTTTTCATTATATTTGGTCTAAAGGACTTGAAAATGCCCATGGTTTTTCCTGTCAAATCACCAGTCTAATCATCTTGGAAAGCACTAACTTGAAACATAAATAATTTGGATGGTCATTCTGAATATGCATTTATGATATCAGACCAACCTCTAAAAAAATAAAATAAAATAAATAGGCCTTAGAACTTTCTAGAGAAAGACAAACCCAAGTATTTTGCTGAAGAAATACATGAAGATGGCTTTTTCTTGACATCCCAAGTTGTTTTCTGATCCTTAAATAACCGATAGTCAAAACATTAAAATGGGAAAGTAGAAAACTGCAATCATTGAGATATCCTACTCTAGGGGGAAAAAAATAAAATGTGTTTATACATTTATATGTATATACTGCTCACTGATCAGAAGGCTGCTTATTTAACAGAAAGCCTTGTCTTGTAAAGCATTCTGCTTCTTCCCATTAGGAAAACTGACACTGATATTCTTTACCAACATTACTTCAAGAAAGTCTCTTTTGAATTATGAGGGTTTCCCCACCATAAATCTGAACTCACTGACTTATAGTCAATATTTTCTGTCAAATTAAAAAAAAATGTGTGTCTGCTTAGTTTTACTGACAAGGAAATATACTAAAGTGACCAAGAATAGTCAATTCAGGGCTTCCCTGGTGGCGCAGTGGTTGAGAGTCCGCCTGCCGAAGCAGGGGACATGGGTTCGTGCCCTGGTCCGGGAAGATCCCACATGCCGCAGAGCGGCTGGGCCCGTAAGCCATGGCCGCTGAGCCTGCGCGTCCGGAGCCTGTGCTCCGCAACGGGAGAGGCCACAACAGTGAGAGGCCCGCGTACCGCAAAAAAAAAAAAAAAAAGTCAATTCAGACGGGATTTGAGGCCCCAAATAATTTTCTCCATTATTCAAGCAACAGAAAGAACCTTTTAGGGTTATTGAAACTAAATGACAATTTTTTAACCAATGGTGATTTAAAAGGTGCATTCCTTACAAAAGCTAGTGTGAAAACGCTAGTGAATTCCTTCCATTATGTCTGGTTACAATCAGAATCTCACATTCTGTAGCCTGCACATTGCAAATAAATACAGACCAAATAACTTCGTATTGCTGCCATGAGCATAGATTTTCTCCAGACAGTTAAGTGGTACATTAGCACATATTTGTCTCGTGGCTGCAGCTTTTTTTCTCCCTGATTTCCCGGACATACTTGTGGGACAGTCTAGAAAAATCAATGTTGTGATACACACAGATCAGGAAATTATCTCTTGATGGAGTCTTGTGTCTGTAATCATCAGCATCCAGTCTTGCCAATGTCAGTGGATGATGATACAAAATTACTTTTTTTTCTTAAGTGTATTAATGGGTTATTAATGTAAGCAAAGTAAAGCATGGCAGGGTGAATAATAGCAACCATATTTCTTCAATAAAATATCCATACTGTATGTCTGGTTGTGGTTTCAAAGAAATCTGGATTAAATAACATGATTCACATATGAAAAAGCTGCTAAAAACTGGATTTTGGTATCATTCAGTCATACATAAAACAGCCACTTTTGCACTGTATCTCCAGTGCAAAAGGAGGAAAAATGAAATTGTTTAGGAAAAATGAAATTGTTTCCTCTGAGACAGGTATACTGGATACTTGAATCACGAACACAATTCATGGAAAGAACAAAATTTAGAGGGACAAGAACAGGGCTAGTCACCTCATATTCTCAATATACCAGGGGTTTTTATTTAATTCTGATCCATCAAAGAGGCACTATCCGAAATACATTAAACTTTCCAGTTTTCCTACTGAAGATCTGAAACACTCTCATCATAATATGTACTTTCCAAGTTACTGGGTAAGAATTCCGGGTACTGCAGTTGAGGGGCAGTAAATGTCTTGGTGTAGATAAGTTAACAAAGAGCTCAAGTTAAGGAATCCAGGTCTTGCAGACAGTGTTTGCAGTGGAAGTTTTACAATGTTACAAGCCTTAGTCATGACCTTCAAGAAGATAACTGCAAGCTCTAGGAACTGTGATTTTCAAAGGGGATGTGGGAATGAGGGTTTTGATGGAAGCTTTCCAGAGCTGCAGCTGCTGAGCTTGTGGGTTTTTCATTGGTTGCCATTTGACAGAGGTAGGGTGGGAGAATAATTCTTTGAGGGCAAGTTCAGACAGTGAATAGTTCAAGGCTGCAGCCTGCCTAGGAACTGTGAGCAATGAATGGACACAAACCACAAATGTTAAAAGACACAATGGGTTTGATTTTTCAAGGTTTTAAGGGGCTGAAATCATTCTATTACTGTATAATAGCCATGCAGAGCAAAATTAACATGAAGTAATTAATAACAGTCAGCAACAGAGTTGAGGATGGTTTTTCCAAATTCTGTTCTTTTTTGCCACCACTTCTCATCATGGTAATAGTATAGTGGAAACCGCATGAACTTTTGTGTCAGGGAGACATAGATTTGGCCCTGTTACTTTGTGTGTGTGTGGCTGGGCCTCAATTTCACCTTCAACAGGAGACTAATACCTACCTTGCAGGGTTGTGCTTTTTGTTTTTCAGGAAACTTTTTTTTTTAAAAATTAATTTTTATTGGAGTATGGTTGCTTTACAATGTTGTGTTAGTCTCCACTGCACAACAAAATGTACAGATATGCCCTCCCTTTTGGACTTCCCTCCCATTTAGGTTACCACAGTGCATTAGGTAGAATTCCCTGTGCTATACAGTATGTTCCCATCAGTTGTCTATTTTATACATAGTATCAATAATGTATATGTGTCAATCCTAGTCTCCCAATTCCTCCCACCCCACCCCTTTCCCCCTTGGTATCCATACATTTGTTCTCTATGTCTGTGTCTCTATTTCTGCTTTGCAAATAAGATCATCTATGCCATTTTTCTAGATTCCACATGTATGCGTTATTACACGATATTTGCTTTTCTCTTTCTGACTTACTTCACTCTGTATGACACTCTCTAGGTCCATCCATGTCTCTACAAATGACCCAGTTTCATTCCTTTTTATGGGTGAGTAATATTCCATTGTATATATGTACCACATCTTCTTTATCCATTCCTCTGTTGATGGACATTTACGTTGCTTTCACATCCTGGCTATTGTAATAGTGCTGCTATGAACATTGGGGTGCATGTGTTTTTTTTTTTTGCGGTACATAGGCCTCTCACTGTTGTGGCCTCTCCCGTTGTGGAGCACAGGATCCCAAAGCGCAGGCTCAGCGGCCATGGCTCACGGGCCCAGCCACTCTGCAGCATGTGGGATCTTCCCAGACCGGGGCACGAACCCGTGTCCCCTGCATTGGCAGGTGGACTCTCAACCATTGCGCCACCAGGGAAACCCTGCATGTGTTTTTTTGAATTATGGTTTTCTCTGGGTATATGCCCAGTAGTGGGATTGCTGGGTCATATGGCAATTCTATTTTTAGCTTTTTAAGGAAACTCCATACTGTTTTCCATAGTGGCTGTATCAATTTACATTCCCACCAACAGTGTATGAGGGTTCCCTTTTCTCCACACCCTCTCCAGCATTTATTGTTTGTAGATTTTTTGATGGTGGCAATTCTGACTGGTGTGAGGTGATACCTCATTGTAGTTTTGATTTGCATTTTTCTAATAATTAGTGATGTTGAACATCTTTTCATGTGTTTGTTGGCCACCTGTATGTCTTCTTTGGAGAAATGTCTATTTAGGTCTTCTGCCCATTTTTTGATTGGGTTGTTTGTTTGATATTGAGCTGTTTGCAGGGTTGTTGTGGGAATAAATGAGATAATGTATGTTAGGTGGCAGTAGATATAGCAGCAGCTCAGAAAATGGTAATTGCATTACCATTATCATAAAAATTGACACTCCTTTGTTATAAATAACTACACTACCATCTATGCAATTGTTATAGGTGAGCTGACCTACAGAGCAAGAAAAGCTATATTCAACTGCACATAAATCATTCATACTATTTAAAAAAAAAGGTCCTTTATGGTTTTGAGTTTATAGGATTTTTCAATTTAAATTTTATCAGTATAGCTTTTATGTCATTAAAATCTAGACTTTTATGGGTTCTTTCAGCATAGCAGAAAACATACTCTATGAGAGCTTTACAATGTCATGAACTCGTTTTTGCTAAAGAGGAATACAGTTAGCTGTTTCCTCCCTGCCTCAGACAGATTTCACAATGATTCACCAATAATGAAAACCACCAGCCGCCATTCCTAATAAAACAGTCTACTGGAACTGCATACCTTATGGCAAACTCTAAGTTACATGCCCTCTTCGTATTTCTGCCTTTCTTCTCTAAGGCCAGTTAAAACCTGCCTTTCATAAATCTTAAGAAAGTAAATCAAAATAACCAATCCTGGAATCTGACCAAATACCAACCAAGATTACCTAAAATAGAATCAAGCAAGGGTCAGGGCATACATATACCCATCAGTCATTTCCCCTTCGACATTTAAATCATCTGTCCTCCAGGTATCATATTTTGTCTCCTCATGTTTTAACACCCATGATCTTCCCTGTATTTCATATATTTCCCTAGTGCAGGGGTTAGCAAACTGCGGCCAGTGGTTCAAAATCTGGTTCACTGTCTGTTTTTGTACAGCCCAAAAGAATGATTTTACATTTTTAAATAGTTGGGGGGAAAAATCAAAATTAGAATAATTTTTCACGACATGTGAGAAATATATAAAATTGAAATTTCAGTGACCATAAATAAAGTTTTATTGGAACACATCCATGCTCATTTGTTCACATTATTATCTGTGGCCACTTCTGTGTTCTAATTATAGGGTTGAGTAGTTGCTATAGAGATCATCTGTCTGGCAAAGCCTAAAATATTTACTATCTGACCTTTTACAGCAGAAGTTTGTTGACACTGCCATAGGGGGTCTTTCTCTTGGGAGGCAGTGAGGCAAATATACTTAAGCTTGACCTCCCTGTCCAGTCAGCCTTGGAAAGGAAATAGAGCCTAGTCTGACTTTTCAGTAAGGGTGGAAGGGAATAGTAAAAAAAAATTGGCATAGGAGACAGGAGACATGGGTCTCAGATTTTGTTTTTATGGTGGTTCTAAACAATTATGTACTCAACTTCCCTAGTCCTATAAAATGGCTACACCCTAGTTGCGTTCAGTTTCTTTCTTCTTTCTTCTTTTTTTTCAAAGAAGTTCTCTTTTCAAACAGGCTTTTATTTATTTATTTATTTTAATTAATTAATTTTTTGGCTGCGTTGGGTCTTCCTTGCTGCACGCGGGCTTTCTCTAGTTTCTGTGAGCGGGAGCTACTCTTTGTTGCGGTGCGTGGGCTTCTCATTGCGGTGGCTTCTCTTGTTGCAGAGCACAGGCTCTAGGTGCACAGGCTTCAGTAGTTGTGGTTCGCAGGCTCTAGAGCGCAGGCTTAGTAGTTGTGGCGCACGGGCTTTGTTGCTCCGTGGCATGCGGGATCTTCCTGGACCAGGGCTCAAACCTGTGTCCCCTGCACTGGCAGGCGGATTCTTAACCACTGTGCCACCAGGGAAGCCCTCTTTCTTCTTCTTTTTTTTTTAAACAGCAGGTCAGTTTCTTTTGTTTGAAAAAAAAGTCAGTCCTTCACTGCCTTATTACCATGATAATATGTGAAATACTACCCGCATCTCCTCCTTATTCCATTTCCCAAATCAATCCAGGGTCAGTGGAAGCAAAGGGAATAAGGTATTCCCAGAGGACTACAGGATGGAAGTTTAAAACCCAGTTTTAAACCTATGGAGATGAGCCCCCAATGTGACCACATATCTACAACAATGAATAATTCACCCTGGTCTCTATAATGGCAGTACTTAGGGCATATGAAACTGAATCACTTGTTTTCTGGAAATTCCCTATTATAAGTATGACTGTTAACTACATACTCTAAGAATGTCGATATTTGGGGAAATACCTTCTAAATTATAGCAGAAAAAAATAAGATCTAAAGCAGAAAAAAATAAGATCTAAAAATAAGACCTAAAGAGATGGTGATGGGATGGACAGAGACACTTTTATATTCAGAATAGAGCAGTATGCAGAAATCTGTATATTCACACAGATATTATCAGATGGCAAATACATTTCTAATCAGAGTTCCTATCTCATGCATTTTCTACTGCAAAGGGAAATTCCTAAGCCAAGACTAGGTTATACAGTTGCACAGTAATAATTTTATCATAACCTATTTTAAAAATAATTTTTACCTTATTGGGTTATGAAATAACTAAAACTTTTTACCATTCCAAGTCCTTGCTGTAGAGTAGGAAAGGTGATTGATTTCATTGCCATAGATCTCCATTTTGCTAACTATACAGCTGATTTATATTTGTGTGGTAGAAGAAAATTAGCAGTTATTGGATACTGGTCTAATGTAGAAGGTTAAATTAGTTATGGGTACAATGATTACTCATCATTTAAAGTGGTGAACAGAGCTTGGAGTCTTGGCTAGCTTTTTGGTCACACTGCATTACTAAATCACTTTGGAACAGGTGCTCTCAAAGGGAAAGCAGGTTCTAAGAAAAGGCTAGAGTGAACGAGACATGCATGAATAAGAATGAACAATGATTTTTGTAAGTTGGGAGGACAAATAATTACTACAAAATGATTAAAATCACCTAAACTCATTAAAATTAGAGTTGGAAAAGCTCTTAGAGGACTTTAAGTCCAAGTTTCCTTCCTGCAAAGTCAACATACATGTCAGGTAGCTATTGTCCAGGTTCTGCCTCATCATTTCTGGTGGCAGTCAACTTCCCTTCCTCATCCATACCAACTCACTCCATTTTGGTACAACTCCAGTGATTACACAGTCAAAAATGCACAAGAAAGTAGATAAAAGAATACTGAGATAGAAAACAGGAGTTCCAAATTCCAACTTCAGCCTACATTAACTCTAGTTGTGTGACACTGAGAAAGTTTTTGGTGCTCTCGGTGTCAGTTTCCTAACTGTAAAATAGGGTCTTTTCCAGTTCTGAATTTCTCTGTATCTATAATGTCCATCTCATGCTATGGAAATGAAAACCAGTTGTGAGAAAGCTACAAAGACCTGTAGATTTTCTTCTTACATTTCTTATTTATGTCACACCTGGGCTGCCTCTGTATATTCCAACACTTTCTAAACTTCATCCTAACACTTGGTCTTTACCTCAGCTTTCCAGATTACATAGCTTGATTTTGCTTTGACTGTTGATATCTCAACGTGACCAGGACTCAGAATTTGCCCTTTTATAGTCACTCAATAACAAAGACTGAGCTACAAAACCCAGCTTGTGGCTCAGTTTGGCTTGCAGAATTCTGAAGTTAAAAAACAAAACAAAACCCAAAACAAACAAATGAAGGAAAAAACCCTGAGAAATATTTTACTGTTCTTACACATAACTAAAAAATTTCTTAAATCTTCAATAGAATGTTAGGAAGCTGCTCAATATTTGATTTGACTCTTTTTTATGATGAGAGCATATAGGCTGGAATAAACTTTGAGCTCAAGGAAATGCTATACCTTTTATAAAAATGACAATGTACATTTGGTACAGTCTAAGTATATATCGAATTTTTTAGAAGCAAAAATGCTATATATTTTAATGTGATAGTAACTTGGCAAAGGTTGCAAATGCAACAGAAAAATGAATGACTATTTAGCATTTTATTTATGTAACTAAAGTGGATACAGTTAAAAAGACTGAATGTGCCTGGGGAACCTTCCTTTACTAAGCAATCATTATAACCTAAATCTACAGTGTTACATAACTAAAACAAAGTTTATTTTTTGTACAAATAAATACATTTAGTTATTTAAGTAAGATATTTAAAAATTAACTTTAATATTTTAGTCATAAATGTGAAAATAAACAATTTTTTTTTTACCTAATTAAGTCCAAAACCAAATTTTTTTTTTTTTAAATGAAAGGAATGGAGTCTAGGTGATAAAATGACTGCTAACAATTGACTGACTTGTTTGAAAAACATCATCAGGATATAAATATGTCACACTTCAGTAAAAAGTTGCATTAAAGAAATTACCCTTATGAATAGTTCACAGTAATGAGTTCTGAGTTGTCCCACTGGGCCGAACAATAACATTGAAACTCCTTACCATGGCCTGCAAGATGTGGTCCTGCCTGCCTCTCCAGCATCTTTTCCTATCACTTTTCTCCTTCACTTCGTACTCTAGTTTCACTTGATCTCTTCCAAAGCATCAAACTTTTTTCTGCCTAAGTGTCTTTATATATGATTTTCCCTCTGTTCATAGTGCTCTTCCTTTTAATCATTGCTTGTCAAACTCTAAACTCTGTGTTGTGAAAAAGCAAGTAAAATTGTTCAAATGCTTCCTGCCTTCAGAGGTTTGGAAGCTCACACAGGAAGCTGAACTAATTCACTTAACATTCTCTAGATTCTAAACAGCGGTGCATCAGGAAAGACAGTGTTGAGGCATGAAATATAAACATGCATTAAAGTTCAGCAGGGGAGGATACCATGTGCAGGGATGGAGTGGAAGAGCTCTTCTGTTGTTTCCTGAGCAGCGCAGGTGTCATGATGCAGTCACGAAGCTACTAGTGCAGCTACTACCTAGTACCCCAAGCTACTAGGTGCAGCTGAAGAAGTGCTCACTCTTCTTCTTGACCCTGGGTCAAAGGGGGTGTAGGCTGGGTTTGGCCCACTGAAGAGATTTGTTTGGCGTGAAGTTGAAAAACAGTTTTTGGTTTTTTTTTTTAAGATTCATTTATTCATCAAACATTTACTGAGTATCTACTATGTGTGAGGCACATTTCTTAAATGCTAAGTATACAGCAGGGAATGAACACACAAAAACATACAAAGTCCCTACCCTTTTGGAACCTATATTCTAATGTGGAAGACAGGTAATAAACAAGAAAAAAATGTAGTATATTAGATCATGATATGTGCTAAAAAAAAAAGCCAAGAGGGAAGTGGAAGGGTGTGTGTATGTGTGTGTGTGGCTACAAGTTTAGATAGTGTGGCCAAGGAAGGCCTCGTGGAGAAGGTGATATTTGAGAAAAGGGTTAGAAGGGATGAATGGGTCATGGAAATACCCAGGAAAGAGCATTCCAGGCAAGGGAACAGCAAGGGTGAAGGTCATGAGCTGGTGTATTTGAGGAACAGGAGGCCACTGTGGCTGCACAGATGCGGTCAGAGAGCCTCACGGGGGCACTGGGAGGCTTCTGGCTTTCACTCTGAGTGAGATGGGAAGCTGGAGGGTTGTGAGCAGAGGAGCAACATGATCTGACTTGTGTTTCAATAAATAGATCCCTCCAGCTGTAAGAGAGAAAGCATGGAAGGAAAACCAGTTGGGAGGCTGCTGCAGTAATCCTGGAGAAAGATGATGGTGGTTTGGGCTACAGTAGTGCAACAGGAAATCACTAACAAGTGATCAGATTCTGCATATATTTTGAGGGTAGAGCCAACAGGATTTCCAGATGGATTAGATGTTGGGTTTGAAAGGAAGAGAGGAGTCAAGGACAACTCCAAAATTTCTGGCTTGAGCAAGTGGAAGAAAGGAGTTGCCAACATTTAAAATCAGAAGATTTAATAATCCACACTTGCATCTTCTCTCAAAACACTAGAAGATGTGGTCAATTATATATTTGCATTTTTCACAAGACAAAAATCAGCTGGAGCTGGGAAGCAGCTGTCCCCTGGAGAGAGGACACTGGCCCTCTGGTGCACTATAGGTCTTACTCCCTGTTGTCTTAAACCTGGCCTTTTGTATAAACAGCTGTTTGGACCTGCCTGACTGCTGCAGGCAGCTTGGGTTTGGGACCCCTGCCCAAAGTTCTCTCATAACTCCACTGTCATAAAAACACAATATAAACTTTCCCGTAATTGTGACTGAAGAAAGTGAAGTTTTGACAAAGTATTTATTTAAAAACAGGGTATAAACAGGACATCTCTTATTCTAGTTTCCCCCTCCATAGTAATTTGACAGCAAGCTGGGACAGAGGTCGACCCTCTGTCACTCTTCTCAGTGAAAAGAGAAGCTCCTTGAAGAAAACCCTCTTCCGCATATTCCAACTTCAAGTCTAAATCCCACTCGCTTGACAGTCTATGTCCCCAGTGCCCAGTAGTGAGGTATAGTTCTGAACCATACCAGGTCGAGTACCACATCTCACTATACCTGTGATTTCTAAATAAGGGTGCTCTGAGGCCTAGGTTGGGTCAGAGGGGTATTGGCTCCAGGCTGGTGCTATCACCAACAAGCCTAGCGACCTGCAAATTACTTATCTTCTCTGAGCTTCTTTTGCTCATCAACAAAGAACAGAGATGGACCACAGTAGGGCTTCTCCAACTCTAACATATGCATGAATCCCCTGCTGCAGATGGTTATTCAGCTTCACTTACATGAGGGTCACTGGCTTAGAACAAAGTGCCTGGTAACAAAGTCTCTGTGGAAGACCTGATATGTTTCCCTTTAGCAAATAAAAATAATGTGAACCCAAATGTCTTGTTTTGCTTTGTTTATCAGGAAGCTCAGAGCTAAATGCAATGTTCAATAATAAAAATAATTAACCTAACTCAGGGATTTGAGTACAACATTTTCCCCCTTCCTTCATATTCATCCTAATGGTTTTGATTTTATTTTTATCTGCTCAGTTGTAAATACATTTTGACTCTAGGCAACATCAAATCTTTCCAGATAGGGAGTGGGGCAGGAGGGAAGCACTGGAAGGAAGGGGCGGGGAAAAGGAAAGTGATTAAAAAAAATCTTTCCTACTTGATATTAGAAAAGTCAGCATTTAGGGTTTGTGAAAGAGATCAAATAATATAAACCTTATTGTCCTGCCTCAAACCCAAAGCAGTTTTGTCTCACAAAAGCAGCCATGAACGGTACAGGGCTGTAGACTGTTGAGGAGGATAAGTCCTACCAGGAAAATTCTTCAACGCAGCCTCTCTCTCTCTTACCTAATTATGATCATTTAGACATACAAATGATAAATCTCATGACCTGGATTAACTCCCCATAATAAAGAAGGATCATTTTTGATATCAAGGAGCATTTAAAGAAAAACATGTGCTAATCAATAACTCAAAAACCATGGGTAAAATAAGCATCAATACAGATACTTTGTGGTAATAAATCAAAGCCCACTTTATAAACTTGCATTCAGTCAGCAGCCAGATAAGTACAATGAAGGGCTAGGATATCAATCCTCCTCTGGTGTCACAGGAAAACCCTGGCCTGGGAGTTAGGACACCCAGCTTGGTTTCCACCTAGTTTCATGACCTTGGGTAAGTCCTGTAACCAGCCCAGGTCTCATCTGTAAAATGAAGAGAATGTGGAGAGGACAGATTCAGAAGTTCTCACACCTTAGAGCTCCACTTACCCCATTTTGTCCCTTTGTTTAACTCAGGAGCAAGCCCACACATACTGAATGCTGGAGGCTAGAAGGCTATTCTCCAGTGAGCCCCCTGCAACTTCTTCCAACTGTTCAAGAGTTGTGTTTGCTCCCAAACCTGTTAATATCTTTTGGACTTGAAATTATAATTATATAAATTTAATCAAATATTATGTAAGTCAATGAAATATCGCAGTGACAGGCAGGAATTGTTTTCTACACAAAGTACACTGAATAGTTAGAGAAGACCTGATAAAGGCAAATCACCTAAAATGGCTATCAAGGCAGGTATGACCTGTCTGACAGGTCAGACAATTCTAAAAGAATGGACAACAAATTGTAAAAATCTAGGATTCCTTCTAAAGTCTTTTTCTACTTTAACAAAATTGAAATAGGAAACCATAGAAAATGTAATCATTAAGGTGTAATTAATGCAAGAAAAATGTTAGGAAATTATAATCAGCAGATCTATTGATGTAATCAAAGAAAAGGCCTTGGCCCTACATCAAGGTTTCTATTACAATGGGAAAAGGAATAAGAACCACAGTGAAATGTTACAGAGGCCTCTTGCTCTTATTTAAAACCAGATGCGGCAGGCAACAATGACACTGAAACAGCTTTCCAGGAAGTGGCTAGGGAGGGAGAGGGAAAGTGGAGGATGGGGTTAGGGTTGTGGGAGGGAGGGGCAGACAGACACACAGACACTACTTTTGACAGTCTGGCATGTCCTTGAATCCACTTCTGCAGAGAGTCATAGGTTCATGTCGACTAGGTTCCCAAGTAAGGATTTTTTTAACTACTAGAGCTAGTAGCTAAACTCTGCCCCTGCCTTCTCAGTTTTAAAAAAATATATATATTTGATAAATTAATGAGTAATAATGTTTGTTGAATTTACCTGGGCAATGGGCATTGAGAACAAGAACCCAGGATGCTTTGGTTTTATAAGAGTAAGGCATGCAGAGTGTGAGTAGTCCTAGGTAGAAATAATAGTATTCAAAAGCAAGACCAGCCTATAATTTTCTGCAGCACACCATGACATCATGGCTTATATGAGGCCAACTCCATAAATCAAGCTTTACCTAATTAGAGAGTCTTCTGCAGATCTACATTATTAGAGCAAATAATTAAAACTGCCTAGGCAATAATACAAGGCAGATCTGTTTACAAAAATGTTCTTTTCCCCCAAAAAAACTTAGTCTCACTACCACTTACAGATCTTTCACTTTAGTAAATTATAGACTTAGAGCATTTCTTTTAGTCTGACTTCACTTTCAAGGAATTCTTCAATTAACTTTACGTTGCTTTAAGCTGTTCATCCAACGAGAAAACAATCTGTGGTTTCTGACTCCTCTGCATGCCAATGGCTGCCATCCATGTTTGACTTTCAGACACTTTCAGACTCTTGAGAACCAGGCTCTGTTTACATAAAACCAGCCAGTTGTCATAGCATTTTGACAAGCACTATAGAAAAACAAGGAACAGTACTCCATAGTGGCTAAACTGGGAGAATTACCACTGCAATGGTGACTGCACTGGGGGCACACATGATATCCACACCCAACCACCTGGCCTGAGCCAGAAGGTAACACATACTCCACTTTCAACTGTGAACTTTCCATTTTCAGGCTCCATCTCTTTACAATCAATTCCTTCTTGTCCCTTCCCCTCTCTTCCAAAATGGCTAAAACACCAGCCACACCATGGAAAGGTGTGGCTTTTCTAACAACAGACAAAAATGCCAGTGGAAATCTAGGAAGCAAGAGATTGCACTACCATTCCAATGGTTACAATGCATCTAGTGTCAGATCTTTAGCCAAATACAGTGTAATTAAAAAAACATGAGCTCAGAGGTGGGACCTTAGTCTCAAACTTTGAACTTTCTCAGACTCAGGTATAGCACCTCGGTTTTCTTTGCTTCTTAAGGCTCACTCACTGATGTTTTTAAAGAAGTACAAATAATAATTGGGCAGTGGAAAATAACCATGGGGACAAATGATGAAAACAAATGATTATCACTGAAGAAAAATGATCCTTTGGTTTTCTACCTGTTAGAGCTGAGTCAGGCAGAATGGAATCTCTCTCACTTTCCTTTCCCCTGGGTTTGGCCAGTTTCTAGGTGTCCCTCACCTATGTCTGTCCTATGGAAACACCTGTGAAGCCAACAGAATAATAAACTGGAGTGATGTTTTGAAGGACCCTTGAATATTCAGGCTCAATACAAGATGTACATGAGATTTTTTTCCCCCCCAAATCATGCTCAATGCTGTTCCTGTAACAGGATGTGCAACTGTTGAAACTGCAGGCCTTTCCAAAGCAATAGAATGAACACTCTGGCAAAGCCAGGCCATAACAAGCATGCAGGCAGAGGTGGAGGAACAAGAATGAATGCACAGGCCAGGTGAAGGCCAAGGGCTGATAGTGGACTTGGCACTAGTTCAACATGGGCTGGCAATGGACGGGAGGACCTATGGAAGGTCTACTCTTTTCTTCAGAATAGAACAGTACCTTGATCCCCTCTTAATGTTACTGCTTCTACACCCAAATCAAGACCTGTAGGATTTCTGAGATACCCAAAGTTATTCTAATACCATTCTTTCCCCCTGGTTTTCCCTCGCTATTTTTATTTAAAATTCCCATGTGAATTTTTAAGTGTTTTCTAAAATTAATTTTTATTGGAGTATAGTTGCTTTACAATGCTGTGTTAGTTCTTGCTGTATAGCAAAGTGAATCAGTCATACATATACATATATCCTCTCTTTTTTGGATTTTCTTCCCATTCAGGGCACCATGGACCACTGAGTAGAGTTCCCTGTGCTATACAGTAGGTTCTTGTTAGTTATCTATTTTATACATAGCAGTGTATATATATCAGTCTCAATCTCCCAATTCATCTCACCCTCCCCTTCCCCCCCTTGGTAACCACAAGTTTGTTCTCTACATCTGTGTCTCTGTTTCTGCTTCACAAATAAGTTGATCTCTACCATTTTTCTAGATTTGACATATAAGCAATGTTATACGATATTGTTTTTCTCTTTCTGACTTACTTCACCCTGTATGACAATCTCTAGGTCCATCCATGTCTCTGCAAATGGCACTATTTCGTTCCTTTGATTGGCTGAGTAATATTCCACTGTATATATGTACCACATCTTCTTTATCCATTACTCTGTCGATGGACATTTAGGTAAAAATCCCCATGTGAATTTTATTATGTTTTGTTTCCAAGCTATTACAACTTCTTTATAGAAAAAGAGGATGGGTATAACTATGTCTGTCTCATGTCTGCTCTCTTTCTCTCTCTCTCCCTCTGAAAAACAGACAAACACAGATACACACACACACACACACACACACACACAACTAGCATCCAAGCTATTCTTCCTTCTCCATTGAAAAGATAAGTGTTTTCTGGACAGCTACATGTAAAAGAATGAAATTAGAACACTCCCTAACACCATACACAAAAATAAACTCAAAATGGATTAAAGAACTAAATGTAAGGCCAGACACTATCAAACTCTTAGAGGAAAACATAGGCAGAACACTCTATGACATAAATCATATGACAGCAAGATCCTTTTTGACCCACCTCCTAGAGAAATGGAAATAAAAACAAAAATAAACAAATGGGACCTAATGAAACTTAAAAGCTTTTGCACAGCAAAGGAAACCATAAACAAGACGAAAAGACAACCCTCAGAATGGGAGAAAACATTTGCAAATGAAGCAGCTGACAAAGGATTAATCTCCAAAATTTACAAGCAGCTCATGCAGCTCAACATCAAAAAAACAAACAACCCAATCCAAAAATGGGCAGAAGACCAAAATAGACATTTCTCCAAAGAAGATATACAGACTGCCAACAAACACATGAAAGAATGCTCAACATCATTAATCATTAGAGAAATAGAAATAAAAACTACAATGAGATATCATCTCACACCAGTCAGAATGGGCATCATCAGAAAATCTACAAACAATAAATTCTGGAGAGGGTGTGAAGAAAAGGGAACCCTCATATGCTGTTGGTGGGAACGTAAATTGATACAGCCACTATGGAGAACAGTATGGAGGTTCCTTAAAAAGCTAAAAATAGAACTACCATATGACCCAGCAATCCCACTACTGGGCATATACCCTGAGAAAACCATAATTCAAAGAGAGTCATGTACACAATGTTCTATTAACAATAGAACTAATAACAATAGCAGCTCTATTAACAATAGCTAGGACTTGGAAGCAACCTAAATGTCCATCGACAGATGAATGGATAAAGAAGATGTGGCACATATATACAATGGAATATTACTCAGCCATAAAAAGAGACGAAACTGAGTTATTTGTAGTGAGATGGATGGACCTAGAGTCTGTCATACAGAGTGAAGTAAGTCACAAAGAGAAAAACAAATACTGTATGCTAACACATCTAAAAAAAAACAGTCATGAAGAACCTAGGGGCAGATGGGAATAAAGACACAGACCTATTAGAGAATGGACTTGAGGACATGGGGAGGGGGAAGGGTAAGCTGGGACAAAGTGAGAGAGTGGTAGTGTATATATGGACATATATACACTATCAAATGTAAAATAGATAGCTAGTGGGAAGCAGCCACATAGCACAGGGAGATCAGCTCAGTGCTTTGTGACCAGCTAGAAGGGTGGGATAGGGAGGGTGGGAAGGAGGGAGATGCAAGAGGGAAGAGATATGGGGATATATATATAACTGATTCACTTTGTTATAAAGCAGAAACTAACACACCACTGTAAAACAATTATACTCCAAAAAAAAATGTAAAAAAACCCCCCAAAACACCCCCCCAGAAAAACCCCAATGCAGCCAAAATAAATAAAACATTTATTAAAAAAAAAAAAGATAAAGAGTTTTGGGCACTTCCTGGCGGTCCAGTGGTTAAGATTCCACGCTCCCAATGCAGGAGGCACGGGTTTGATCCCTGGTCAGGGAACTAAGATCCCACATGCTGCATGAAAGTTTTATAAAATATCAGAAATTTTTTCTTTAACTTGCAAATCATTGTTTCTATAGAATTATGTTTATGTCTGTTCTGAGATTTTAAAAACACAAACCAAAGATACCTGTTATAAAATAAACTAATTTGTTCAAAGCATTGCTTTATGGACTGCCAGCCCTTTTCTAAAATGGGGTCATAATGCAGATCTTGCTTCAAAGAGCTCAAGATAACTCCTCTCCTGCCTCTTTGTTCTCTCTAATACTTAGATTTTCCAAATAAAACAAAATTATAGGAATTTTCTCTGCAGTGAGGCAGTCCTGAAGTTTGGAAAAGGGTTCCTTTTCTCTTGAAGTTTTTTGCCTAATCCTGTGCTCCATTAGCTTACTTCTTGAAGTAAAGGTGGTAAAGATGCCTAACTTGGAAGGAAAAAATGAACCAAGAGGGATACAGTTGAGGGTATAAAAACACTAAGTCTGGGCTTCCCTGGTGGCGCAGTGGTTGAGAGTCCGCCTACCGATGCAGGGGACACGGGTTCGTGCCCCAGTCCGGGAGGATCCCACATGCGGAGCGGCTGGGCCACTGAGCCTGCGTGTCCGGAGCCTGTGCTCCGCAATGGGAGAGGCCACAACAGTGAGAGGCCCGCATAACGCAAACAACAACAACAACAAAAAAAAACATTAAGTCTTACTTCTTAGAAACTCCAAAGAAGAATGAACTTACTATGTATAAGGAGAACTCCAGGGTGTGTCACCAGAAACTCAAGTACTTTTGACAGTTTTGTTCGATTCCTAGAAAAGCCGTGGCAAAGGGATGACTGTGTTCTCAAGCTCTAGGTGAGAGAAGCGAGCTGGGGAGTTCTGCATTGGGATCTGAGGTCTAGGTAATCAACAGGCCTTGAAAAGTAGAGCCTATTGACACAAATAAAACCCTGAATTATTCATTACCTTCTAATAAAATATCTCTTAGTAAGTAAATAGCAACATGTTTAGTGGCTTGGTAAGTTTTAAATTAAATCATTAAAAGTAAACATGTTGGGCTTCCCTGGTGGCGCAGTGGTTGAGAGTCCGCCTGCCGATGCAGGGGACACGGGTTCGTGCCCCGGTCCGGGAATATCCCACATGCCGCGGAGCGGCTAGGCCCGTGAGCCATGGCCGCTGAGCCTGCGCTCCGCAACGGGAGAGGCCACAACAGTGCGAGGCCCACGTACCGCCCAAAAAAAAAAAAAAGTAAACATGTTTAAAACACTTTAAAACTATGTGAAAAAAAAATGTTATCAGTTACTATTCATTTTCAACCTGATGTTCCTTTTGGTGGGAGTCAGGTGAGAGGTTCCTTCCTTCTAATTATATCTTTATGTGTTTTAGGCTTTGGCAAAAAATACCACCCCATCTGCAGCTTTCAAAAAAAGAATGGCCAAAACAATGTTGGGCCTCACGTACTCTATCTCAGGCCTTCAAAATACCCAGAGCTTAATAAATCAATTCCGTTTCTCTGCTGATGGCATCTAACTTCCTTTGGAAATTCAGGGACTAAGGAGAAAATATTCTGGCTTTCTAGTGTAAACTTGTACAGATTTTGAACTTACAGCTTCTGGCTATAAACTTGTCTTCTACCAAGAAGCCACAGTACTGGACCGTAAGTGAGATAATCCAGCTTTTAGAAGATCTGCAAATGATTTACTTGAAGAATAGCAAAGTGAATTGCAAAGAATTATCTAAGAGCAAATAAAATAAATGAAGATACACTGTTTTTAAAAGGTTGCATGGGGAAATGAAGACATCATAGCCACATATTTTTAGAAAATAAAATTACAAGGTACATGATATGCTAGCAAAGTTCTCGATTATAGTAAGGCTTTCCAGGAAATAAGAAAACTTGTATGGCTATTACCCAGGGTGATTACTGAATCAAAGATATTACTCAGAAAGTAAAATTGCACATAATACATAGACATTTCAAGCCAGTTTCCTTGTGCCACATTCCCCCTGCCCTTAATCTCATACTAGCCACTTCCTCTAACTGAAAAAAAAAAACCACTGTAGCTTTCTGGAATTCACCCATAAATTCCAAGTGAATAAAAAAAAAAAAAAATGAAAATAAGCCATAAAGTCAGATGACAATATGATGAAAATTCTTACTCTTTAATGTTGCGATAACAGCTTGAAAGAAAGATTATACTCCTACAGAATGTAAATGACGCTCTTACACAAACACTCATCAGCTTACCTTTATATCATTTAAAAAGAAAAGAATTTAAAAAAGGGGTGGAAAGATAGTCAAACGTTACACTTAAATCTAGAAATAATTTTAGAGAAAGAACTTTTCATCTTTAAGTAGACCAAAATACCACAAATTAACTTTAAATGGCAGATAATCCAATATTTCTCAGATTTCTTTATTAACTAACTCTTCAGAGAAGATCTTAGTATACATGTTGCTGGTAACACAAAGTACATACGGAGGAATTTCATTCTTTGGTTACTGTGGTGCTTTTTGCTCTCATATGGTAAGGTGGGTGCCAGGTAGATCTGAGCACATAAAGAAGACAGAGGGTTAAAGAGGATAAAAAGGTGCTGAAAGGATGCGATGAGCTAACAGTTACTAATAATGGGAGCGACAACTGCAATACAGGTATGATTAACATATGTTAAAACCTCATCTAGCTTTACTGCTCCTATCTATATCAGAGCCTCAGAAACCTTTTGCTGATCTAACATGTTAGTTGTTTCAGCTCTGTATAATGTACAGACTTAGTTGTTCTCTTCTCTTAGTTGCACTTGCTTCATTTTCAGCTTAACTGGTAATCAGAGCCATAAAAATTTTTAAATATTTTGTAAATACTGCTTTTTAATGATAGACATTTTCAGGACACATAATTTTGACAGAAGAGAATATCAAAATGAACTTGCTATAGAAGCCTATTTTAAAAATTAAAGTATATTTGATTTATAATATGTTCATTTCACATGTACGGCATAGTAATTCAGTATTTTTGTATATTATACTCCATTATAAGTTATTATAAGATAATAGTTATAATTCCTTGTGCTAAAAAGTATATCCTTGTTGCTTATCTATTTTATACACAGTAGTCTGTATCTGTTAATCCCCTGCCTCTAATTTGTCTCTCCTCCTATAAGTCTTTAAGAATACACACACACACACATACACATTCACAAACTGTGAATTTGAAAAATGAATACAAATTCATTTAAAGGTCTCCACTGTAGCTTAAAATTAAACCAAATCTCAGATAAATATGAAATGGTTCATAAGGAAGCTGTGGACTATAATTAGATGAGGACACTCAGATTAATGTTTTAGACACAACTAATTCTCACTTGGTCGTTGGATAACAAAGATCGAGGTGTTGTAAAACCTGAATCTGTTCCTAGAAGCACTGTTAAGAAAGGGAATAAAGGAAATGTGTGCTTCATAAATTTAGAGCAACATTTCACGTAGAACAACTCAAGAGATTCAAGAAATAAGTAAAAGGATAAAATGGAGCCTTGGGCAGCCACAGTCTACAAATTTCATGGACTTTACATATTAAAGAGCCTCTTAGTGTGCTCTTAATTTATATGCATATGTGCATGAATGGTTATTTTAGCTTCACACTCACAGAAGATTAGAAGTATCACATTAGGGAAGAAGGTTCAGAGAGGTACCCTCACAGGAGTCTGCCAGTCTTCACAGCCAGGAAATCAGAGAGCTATAAAAAGCTGGCCCAGTAGCCTCAAAACACAGCAATCAGAAGCTGTACAGTACAGTGGTAAAAAGACCTATGTATCCAAAAGAGCCTGAGAGGACCATCACACATAGGAGGTGCTAAATAAACACATGCTGAAAAGAAGTAACCTGAATGATGACCTTGAGTCATCAAAAAAAGTTTAAATATGGTTAGCATATGTTCTGTTAAGGCAAACAAATGGGAATATTTTAGAAAAAATTTTCATCTAAACCAGTTAAAATTATATATATATATATATTTAAAGGTCTCTCAATGTGGTTGACATTATTTTACATTTATGGTACCTCCCCTCATTTATCAGATACTTCATGAGTGACTACTGTGTACCTGGCAGTATGACAATGGTCATAGGTACAAAATGAGCAAAAGCAGACAGTCCGTAAATTCATGGGGCGTCAGCCCAGTCAAGGCAAATAGATGGGAACACTGAGGCACAGGGCATTTAAGAGCCAATTTCTCTTCTGTAATGTCAGTCAAAGCTGTAGCAATTTTTACTTCAATAATCTCAGCATTCAGTTTCAAGCACCATGAGAATTCTAGAAGCAATGAACTTGAGATTGAGAATATTTTAAAAATATTTTTTCAACTGTTTAGAAAAAACTAATTTTAGAAAAGAAACAAAAAGAATATGGTCATTCCATTTTCTATTAAATTTAATTTTAAATATTTTCTATACTTTATCTAATAAAATTTATTGACCTTGAAATAGGACTGCTGTCAGAACATGCTTAGTGGATGCAGAAATCAATTTACCACTGGTGTCTTAGTCTTGATAGCAACTCATTTTGTAAATATCAGCCACATGTCTGCCTTTTGTGATGGCAGTTTAGCTGAGCTGAAACTGAATTGAGTGTATAAGATTTGGCATTGGGTGGGGAATCTGAATTATTCCTTAAGCATCAGAACTTCTCCCAGTCTTCACAGTATTAGGAAGGATTCTTACCTCCAGATGCTCCTACCCATTACTGAGTGACATATTCCTTTAAAGCCTTCTGATTTTCTCTAAAGTTACAAGATACTACCCTAGAATGCTGAAATTTTCTCTGGATGACCAGTTTCTTTGGAGATACAAAGAATATTTTGTTTAGTTTTGGGCTTTTGATGTCATTAATGAGAAACTAGAGATTCTCAGGAAAGAAAAACAGCATTGAAATTAATTTATTTTTATACAAATCATATCTAGCAGACCTCGTGTATGGTTGACAAGAGAGTAATTCTACCAATCTCCTTTCTAATAAAAGGACCAGAAAGAACTTTTGGATATTTTATCCTTTTGGAATATGGAAGACAGATGAAGGTGTTAAAAATCCAACTCAGTATAGAATCAACCAATATTTTGGTTTTTTTAAATTGTTTTTTGAATACTTTGAGTTAAAGGATACTGTTCATTCCTGCTCCCCATCTACCATTCCCCTCACAAAGGTTTTCAAAAGAAATCTAATTTAGGTGAATGATTACTGGTATGGGAATAATCAGAATCTCTGTATGAGAAAGCATCTACACAATATCATATGTTACCACACATAAGGTAGCTGTGACTAAAATGGGAAGTTCTCTTCATTAAAAAAAAAACACTCCAATATTAAAATATTCAAACTTGCATTTAAAAGTCTAATGTAAATATATATGTATCCATCCATTCATTCAACCAAAACATGGTGCTTTGCAGAGCATAAATGGTCATCACCCTATGTGTTCTGGGATCTGTGGGGTGAGACCTATCCCTGGGTAGAGATGGGGTAGCCTTCTGATCTAGAAGGAACTTTGCTTCGACCACTAAACTTTTAAAATAGAATGTCAATGTCATCCTCATATGCCAATGTTCCATGGTCTCAAAAGGATTTATAACTACTAATCACCAGTTATTAAGGTTAAAAAATTAAAACTGAGGAGAGGGAAGAAATAATAGACCAGTAGAGTGAAAGGAATATGGCACCCAACTGGTTCTCCGGGTATTTAAAGTTCTATCTTTTTATCAAGTTAATCTTTAGAAGAAAACATACAAAAAATTCCCAGTCAAGAAGCACTGGGAAAGTCATAATGCTGGGAATGGGGTTTTTAGGCTCTGGTTGTTTGTTATTCAATAGATCAACATGTACCTAGTTCTACAGAAAGAAAAACCTTCCCCCAAGGGAAAAAGAACTGCTAGGATTCATGACCCACCTACCTTTGCAGAAGGTGTACCAAATACAGACATCCATCTTATCAGTGAAAAGATCCAGAACATCAAGGAGAAGTCATTTGATATTATGACATGCCCCTCTGTCCCTATCATTATGCTCACTTTTGGAGGCTTCAATCTTCTATTATTATGGACTATAAGCTCTGGTACCATCTCTGTGCCACAGACTCCTGGCTTTATACTTCTAAATTTATATATTTTGTTTCTTCTATTTAAAAACTATCTTTTAAAATGAACAAATTCTGAAGACTCAAAACACTGATCCAAAAGAAAAGCTCTCTGATGATACAGAACTCTTTTCTCAAGATGTATTGTCCATCAACATTTTGAGGAATATCAGATTTTCACCAAATACATCAGGAAGCCACTGCTCTAAACTTGGTTGGAGTTTTTGAAGTAAGCCCAATCCTTTCTAAATACAACTAAATATAATAACTCTTCCCTACCAGAGGGCAGACAGCAGAAGCAAGAAGAACTACAATTCAGCAGCCTGTGGAAGGAAAACCACATTCACAGAAAGACAGACAAAATGAAAAGGCAGAGGACTATGTACCAGATGAAGGAACAAGATAAAACCTCAGAAAAACAACTAAATGAAGTGGAGATAGGCAACCTTCCAGAAAAAGAATTCCAAATAATAACAGTGAACATGATCTAGGACCTTGGAAAAAGAATGGAGGCAAAGATCGAGAAGATGCAAGAAATGTTTAACAAAGACCCAGAAGAATTAAAGAACGAACACCTAGGAGAACTAAAGAAAAAACAAACAGAGATGAACAATACAATAACTGAAATTAAAAATACACTAGAAGGAATCAATGGCAGAATAACTGAGGCAGAAGAACGGATAAGTGACCTGGAAGACAGAATGGTGGAACTCACTGCCGTGGAACAGAATAAAGAAAAAAGAATGAAAAGAAATGAAGACAGCCTAAGAGACCTCTGGGACAACATTAAATGCAACAACATTTGCATTATAGGGGTCCCTGAAGGAGAAGAGAGAGAGAAAGGACCCAAGAAAATATTTGAAGAGATTATAGTCGAAAACTTCTTAACATGGGAAAGGAAATGAAATAGCCACCCAAGTCCAGAAAGCACAGAGAGTCCCAGGCAGGATATACCCAAGGAGAAACATGCTGAGACACATAGTAATCAAATTGACAAAAATTAAAGACAAAGAAAAATTATTGAAAGCAGCAAGGGGAAAATGACAAATAACATACAAGGGAACTCCCATAAGGTTAACAGCTGACTTCTCAACAGAAACTCTACAAGCCAGAAGGGAGTGGCACGATTTATTTAAAGTGATGAAAGGGAAGAACCTACAACCAAGATTACTCTACCCAGCAAGGATCTCATTCAGATTCGATGGAGAAATCAAAAGCTTTACAGACAAGCAAAAGCTGAGAGAACTCAGCACCATCAAACCAGCTCTACAACAAATGCTAAAGGAACTTCTCTAAGACAGAAACACAAGATAAGAAAAGGACCTACAAAAACAAACCCATCACAATTAAGAAAATGGTAATAGTAACATATATATCAATAATTACCATAAATGTGAATGGATTAAACGCTCCAACCAAAAGACACAGGCTTGCTGGATGGATGGAAAAACAAGACCCATATATATGCTGTCTGGAAGAGACACACTTCAGACCTAAGGACACATACAGACTGAAAGTGAGGGGATGGAAAAAGATACTCCATGCAAATGGAAAATGAAAGAAAGCTGGAGTAGCAATACTCATATCAGATAAAATAGACTTTAAAATAAAGAATGTTACAAGAGACAAGGAAGGACACTACATAATGATCAAGGGATCAATCCAAGAAGAAGATATAACAATTATAAATATATATGAACCCAACATAGGAGCACCTCAATACATAAGGCAACTGTTAACAGCAATAAAGGAGGAAATTGACAGTAACACAATCATAGTGGAGAACTTTAACAACCTCACCTACACCAATGGACAGATCATCCAGACAGAAAATTAATAAGGAAACACAAGCTTTAAATGATACAATAGACCAGATAGATTTAATTGATATTTATAGGACATTCCATCCAAAAACAGCAGATTACACTTCTCAAGTGCTCACAGAACATTCTCCAGGACAGATCACATCGTGGGTGACAAATGAAGCCTCGGTAAATTTAAGAAAACTGAAATCATATCCAGCATCTTTTCCAACTGCAATGCTATGAGATTAGAAATCAATTACAGGGAAAAAACTGTAAAAATCACAAACACATGGAGGCTACACAATACAGTATTAAATAACCAAGAGATCACTGAAGAAACCAAAGAAGAAATAAAAAAATACCTAGAGACAAATGACAATGAAAACACAATGATCCAAAACCTATGGGATGCAGCAAAAGCAGTTCTAAGAGGCAAGTTTAGAGCAATAAAAGCCTACCTCAAGAAACAAGAAAAATCTCAAATAAACAATCTAAACTTACACCTAAAGGGACTAGAGAAAGAAGAAAAAACAAAACCTGAAGTTAGTAGAAGGAGAGAAATCATAAAGATCAGAGAAAAAATAAATGAAATAGAAACAAAGAAAATAGCAAAGGTCAATAAAACTAAAAGCTGGTTCTTTGAGAAGATAAACAAGATTGATAAACCTTTAGCCAGACTCATCAAGAAAAAGAGGGAGAGGACTCAAATCAATAAAATTAGAAATGAAAAAGGAGAACTTGCAACGGACGCCGCAGAAATACAAAGCATCCTAAGAGACTACTACAAGCAACTCTATGCCAATAAAATGGACAACCTGGTAGAAATAGACAAATTCTTCGAAAGGTATAACCTTCCAAGACTGAACCAGGCAGAAAGAGAAAATAGAACAGACCAATTACAAGTAATGATATTGAAACTGTGATTAAAAGTCTTCCAACAAACAAAAGTCCAGGACCAGATGGCTTCACAGGTTAATTCTATCAAACGTTTAGGGAAGAGCTAACACCCATCCTTCTCAAACTCTTCCAAAAAATTGCAAAGGAAGGAACACTCGCAAACTCATTCTATGAGGCCACCATCACCCTGATACCAACACAAGACAGAGATACTACAAAAACCGAAAATTACCGACCAATATCAATGATGAATATAGATGCAAAAATCCTTAACAAAATATTAGCAAACAGAATCCAACAACACATTAAAAGAATCTTATACCATAATCAAGTGAGATTTATCCCAGGGATGCAAGAATTCTTCAACATACGCAAATCAATCAATGTGATACACCATATTAACAAATTGAAGAACAAAAACCATATGATCATCTCAATAGATGCAGAAAAAGCCTTTGACAAAACTCAACACCCATTTATGATAAAAACTCTCCAGAAAGTGGTCATAGAGGGAACCTAACCTACCTCAACATAATAAAGGCCATATATGACAAACCCACAGCAAAAATCATTCTCAATGGTGAATAACTGAAAGCATTTCCTCTAAGATCAGGAACAAGACAAGGAGGTCCACTCTCACCACTATTACTTAACATAGTTTTGGAAGTCCTAGCCACGGCACTCAGGGAAGAAAAAGAAATAAAAGGAATACAAATTGGAAAAGAAGAAGTAAAACTGTCACTGTTTGCAGATGACATGATACTATACATAGAGAATTCTAAGGATGCCACCAGAAAACTACTAGAGCTAATCAATGAATTTGGTAAAGTTGCAGGATACAAAATTAATGCACAGAAATCTCCTGCATTCCTATACACTAATGATGAGAAATCTGAGAGAGAAATGAAGGAAACACTCCCATTTGCCATTGCAACAAAAAGAATAAAATATCTAGGAATAAACCTACCTAGGGAGACAAAAGACCTGTATGCAGAAAAGTATAAGACACTGATGAAAGAAATCAAAGATGACACAAACAGATGGAGAGATACACCATGTTCTTGGATTGGAAGAATCAATATTGTGAAAATGACTATACGACCCAAAGCAACCTACAGATTCAATGCAATCCATATGAAATTACCAGTGGCAGTTTTTTTACAGAAGTAGAACAAAAAATCTTAAAATTTGTATGGAGACACAGAAGACCCCGAATAGCCAAAGTGGTCTTGAGGGTAAAAAAAGGAGATAGAGGAATCAGAGTCTCTGACTTCAGACTATACTATAAAGCTACAGTAATCAAGACAATATGGTACTGGCACAAAAACAGAAATATAGATCAATGGAACAGGATAGAAAGCCCAGAGATAAGCCCACACACCTATGGTCAACTAATCTATGAAAAAGTAGGCAAGGATATACAATGGAGAAAAGACAGTCTCTTCAATAAGTGGTGCTGGGAAAACTGGACAGCTACATGTAAAAGAATGAAATTAGAATACTCCCTAACACCATACCCAAAAATAAACTCAAAGTGGATCAGAGACCTAAATGTAAGGCCAGATACTATAAAACTCTTAGAGGAAAACATAGGCAGAATGCTCTAGGACGTAAAGCACAGCAAGATTCTTTTTGACCCACCTCCTAGAGAAATGGAATTAAAAACATAAATAAACAAATGGGACCTAATGAAACGTAAAACCTTTTGCAAAGCAAAGGAACCTACAAACAAGATGAAAAGACAACCCTCAGAATGGGAGAAAATATTTGCAAATGAATTAACGGACAAAGGATTAATCTCTAAAATATGTAAACAGCTCATGCAGCTCAATATTAAAAAAACAAACAACCCAATGAAAAAATAGGCAGAAGACCTAAATAGACATTTCTCCAAAGAAGACACACAGATGGCCAAGAAGCACATGAGAAGCTGCTCAACATCACTAATTATTAGAGAAATGCAAATCAAAACTACAATGAGGTATCACCTCACACCAGTTAGAATGGGCATCATCAGAAAATCTACAAACAATAAATGCTGGAGAGGGTGTGGAGAAAAGGGAACCCTCTTGCACTGTTGGTGGGAATGTAAATTGATACAACCACTATGGAGAGCAGTATGGATGTTCCTTAAAAAACTAAAAATAGAATTACCATATGACCCAGCAATCCCACTACTGGCCATATACCCAGAGAAAACCATAATATAAAAAGACACATGCACTCTAATGTTCATTGCAGCACTATTTACAATAGCCAGGGCATGGAAGCAACCTAAATGCCCACTGACAGATGAATGGATAAAGAAGATGTGGTACATGTATACAATGGAATATTACTCAGCCATAAAAAGGAATGGAATTGGGTCATATGTAGAGACGTGGATGGATCTAGAGACTGTCATATAGAGTGAAGTACGTCAGAAAGAGAAAAACAAATATCGTATATTAACGCATATATGTGGAACCTAGAAAAATGGTACAAATGAACCAGTTTGCAGGGCAGAAATAGAGACACAGATGCAGAGAACAAACGTATGGACACCAAGCGGGGGAAGTGGTGGGGTGGTTGGTGGTGGGATGAATTGGGAGATTGGGATTGACATATATACACTAATATGTATGAAATAGATAACTAATAAGAACCTGCTTTATAGAAAATAAATAACATAAAATTCAAAACAAAACAAAACATAAACCAAAAAAGACTCTTCCACATCCTGAAGTTCTAATAAGCAAAACTGATGGAAATAAAGAAGTAGGTTTCTTTCAATAGTTTTTTTTTTTTTTTTGTACAGAGAAATATATTTATTTATATGACATTTCCCTTGTTTCCTAGACCTTCTCTCTCTCTCCCTCTCTCTCTCTGTCTCTGTCTCTGGCTCTCTCTCTCTCTCTCATATTTTCTGTCTTCAAGAGAGAGCATACTCTGGAGGTCAATGTTGTGGGAAAATACAAACTGAGAAATCAGAAAAACCAAAGTTTATATCATTTGATAAAAATAGTAATAATACTTTACCAAATGGAAAACTCCATCAAATGAAATGTCACTCCAATCAGATGACTTACCTAAAAACAAGAGTGTTAGAAGAAAGTGAGAACTTAGTATTATATTCAACCCTCAATAGACTAGATTTCAAAAGACATGGCAGGTATCTTAAATTGATGGACTATCCAAAACGAACAAACTACACCAGGTCAGAAAACACTAATTTCTTCAGAAATGGTAATTAATGTTAGAAAGGAAATAGCAAACAGGGAGCAAAGGCAATGAAGAACGGAAGTGGTATCCACTTTCAAATCACTTGACTCTCATATATATTTTAAGAGGCCAGTTTTGAAAATGTGGACACATATGCGTATAAAGGCCATGGCTAAACTGTGGCCATATATGCATGTTACTTTCTCTCCCAAGACCTCTGGTTACTGTCTTAAAGAGAGACTGCCAAAGCTGCAAACTTTCAAATAATTTCACCTCATATGACTCAAGAAAAAGGTGCCACTCTATCAAGTGCTACTGTAATTTCCTCTGTTGATTTTCCTTCCCCCTTAACACTTAGATGTTTTGGCTGTTTGCTTTTTTTTTTTCCAAAGTGAACACTGATGTTCATGAAAGGTGCCAGATTAACAACCAGGGGAAATTAAGAGCTTGCTCTATCAAGAGAAAAGCCTCAGTGTAGTGGAGGTGATGAAAGTTTCCCCTATACTGTGCTTGCCTATGTATGTTAGCTCTGACCCATGGTCACCCCAGCTCTCCAGTTTTCACGGTCCATTAATGCCTTTGATTACTCACACTGCTAACGGGGGCAGGCAATCTTGTTCCTGCTTTTAATGCTATCATTATTATTACCACTACTGTGATCTCAAACTTCCTCAGAGAAATTATGTTGGAATTTATATTAGCCATTATTTTGTCTCAGGACAACAGGAAAATAAAATGAACTGAAGATAAATCTTATATTATTAAGTAATATTGCAGGTTTGGTTCAAATCCATTAATTTCTTCAAACAGGAGGCAAAATCTTGAGGGGTCAAATTGAAACAGGCCCTGCTACATTCAGTCACCTGCACTCAATCTGAATTCCCATTCAGGGACATTCTAATATTTAACGGCCACACATCTTTTATTTTTCTTTTGAGTCTACCATAAACCAGTCAACTTTATTATTCATTAGCAACTATGGTAAAGGTTTGGTGGATGTTGAGGCTAAAACTATTATCTATGAGATCTGGAAATCACTGTCAGTCAAACAGAGAAAAAGATCTCTTTCTTGTATTTATAGGTAGGTGTTCCAGGTTTCTGAATTGTCTGAGTATTTTGTAAGTACTGATCATTAATTAATCTCTCCTATATCCAGGGATCTATGAAATCATTTTGCTTCATCTAGTCAGTTATCCAACAACTATTTCGTGTTGGCACTTTCTGTGCTATGCTGGTTCTTCATGCAAAATATAAGGGCCAGAGCAAGACAATAATGCTTTTCCTATCTAGAGTTTATAACAATAAGGGAAACAAAGCCAACAAACACATGCAAAATATTAACGTAACAATGAAGTAATACACTGAATGCTGCTGACTAATAGACCAATAATTACTTGGTAATTATTTGAAATGATCACAGTATTAATCCCACAGTTTTTCCCTGTCTTTGCCTTTTTGTTAAAGACCAAATTCTCTGTAGCTAGAGTATCCATTTTGACATGGCTAGCATTTCCTATAATTTATAATCTCTAGAAGAGGTGGAGAATGAGAATTGCAGGGTACCAATGACTACAGCAAACACACAGTAACAATTAGATGAAGGGTGCCCTAACTGCATCTCATACGGAAGTCTTGGAAAATTTTTAGTTTGGGAACTTTGACTGATTTTTCCTTTGCCATGCACAGACTTTATCAAGTGAGTCCTTACAGTATTAAAACATTTGGCACTAGCTCAAGTCTATGCTATTGCTGGCAAGGGATCTAACTGGGAAAGAGGGGTGGAGTAGTTACCTTTATCAGGAAAGACCTTAACTTTATGGAAAAGCTCTTTCCTCCCCACTGCTTAAGTAGCTTTACTGAAAGACTTAAACCCAGATGTGAGAAGAGAGATTATCTCCAAGAGCAGCAGCAATTTATTGTAATTATGTTAGTACAAAGATTAGGAAGGTGGAAAATATTATGCTAACTTAGCAGATGAGAAGGGCAACACCCTGTATATAGGTCCCATGGCAAGGCTGTGCTAGGAAAATCAACTCTAACCCCTAAGTCCCAAGGAGGCCTCAGTTTCCCAAATTGCAAGAAAATCAGAACCTAACTACTTATAAAACCAATAAACCCATGGTATGTAAATAACCAGTAGGTAGGAGGCCATAAGAATCTGCTCACCAACAGATATCAACCTATATCTGCCACTATTCCCCCAGTGGCCACCTCTTGCCAACTTCCTGTTGCCACCAGACAACTAATACATCTATCCCAATGATTCCTGTCAGCCCTATATAAGAAGTCATAACAGTGGCAGTCAAAGCAACAAGGTCCGTTATGCCTGTACAACACTCTAGCTCCCCTCAGTGAAGCACTTGTCTGATTTAAAGCACTTTGGAGGTTGGCCTTGTAACTAGAACAAAATCTGTATACATTCTGGACCAATTCTAGGCCTCAGCCACCCAAATGAGAATATATTTTGTCCCTAACTCCTTTCTGCATTGTATAATGGATCTCTTATCAGTTTCTCCTGACTGGACTTTTGCATCCTTCATAATTTGGTTTGTCACATTGCACCATCTTTTTATGGTGGGAGGTGTATAAGCATGAATTTTCAGAATTTGATATTTCATACAAAATGGATCAGTGAACACAGCAAAAACTTTTTTGTGGACACAGCACTCTGCTCTACATGGTCTTCTAGCCAAACGAAAATTTCAGGCAATAAGACATTTTGATCTCTGTAAGCAAAAGATAAAAAGGCTAAATCTGAGAGACTCAACTTATTGACTCTCATGGTCATGAAGAGAAAAACAGGAAAAGTAATAAAGCCTTTAGAGCAGAAAACAATAGGTGATTTCTTCTTTTCTTTCCATTACAGAGAGCTGACAGTAGCCTAATGAATGTCAAGGACACAAGAAACATAGCAAGTCAGGGAAAATTATAGGTCATAGATGGTAAAAACCTCATATGAAAAATACTAGCTAAGGTGCTAAGAAAGCCAGTAAATACTGAAAAAGTTATGAAGATGAATATGCTCAGATTCTGGACAAAGGGTACATAAAACAAGAGCAGACAAAAATACTTTAAAAACAGATTTGTTTTTTGGTTTGTTTCTTGCAATGCACATTAGACATAGCTCAATTTTCGGACTTCCCTGGTGGTCCAGTGGTTAAGAATCCATCTTGCAATGCAGGGGATGTTTGTTCGATCCCTGGTCAGGGAGCTAAGATCCCACATGTCACGGAGCAACTAAGCTTACACGCCACAACTAATGAGCCTGCGTGCCACAAATAGAGAGAAGCCCACACACTGCAACGAAGAGCCCATGCACCGCAACGAAAAATCCCACGTGCCACAACAAAGACCCGATGCAGCTAAAAAAATAAATAAAAAAGAAAAGATAGCTCAATTTCAAGAGCTTGCAGTGGTTTAGTAATCAAACAGCTCAAGACAATGCATCATGCTTCTACCTATGAAGAATGCTTGCTTACTTTGGCTGACATGCTGCAATTATTAATTTGGTTATCTGATTCAAAACACAGTAACATTTGTTATTAGCTTTGATTTCTTCACTTAAGGAGCAAATTCTAGGAGTTACTATGCTCAGGGCTGAGTGAATCTCAAGTTGGAATTTTCTTATGGGAAGAGAAGTTATAAAATAAACAAGCTGAATTCTCATCGTTCCAAAGCTAAGTTTTAATAATATAAAATTAAAAGGGTAAAACTAAAATGTCTGGAATTTGAATGATGGATTCCATGACTATGTAGAAGAAATATTTTTTTAAAGGAGGCTTTAGAGCAGAAAATTACAGATGATCACCTCCTGAAAAGGGGTGAAAGGAGGGACTCAAATTGATCAACCTATGGGTAGTAGTGTTGATGATTATGGGGAAGGAGGAAAGAAATATGCCAATGAATGTTCTCAAGCGAAGTACATAACTTGAAGAAATTTACAGATTATTTAGGGAAATGAGCTATACAAAGGTAACAATCAAAGACAACAAAAACAAAATTTAAATAAGAGTCAAAGAACAGATGAGGGCTGAGGAAGAGATTGGTTCGGGTTAGTTCCTGAGGTTATCTCAATAGGGGCAGTGGAATTGGAGGCAGCCTCTCTTACTGCCCCTACCCCTAGCACTTCCTCAATATGCCTACATCCCACACAGTTTATAACCACACCAAATGGTTTTACCAAAAGAGCTATGTCTAAGGGCTTTCTGGTTTAAGATTTTAGGTCTTTTTAGAAACTAGGAAACTTGCTTCCCTCTTTTCTATACACTTCAATTCTATTTCGTACCAAATTGCTTTTTTCTTTTCTACTACTCTCCATTCTAGTTCTGGTGTGTCAGGGTTGAAAAAGCAGTGGTGAAGGTGGGAATGAATGGAACACAGCTGGCCTGTGGAAAAAGGACTGTGAGTAGGAAGCAGCTGCATTTTGGAGGCAAGAAGAACAAAGAATTAGGATCTTCAAAGCTAAGGAAAGCTTCTCCCTGTGTTCTTCCCTCCTTTCACCTCTTCCCCTTCCTGGGAAATGATAGAAATTTCACAAAACATACAGCCTTTCTGAATTCATAACAACCTCCTTTTCCTCATACACAAGTGTGTTTAACTTATTACTACTGCTAACATTTTGCATGTACTTTGTATTAAAATTTTTCTCCTAGGAGTTTCAAAGAGGTTTATAAATTTTCATTAAAACAAATATGCCTGGGCATATTTTTATATTAATAAAATTTAACTTTAGAATAATGAGAATTCTGTTTGTTAAAATGTTATTTTTCCAGAATTTGGTTTATTATACCACACACATATTTCCTAGACCAGTGGTTCTTAAATTTTAGGCTTCATAAGAATCCTCAGGGGCACTTATTAATATGCATATTCTTGTGCCACATCTGATCATGGATTTATATTTGGTTGGTCCAGAGTGAGGCCCTGGAATCTACATTTTTAATAAGCACCCAAGGGGATTCTTATACACATACAGTGGGGGTAGAGGGGCCCCACTGAGACCCTGTCCTAATTGGGGCATCCCAGCCTCCCAGCTTCAACTTTCCCAAGGGAGCTTATTTCTTAGGGGTGGTAGTCAAGCATTCTCCTGTAGTCCACACTGAATAGTGAGTCAAAAATACAAAGTGAGCAATCTGAGAGAAAGAAAATGATCAACAAGATTTCACTTTTAACAATGCAAGGTGCTATTAGCTACAAAAACACAGGAAAGAAAGGGAGGTGCCCTGGTTTTAACTACACTTCCTTGAATATGATGAGGTTTGGTATTATGAATGAGTTGGTTTTCTATTCATGAGAGTTGAACCTTTACTGGCTCTCCAGTTATGTATGCTGCATTCTGGCACTCTTTTCCCTAACTCAATGAGAGCCTTGCAGAGCCAGCTTTGATTTCCCAAACTGCAAGCAAATTGGAACCTAACTACTTAGAAAAGCAATTGTGTGAAATCTATGTGCAACGGGTACGAGGCTATGAGAGCCTGTTTGTCAATAGACACCAATGACTTCCTGCCTCTACTTCCTCAGATGCTGTCTCTTGCCCACCAGCACCACACGGAGACTCTCAGATAAGCTCAGAAGCCAGAATTCTTCTTGAGGACACTATGTACTTCTGCTTTTAACCTCCAAATCCTACCTTTTAAAAGGTACTACTGTCACCCAGCCCTGGTCCTCAGACCTGAATTCTGTGACCCCATGCCCTGTCTTCCTGTTGAGCCATTCTTGGAATCGTGATATCCTGCTGACTACTCTGACCTAATATTAGATGATGTTTAACTCCTTGTATCTTGCGTCTGACCTTATGGTTTTGATCACAACAGTTCTCTCAAAGGTCACCAGTGGCTAAATTCAGTAGTGTTTTCTTAGTCCTCTCTCTCTCTCCACCAATCTGTTGAGTGACCCCATCACACTTTTCCTTCCATTGATTCTCCTCCCTTGGTGTCAGCGACAACACAATTCTCTTGACAACACAATTCTCTTATGGACATAGTGAGCATCTGATCTGCTTGGTATTAATCCTCCCAACCTAGTACAACACACAGAAAATGAAAGATATGCTTAGTCACCAATATGTACAATGTTGTTGAGCCCAAGACAGTTTCAGTTCAACCTAAGCAAAAATTCCCTGCCTAATTATACACAAGCCAATGTCAACCTAGAGGAGTTGCATTTTACTTGGGATTTAGGTTTGTTAAAGAATATGTAAGAAAAAAAAATAGTTGTGTCAAAATTACCTTGAAAATCCCCTAGGAAGGCCCCATGCTGGAAGCCAGCATACTGTCTCTCAGTAGGCCCAACCCAGGCAGGTTTTTCTTCCTGCATTGGTATACATGACTATGTCTTTGGAATAGTTGGCTTGTATTTGAGGTGCAGGTTATACAAAACAGGACACTGAGCATGGCAAGATACTCACCCTGAGAGACAACATGGGAACAGACGTGGACTGAGAAAAAACAATATACATTTCAGGTTCACTCCTGCACATAGACTCATTGACTATAACTTATAACCTGAGTAGACTTGTCTGCACAATGTAAATTACTATTTCTCCTCTTTTTATGTTCATTTGCTGAGCAGGTGTAGTTGAATTCATGCAAATTTAGTGTTTGTATGATGCAACTCCACCAAAGAATTTGAGTGGTTGTTTCAATAAATATACATACGCCTATTCTCTTGACTTATAGTATCCCAAGGATAAAGAACAGAGGCAGATACTAAATCAAGTATGAATATCAACTAGAGCGAACTGGACTTTTTTCTTGCAAAAAACTTTTTGATTACATAAATCAAAGACATTTGTGATGTAGTGGAAAATGTACTGTACTTGGTGCCAAGAGACCAGGATTCCAATCCCAATTCCACCACATATTAGTTAGGTGAAATGGACCAGTGTCCTCACCTCTAAAATGGGTACAAGTAGTAACTGCTTTGAGGTCTACAAGAAAAAGTGTAAAGTATGCATGTGTCACTGACACAGGTAGGCACTTGCTATAGGTTTGTTTGCTGTGAATTTGTTGAACTGAAACTGAGAGACAAAATAATATAACCATGTAAGGAAGAAAACTATCAGAGTCGACGTTATGGTGCACATAGTAAGTACTATGTCAGTATTTAATGAACCAAGTTGAGAGAGATATCAAGCTGATTTGACCAAGTCAATATATAATTTTCCTATTCTAACATTCTTTTATTTTCTCCACATGGTCATCGGTACAAAGTCCACTTATGGCTTCATAAACATGGGCTCAAAACAAAAGTGCTTCTAATCAGATTTGGCAAGAAAAGGAGAGAAACATAGGGTGAGATAAGTGTAAGGCTACAGTGCTGAGTAACAAGGATGGCGGTGCCTCAGTACGAGTCACACAGACATGGAGCAGTACACAGCCAGAGATAATTCACAGGTAAATGCTGCATGAGCCATTACATCATCCCTCCTTTGCCCTTTCTTCATCAGTCACGCCGCCTGGACTCTGATGCAACCTAGCAAGAATGTCTGATTTGCAGACAGCAGACAGAGCCTTAGAACACACACATACTCATCATAGAGAGCAATATGAACCCAACTAAAGCTTCTGGCATTTCCTTTTGTTTAAATCATGCTTTAAAGGGGAAGTCTTTTTTTTTTAATATTTATTTTTTTGGCTGTGCTGGGTCTTAGTTGCGGCACAGGGGATCTTCGTTGCCTCATTTGGGATCTTCCTCACAGCATGTGGGAACATTTTTCTTAGTTGTGGCATGTGAACTCTTAGTTGTGGCATGTGGGCTCTTACATGCGGCATGTGGGATCTAGTTCCCTGACCAGGGATCGAACCTGGGCCCCCTGCATTGGGAGTGTGGAGCCTTAGCCACTGGACCACCAGGGAAGTCCCCAAGGGGAAGTCTTATGGGGGGGATGTATAACTATAGGTTATGCCATCTGGTCTGATGCCTCAAGGACTAGGCTTCATCATTTTGGACAAGTCACTCCAGGTCTATAGGCCATTTCCACATCTGTACAAGTAGACAAGGTCCCTTCCAGTTCTGTAATTTCATCATTAAAAATTCAGGCCAATCACACCCATACAATGGGCAGATAAACATTTAGTTGTATAAGTCAGCTTTATTTATTCTCAGCTATACAGGTCATTCAAATATTTGGCTACCTCCATCCCCACACTGCATTACTGAAAGAGTGTGTAGCTATGTACAAATCTTGTTAAAGCAGAAAAAAGTGGCAGGTAGGAACTGTTGGTTCTAGAAAATGTGAATGTTCATAACTGAGGTTATAGGGACACTCTAGTCTAAATCACAGAAGCATAAAAGCAAATACTCATTAGGGGATCTAATGCATTAACACCTATTTTTCTGTAGAGGCAATGAATTGAACAATAAAGAAGATTCACAAGGGATGCAAACAAGAAAAATGGGTACAAAAAGGGTACTCTAGCCTCCAAATAATTCAAATTTAAGATGGATGTTGTAACCCTAACTTGAAACCAAATGCAGGGCCAGTATGTACATGATTTAGTCAAGAGTTATCAGTTTGTGAGTTCACATACCACCAGTCCAAACAGACCAATTAGAGACTCATTAGAGACCAATCCAAGGCAAAGAGGAGGTGGCTGGCTCCTGGTAAGCCTGTCCTGTCATAATGCTTTCCACCTGTCATGGCACCATTTCCAAGCTGGCCAATGCAAACATTTAAAGACTTATCACTGCAAGATTTTTGATCGAATCTCCAAAGAGGGGCATTTCCAACAAAACTTGGGATTGGGGAAAATAGGCAAGTCCAGCGGAGATGAAAACCAAAGGCTCTGTAGTGCTTCCCTCACAGCTGACACCGTGAGGGGTCCCTTACCTTGCATGCTGAGTGGCTGGGGCAGGGGGTCACCCCATTGGACCTGGTGCAGCATTCAGCAAAGCGCACAGCCCTTTAATTGGGCTGTAAATAATTTATGAAGCTTGGCTGCAAAGACAGGGCAGACTGGTTTAAATTCAAAGGATCCATCCTACAGGTATTCTGAAAACCCTGGCCACCTCTGTAACAAGTACTGTTCCCCTTGGTAAGGGAGAGAATAGAAAGGGAGAATATGTGACCTGCCTGACAGGAAGACAGTACCCAGCTAGATGCAACATGCCTCTCCACTCCTTTCCTATCCTATCGTTCACGAATGCTCTGGCAGATTTCCTTGCTAAAAAAGCAAACAGACATAACAGTCCACTCTTTCTTTAGCTAGAAATGTAAAACCCCAGAACAATCGACACATTTTTTTTTAAAAGATTTTTTTGATGTGGACCATTTTTAAAGTCTTTATTGAATTTGTCACAACATTGCCTCCGTCCTATGTCTTTGTCCTCTGGCTCCAAGGTATGTGGCATCCCAGCTCCCCGACCAGGGATCGAAACTGCACCCCCTGCATTGGAGGGCGAAGTCTCAACCACTGGATGGCCAGGGAACTCCCATCATCAACACATTTTTATACACTGGGCTCATGTGGTTTATTCTGATTGCTTACTGATTGTATAATCTTTCTGATCAACTAGGGCAGAAGTCAGCCAACTTTTCCCCCCAAGAGCCAGATAGTAAATATTTTAGATTTTGTGGGCTATATGTTTTCTGTCGCAACTGCTCACCTCTACCGTTACAGCACAGAAGCAGCTATAGACAATAAGTAAATGAATGAGCATAGCTTGTTATTTATAAACACAGGTGAATGGTTAGCTTTGGCCTGCATGGTTCACTGATCCCTGAACTAGTATGTTTCCAAAGAGCTCAACTGTGATAAAGTGAGAAGGTACTACCAAACGTATCATCCCTTAAAACAATTTAAATCTAAGCCTCAATTTTGGGAGAACTAACTTGTAAAATAATCTTCATTAATAGTAGGTACAATAAAAACCCATTTTCAGGAAGTGTGTATGTGTATGTGTGTGTGTGTGTGTGTGTGTAAAATACAGGGTGATTCAAAAGCAATTGAACACTTTCAGAAATTTATCACTCAGTAACTAGGATTTTTTACGAAAATGTAGTTTGCACTAAATTGTCAGGTTACCCTTACAGGTGTCTTGCCAAAGGGCAACTCCAAGCTTTAACTGCAAGTTTATATACATCATAGTTACTGAGTAATACGTTTTTGAAAGTGTTCAATTCTGTTTTATTCAGCCTGTATATTATCTGTGTACATACCGTAAAATACTTTAAATGATAAACACTAAACTATAAACAACGGTTACTCCTGGAGAATGGGGGTTAAAAGTTTCACTTTTAGCTGTGTTGCTTGAATTTTTAACAAGGATACAGTAAGTCCCCTACATAAGAACACGTTCCATTCCAAGAGACGTTCATAAGTCCTATTTGTTCATAAGTCCAACAAAGTTAGCCTAGGTACCCAACTAACACAGTTGGCTATAAAGTACTGCACTGTAATAGGTTTATAATACTTTTCACACAAATAATACATTAAAAACAGACAAACACAAAAAGTAAAGAAAACATTTCAATCTTATAGTACAGTAGTACAGCACAACAGCTGGCATATAGGGGCTGGCATCAAGTGAACAGGCAAGAAGAGTTACTGACTGGAGGAGGAAGAGGAGGTGGGAGATGGTAGAGCTGAAGGATCGCCAGCAATAGGAGACGGAGGGCAAGCTGCCATGTCACTCACGTCTGATAGTGATGGCAAACGTTCTGGTTTCTTGCTGGAACCAGATGCACGTTCACAACTTTGAAAGTTCGCAACTTGAAGGTTCGTATATAGGGGACTTACTGTATATTACTTAGTGAATATAAAGGCGTTTCGTTTTTCTCTTGTAAAGAAGTGGTAAGGGTAGGCAATCTTTGGCACTGCAACTTAAAACATCTACTGAAGGCGAGCTGTGACTCTTCTAACAGTAGATGCCAATAAATATCTCATGAAGTTCCTAACCTAGTAAGAAGACAGATAATAAACAAGAAAATCCATAAATACAGAAGTTATTTTCAGATTATGGTGTAAGTGCTCTGAGCCACAGGGTAATGGGGACGGCCCACTGAAAAGCTGACATTTAGGTAGAGACCTGAAGGATAAGAAGGAGGCAGTCACGTGAAGTAAATTCCAGGCTAAGCGTAAGGTTTTCTGGCCTGAACTGTAGGTCAAATCCTGGTTAAACATTAAAATCAACTTGGGCACTTTCAAAAAATACTGATGACTGGGCCCTGCTGCAGGTCAGTAACTCTCTGGAGGTGGAGCTGGGTATTGCCCTCCCTTTCTTTAAAGCCAGGACTGAGAACCACTGTTCTAGAGTCTAGACACTTTTATGTTAGCATGAACAGAGGCCTTCAGAGATTAGAGGGAATAGAACTATGGGTGAAACTGAACTATTAACTTTTAGAATGGTGTGGGACTTTTTTTTGTTTTAATCTAGTAAGATTAACTGGATGTATTGTTTAGTGATGGGATGACGGCCTGGGGATTCTCCCCTCACCGAGCAAGAGACCACAGAAACACAGAGATCTTTTCATTGGGACCTTTTGCCTGAGCTTCTGGCAAACTGTAAAGCAAATGAACCATCAAGTGACAGACTTCTTGGATGTATTTAGCAAAGGGCTGACTGAAACGGCTAGACCCTGAGCTCCTCCCCAAAGGCTAACAGATTCAAAACTGGCTGAACCGCAAAAAGAAGTTCCCATGGCAAGGGTTTATCCTACACAGTGTAAGGATATACACATTCTCATATTCATACACCCCCATTCACCCAACTCTAAATAAAGTTGGTAATAGATGACAAAGAGAGTAAGGATCACTGGAATTTGTTGATCATCTTCTAAATAATTTTGGGCAGTTGTTGCAATTTTCTTTCATTCACCTATCCATCCATCCATCCAACATACACCTACCACTGCACACCTACTCTGTATTTCCCACTGTGGTGCATGGGATATACATGTCTCCCATTCCAGTGGGAAACACAAGTAATAATCACAGAAGATGGTAATATGTGCTACGAGACAGTGTTCCTGTTCTTCCTCCCTGCTACTTCTGTAGTTTGCTTCTCTTCTACAGTGCAGAACTTAACCACACTTTCTATAATTTGCTTAAATATGTTTTCTCAACTAGAGGTCCTTAAAAAACAAGGGCTGTCTTACTCTGTATTCTCAATACTAAATGTAATTCATGGCATAAAGTGGCATTCAACAACTGTAAATTGAATCAAATGTATATATATTTGATCAAGTCATATTATTATATAATATAGATATACATTATACAGTGGAAGAAGGGCCTATGGGAGCCAGGGAAGGCTTCACAGAGGAGTGATATCTGAGAAAAACCTTAAAGGACGAACCAAAAATCTTCTGGTGGAGGTTTCCTCTGGGTGTGTGTTTGGACTTTGTTCCAAAGGCAGTGGAGAACTACTGAAAGTTTCTAAGCTGATGGGAAAGGTTTTGTGTTAGAATCAGATTTGATTTTAAGAATCATTTCTCTGAAAGCATTGTGGGAAGCGAATAGGAGGCTGGGAAAGCAGTAAGTCCGGGGGCAGGGAGGGTGAATAGGGAGGCTGTGATATTGCCTTGCTGGCAAAGAAGAATCCAGAGCAATTCAGGATGTTGAACTAACTGGCACGATGTAGCTGGCTGGACTCCATGGCATGTGTTTTGTGTACCTATCTCACTTCTGAGTTCATCTATTTTTCTTGTGCTTATTTCTCTTTTGCCCAGATCCCCTCCTTTACTAACACTGTGGGAGAAATTATTCTGTCCTGCCCTACTATATATATTGTTGAGCTAACTTAAATCTTTTGTGAAATATGGTGGAGACATATACGTACCAATCAATTAGATGCGGTGGTTTAGGGAGAGAGAAGTTTTGGCTTTCTGCAAGAATGATAGGAGAATGGTGGGGCTGTTAGCCAAAGCATGGACTAGTACAGGAGAGTGCTGGTTTGGGAGATAATGAGTTCCATTTGGGCATTCAAGAGAGCTGGCCAGAAATCAGCTGGAAATAATGGCTAGAGCTCAGAAAGTGTGAGACACAGGTTTGGAAATTGGCAGCATATACATCATTGCTGAAGCCAGTGGTGTGCTATTAAACTAGCTCTCAGAAAATAAAACAAAAATCCCCCCCCGCCCGATTTGTAGCATTTGCCTATTTCTGTGGCATACATACTCCCACCTTGGCCAATTTCAAGCTACCAAGATGATGGTCACTGAACAAAAAGTTGAGAAGAGATGTGCACAACTGGTTCTTAGGAACTGGCTCTAACGTACCACTGGCTGAAGCCAAAGATGAACAAAATTATCCAGGGACAAAATGAAGAGTAAGAGAGTTGGGAATAAAACCCTGGGAAGTACAGACATTTATGAGATGGACAGAAGATGAGCCATCAAAGGGGCTTAAGAAAAAGCAGACATAGGAGTAGGGAGAAAGCAGGAGCAAAAGAAATCACAAAAGGCAAGGGAAGAATTAATTCAAGATGGACAGAGTGGTCTATAGTGTTAAATGTTCTTAAAAGGTGAAGTAAGATAAACAAAGGTAGAAAGTATCCACTGGGTGTGCCTACAAGGATATTGGAGGTAACCTGTGTGGTGAGAGCCCAGGTGTTAAGACGAAAAAGTCAGCAATGGTTTTAGGTTGAGTGGATGTTGGAGAGAAAAGGGGAGGCTGAAGATATATAGGTGAGAAGGCGAACTTGAAGCTGTCTGTTCTGGAGTAAATCAGCTGTTATGGAATTGAGAATACAGATTACAGACGAAATGAACTCACCTTCGGTAGGAGAAAGAACGCTTCTTTTTCTGGAAATACGATACCAAGTGATTATTAGGAAGATTAACAACATTGAGTTTCATCTCTCTTTAATTAGCCCAAAGAGATCTCAATAAGTTATATGATCAAAAGGCATCATGGGGCTTCCCTGGTGGCGCAGTGGTTAAGAATCTGCCTGTTAACGCAGGGGACACGGGTTTGAGCCCTGGTCCAGGAAGATCCCATGTGCCGTGGAGCAACTAAGCCTGTGCACCACAACTACTGAGCCTGTCCTCTAGAGCCGTGAGCCACAACTGTTGAGCCCGCATGCCACAACTACGGAAGCCTGCGTGCCTAGAGCCCATGCTCCGCAACAAGAGAAGCCACTGCAATGAGAAGCCCATGCACCGCAAGGAAAAGTAGCCCCCGCTCGCCACAGCTAAAGAAAGACTGTGCACAGCAGCAAAGACCAACACAGCCAAAAATAAATAAATAAATTTATTTTAAAAAAAATAAAAGAAATAAAAGAAAAAAATAAATATTAAAAAAAGGCATCATGAAAGGAATAAGAGGATAACAAAAGGTTTATACAAGCTACAAGAGAACTAAGCTCTACAAAACTGTAAATAGGCTGCACTTTTCCCCTAGAAAAGTAGTACCACCCACAAATCCTACTTCCCTTGGAAACTGTGGTTGGTAAATGCCTAATTAAAAGAAGAACATTCTTTGGATATGTATATAAATATAGCTCCTCTCCTCCATTTTGAGAATACATTTAAAGACTGTGTTGGTACACATACATTTAAACACGTGCAAAATGGATTAAAAGTTATCTGATTTAAAGATGTTTCCAATGGGCTACCATGATAGGAAACATTATTTAAAAAAACCCTTTCAGATCTAAAATAGGACTATCTAGGATAGATTTAAACTTTACAAATAGTATTATTTTATGGAATTAAGTAATTTTTCAGACAGAAACAGATCTTGCTTAAATACTCTCACTCTTTTTTTGGATTAAATACTCTTTCTGTAATGTAGTATGACTCTGAATTTCCATACAAGACTAACTGGTTTCAACTCTATGGTCTAGCAAGAGCCTGGAGTGACTGGTCTGAAAAGTTTTATTCAATTTGATCTTGACTCGTGATGTGGAAAGCCTGAGCCTACATTTTCAAAGCAATTTTCTTCAGGATACATTACATTTAATTTACATTTTAACAAGGTTTGTGTAATAAGAGAGTGATTTATGAGTTAGGTTACCAGATATTTGGTATTTATGAGATATCAAAACTCTGTTACCTCCATGCTATTCTTTTTTTAAAAAATTAATTAATTAATTTTGGCTGCGTTGGGTCTTCGTTGTTGCTCATGGGCTTTCTCTAGTTGGAGGGAGCGGGGGCTACTCTTCATTGAGGTGTGCAGGCTTCTCATTGCGGTGGCTTCTCTTGTTGTGGAGTACGGGCTCTAGGTGCACAGGCTTCAGTAGTTGTGGCACTCAGGCTTTAGCATGGCACTCAGGCTTCAGCAGTTGTGGCAGGCGGGCTCTAGAGCGCAGGCTCAGTGGTTGTGGCACACGGGCTTAGTTGCTCCACGGCAGGTGGGATCTTCCCGTCCCAGGGCTCGAACCTGTGTCCCCTGCATTGGCAGGCAGATTCTTAACCACTGTGCCACCAGGGAAGACCCCTCATGCTATTCTTATTTTATCTTTTCATAAAAATTCTCTACTGTCATAGCTATGTACCAAGTTTTTAACTATTGACAAATCTATTCTAATATTAACTGCAGAGGAGGTAACCATAAGGATCACTGAAATGATGTGTATTTTTGAAGCACCTATGGTATTTCCCTGTCACCCTCCCCATCTTCATCTCCCACTGCTCCCTCCATCTACTGTAAGAACTACTGGTGAGCTGGTCCCTGGCAATTTTGAAAAAGTTCCCTGAATATTCTGATGTGTAACTAAGACTGAGAACCACTGGGTATTTGAAAGAATAATGGACTTGGAAGACTTAAGCTCAAAACCTAAATTTGTTACTTAATAGTGACACGTGATTCATTTTCTCAATAATGTATATTTGTTGAGGATTAAATAATATGTGAAATCACTTCATATATCTTCAACAATGGGAATATTTCTTGAAACAATTATTATATTCCTAAATGTATTCCTATTTATTATTATTATATTCTTCAATAAATTCCTATTTATTCCTAAAAACCTCACTTGGGACATTCATTGACTGTTCTCAGCCTTTGGAGAGGCATGTGTCCCTGCAAGTTGATATCACAATTCACAAATTGATGGATCAGCCATTTGAAATGGTTACATTTATTTCTAATGAGAACATCGTCTCTTTAAATAAGACATGGGCTACTTATTTGTAAATGGGAGTTTTCTGCTGCAAAACTAATGTTTTATTGAGCATTAATGTGGGGGTGAATGATTTTCTTGGTTTTGCCTCAGAAGAGCTCTGAACTCTGGAGTGTCCTTTGTCCTTATGGGAACTCATAGACCAGATTATGTGTGCCTTTTGCCATTTGGAGATATTTCTTGAATATTTTCAATTCTCTAGACTCTCTGCCTTTTATTTCTAATCATAATTTAAGCTCCTTGAGGGAAAGGGCATGCTTTATACTTTTTCCAACTCCCCTCCACTCATAGAAGGAGTCAAATATTTATTTATTGGATAAAAATATGCAGGAAAAATAAGTGTTTGCTTCCCCCACCTTTATTATGGGATTCCAGAAAGGTACTATCTTTTACAAACATGGGTGGATTTTTCTTATTTTTTTCTTCTATTCTCCCTTTGGGCAACTGATAGGAAATAGGTTCTCAACTCTGGCTGTATAACAGAATCACACCAGGAAGCTTTGGAGAAATACTGATGCCAGGATATCATCCCCAAGATTCTGATTTAATTGGTTTTACGTGGAGTATAAGCATTGTTATTTTTAAAAGGTTCTGCTGTAATCCTAATTGTAGCTAGGAGTGAAAACCTACAGGAGCACATAATAGGTGTTCACTAAATATTTGTTGATTTCATTTGCAGTTGAGAGGTGTGGTCGGCATTAGGTGGTAGAATACTCAGTGTTCACCTTGTTGTCTCCCCAGCCCTGATGGGAACAGCTCTCAGTGTAACTCTGGTGGGACAGTGAGCAGGTAGGTCAATGTTAAGTTCTCTGACATGCTATGGTTCAGCCGCGGTTGTGGTTTCAAGTCCTGATATGGAAACCCAGAGTCTATTTCTGTCTTTGCCTTTCTCTCTTCTTTGACCTCCTTCTCCCACCTCCCAGTGGAAATGTCATTAGGGCTGGAACTTTCTGTTTTGTTCATCACTGTATTTCTAGGGCTTAAAACAGTATCTGTCATATAACAGCTACTCAGAAAATATGAGTTCAATATATTGCTCTTTCTCACACATAAACATACAAATGCAAATAAAGAATTGCAAAAATAACCATTTTATGAGATTTTAAGACCCAGCCTTCTTAATATTACATTCAGAAACAAAACACTGGCATTACTGCTCTTGTTGGGCATGATTCATTCTTCTGCTAGCAAGAAGGTACCAGATGCTTTAGAACTAAGGGAAGAACTACTCCAGTTTCTTTATCTACCTGAAATCTTAACATTGACTATGAATAATGTGAGTTTTGCTAAAACCAATTTGAATAAGTAAAAGTTTATTTCCACTTTCCTTTCTATCACTTTAATGCCTAACTTTTAATATTAACATATCAATAACATATTGGTATATTAAAACATGATTACATTACTCTTTGCACCTTAGATGTTTTTCTGCAGGAAAAGTATTAAGGAGAATAAACTGATGAATATTTTTAAAAATCTGCTTTGAATGTAACAATTCCACAATTTAAAAAGTGTTTCATTATAAAGGCAGAGTGCCTTGCAGGAACAGGGAAATGCAGGAACAGGCGGACTAAGAGAACAGGGTCACAGCTTGGACCAAGGAATAGAGGTGAAAGCTGGAGTCAACTGGAGAAACTGGCCAAAACAGAAGTGCTGCAGTACTGGGGCTCCAGAAGAAATAGGTTATTAGATAGGAAGAGATGCTCTTCTTGTCTAGGGAATTTCCCCGTTTCTCCCCTCTGGCCCCTCTCCTACCCCAGTTAATTGCCTACAGTCCTAGATACATGGCCAGGAGTCCCTGAGAAAGCAGAGCAGAACTCAGGACTGGAACCCATAAGGCAGGAACCAGAACACCTGGCTGTTAATTTCCGGAGGATCACTTTGGACTTTGTGAGCTTCTGAGCCATAAGCCTCACTTAAATTGACAGTTCATTTATCTCCAAGAGTATAAATAATAATACTCACATCATATAGTTGTTGCAAGATCCGAACAAGATAATGTATATGAAAATGCTCTGTAAACTGTGAATCCTTAGGTAAATGTTATTCTCACTGTTAGACTGAAGAATTTGTTGAGAAAAAAATCACTGCTAACTTTTCCTTCATAGTCCATGAGAAAATGTACCTGGGCTAAAGGTATAATCACAGTTACACCACATTTCTAACAATCCATATAAAAATTTGGAAACACAGAAAGTTCCCAATTACTTGGTACTATGAGACAAGTTTTAATAGAAACAAAGATAGAAGCTTTTAGCCAGGAAAATGAAGGCACCTGTCAGATTTAGGACTAAGGCACAAATTACTGAGGGGGAGAACTGGTCCCAAGGATGAACAACTGGCCATTAGTGGGAGTTAAAGTGTGTATGTAACAGGTGTTTCTGTAAAAAGAGCTAATCTAGACAATTCCACATTTCCATGTTTCAATGAAGCAAACAGAAAGGATTATTTTGTTTGTTTGTACCATCTAGCTACCAGGCAGAATTGAACTAAAAAATAGGAATGGCTTTTAAAACAGTTTTTCTTACAAGAGAAACTTGGAAGATTGAAATTTCAGACTTTCTAAAAAGAAAAAAAATTATGGTTTGGATTAAAATCAAAGACCTCATAACAATGCTTTTAGTTTTTATTCGTTTATTATAGCTATTGAAATAGAACAACAGTAAAAACAAGCTTATTATGAACATGTATTGACAAACAATGAAATTACCACTCATCTTTGCATTCTGGTGTACCAGCTCTTTTTTACTTTAATTTGATTAGCAAAATATAGATATTCCTCAGAAACAGAATAATGACCTGGAAGAATACGACCCTTGAAATCTTTTAAGAATCCAACAGGATGAGAGATTGGGGGCTATATTTTAAAACTATGTGCATTATTGTTTGCCAAATCAAGTTAATGAAATGTTTACTGCTAGAGTGTTATTTTTAAGTTGACAAAAGCATTTTTGCTGACTTGCTCATTGGTCATACGCATGCAATTTAAAATGGAATTTCAAAATACTTTTATTACCTGTACCCATGAAGAGACTAACTGGGGTCTCAAGACTGTTAAATGAATTCTGACTTTCGGTTCACGTTAATAACAGAATTGTTAGTCTTGTCAAACATGTGGCTTTCTGTTTTAATAAGATTAAGGCCATAGGGTTCAAGCTTCTTTAGTTTAAATCTCTTGCACCTAACATTTCTTTGCTCTCCCAGCCAGATCAGGGTTTCTCAACCTTGGCACTATAGACATCCTGGGCTGGATGACTCTTTGGTGTAGGGCCTGCCCTGGGCATTGTAGGATGTTTAGCAGCACCCCTGGCCTCTACCCACTACGTGCTACAGCACCACCCAATCCCAGCTGTGACTTGTCAGACACTGCCAAATGTCCTATGTAGGGCACAAGCGTCCCCCACTGAGAACTAGTGAAGTAGAGGAAGAACCATTCTCCTTCCTCTATTTGAGTTCTAGGGTCCATACCCACCACCACTCCATTTTACTTTAGTCAGTCTCTCTCTCTCTGGGTCTCTCTCCCCATCTGCAATCTGTGATTTCTCTCTTTGACAAACTAACATCTCAATTCTCCCCATTAAAAAAAGGTAGACATACAAATCAGCCAACCTCAAGTAAATTCTACAGCTCACGTAGTTACCGTCCTCTTGTTTTCTTTCACTAGGAATTTTTAGGAAGACTAACCTTCTTTAGCACTTAAACTGAGTTGTTAAAAATAATCTATGCCAGTGATATACTTTTCCTTTATTTTTTTTTAAGCTACAAACCCCACCAAGCACACATATATCTTTATTCTGTTTATTTTACAATGGTATATGTTTATGACCATGAAATGGAGGGCCATATATTTAGTGTATCAAGCTTCATGAAAGACCACCTGATCCCAAGATATTTCACCATCAGTTTACATACTGATGTATGGGCACCATCCATCAAGCATCCTGTTGATGTAAGCTATCTTTATGTCTTACAATTTCAATATATTTGGTTCTTATTAAAATAAAAATGATTAGCATTTTCTACCTTGTATCCTCTTATAAGACTAAAAAACAGGTATAAAAGAAAATTTAACACCTTATAGCAATTAATTCTTCTGTGACTTTTCTTGCTGTTGACTTTGGTCCACGTGCAGATTGTATCTCATGAATGAGATCCTATCAGAATCAAAGCATTGTGATACAGTGTGTTCTGGCCTTAGCCTTCAATATGCTTCATGGATATATGCAACAGGACTTTAGAAATGGCCTTTGAAACAAGCTTTTCTTATGATTATAAGAGAAGCTCAGAAGGCTGAAAGGAAATTTCAGACTTATTTTTAAAAGTACGGTTTGGCTAGCTTACTTTCCTGGGACTTATTATCTCACTGGACAACAAATTCCATTTTGGGAGCTCTTTGAATGTTCTGAAACAGTGTTTCTCAACCTTTTTTTAAATAAACTATGGCCTCCAGTAGGATTTTTCACTCAATTCGCTCAGTACTCCAATTAACCCAAGTCTTGCTGAGCTTTAATTCTGGTAGTCCATGTTTTATAAAGAAAAAGACAATGTTTTCAATATGCTATTTCTAACTACCTATCCTACACTCCCACCCCCTATACCTTCCTTGTGGCAAACCCTTTAAATATTTATATTTAACAAGATTTATCTTGTTCCCACTAAATTTTTTCTTCCATGATCAAACTCCTCAGTTTATTTAGCTCTGGAATCCCTGTTGCACAAATTCCTTACCATTGTGGTCATTTGTTTGTTAATATATCTTTTAAAATATGGCAACCAGATCTAAATGCATTATTTCATATGCACATTGAATTAAGGGACTATTTCAATTTTTATTCTGTACACTGGGCCTTGGTGTTTGGTAACACAGAATGTCCTCAATAAATAGCTGTATATATGATTTTAACTTAGCTTCTCAATCAGGCAGGATTCTGAGTAAAAAAAAAAAAAGGTTTTTCTGCTACGACTACAGGAGTCTTTCCTTTCTACACAGAGATCCCTCCTCCATAGTGGTTAAAGTGGTTGGCCAAAGAGGAGGCTCATTCTTTCTAAAAGACACCCAAAGGGGGAAATTCTTGGCAAAGATCCTGAGAGTAGAAGCCCCTTGCAGTGACCAGGGATAGAGGACAATTGACCACATCAGAAATGTATAAGACAGTTAATGCAAGTGACAGAATTTCACAAACCTTTAGAGTTCACAAAAAAGTTATCCAGGGCTTATGAGCTAATGCAGACTAACTGGTGCCTTCTGTTTCTGCTCTGCCATTATCTATCAGTAATAAATGGTTTAATCCTAAAAATATATTATGTGGTTTTCATTCTTGGCTCTAGATTACTCATGGAGAAGACAAAATATAACCTTTAATTTGGTTTGACAAGACATCCTACATAATAAATAAATAAATTGCTACTAGTAAAATTGCACTCAAAGAATGCATTTTTGGCTCCCAAACAATCACATTCCAGTTTCACTAAAAAAAAAAAAAAAAAATCTACTTCAGCCAATATATGATGTACTTCCAGAAATATGGATCAATCATACCATACCTGAACATTTGGTAGTTTTATGTTACCCTGTGCTTTATACCTGAACACACACACACACACACACACACACACACACATCCCTTTTTCATTCTGATTAACATATCACAGAAAACAAAACAATAAAAGAAAATCTATTAGGTAATTGATGTATATCATGTAGTATAGGATTTTTCTCCTCTTGCCTTCGTTCAGTCTCTTCAGACAAAATCCACGTTCTTACTTCTTTTGGCAAGTTGTTCTACATTCTGAAATTATTCCATCAGATGGCCTATTCTCCTTTACTTTTATCCTCTGATTTTACTTTTCTCAGTAACTACTGTAGAGTCATATAGCATACTGGTTTGAACAGTTGGGAATGGAGATTCTAGGTGAACAACGGGATGCTTCAATTTCTCTACATCAATACTTAGAGAAATCTTTCTTGGCTACTTCAATAATTCAGAGAAGTTAGACAAAAATGTCCTTGAGAAATTATTTTCAAAAGGCTCTAAGGCAAGTGAGATAATTGCTGTAAAAAGGTTTTGAACCATCTGAAAGGCATTTTTGATACGTTCATTATTGTGTTTATCATTCCTCATGGACATAGAACAATGAATTCCCTCATATTTGTAGAGTGGGTACAAAAGCTCAGCTAATATGGGGGTACTTCAAAGACGTCCGCCCTACACATTCTCATATGGCACTGCATGTATTACTTTGATGTAAGAGACTAAAAAACATGCTTAACACAGCTGCCTTCAGCTGCAAGCCAACATTACATGGATTTATTTATTTTTTATTGCTGCATAAATTACCATTTCATAGGGTTGGGCTGTTCAATTGTCATCACAAATTTTATAAGCACATTTTTGAAAAACGAGGAAGGAACTTTCTCTGAAATACTACATAAGGCATTAACAGTCATACAAATGAATGGTGGTCTGGATAGTTCCATGGTTAAACAATTTAATGGTTCAAAAATAGTTCTAAAAATCACCTGAACAAAAATGTGCACTCACTCATAAACATAAGGCTTCAGAATAAATTGGTAGATGCAAAATGTATAATAAGCATGGCTGGCATAAGAAAAAAGATGGTACAACAAAGAAAAGGTAGTATTTGTACTTATATATAATATCACATATACTAGGGACTTCCCTGGTGGCACAGTGGTTAAGAATCTGTCTGCTAGTGCAGGGGACATGGGTTCAATCTCTTGTCCGGGAGGATCCCACATGCCACGGAGCAACTAAGCCCACAATCCACAACTACTGAAGCCCGCACGCCTAGAGCCTGTGCTCCGAAACAAGAGAAGCCACCGCAATGAGAAGCCCACGCACCTCAATAAAGAGTAGCCCCCACTCACCGCAACTAGAGAAAGCCCACGCGCATCAACGAAGACCCAATGCAGCCAATAAATAAATTTTAAAAAAAAACAAAAAACAAAGAACATATACTAAAGTACATATATCAAAATACTTCTATGGGGTACTACCCCAAATTTCTACATGTTTTCATAGGAATAGAAACTTACCAACTTTCCAATTGACAAATATTATCAATTAGAATAAAACATGGAGAATGAATTGCTCTTAAACACCACTGGCCTGAGCACTCATCTCTGAATTCTGATAAAGTGTTCTGGATTCTAGAAAGGATGAAATGTCCACAGAACAAAAGCCTCGATTATCTATGAGGCATTTTAGTGCAGGATATGTTCAGATATGAAATATATTTCATATATTCTCAGGCAAACTCTTTAGTTTCTATGTAGCAATCTCCTAACAGTAGCAGATTCAGAAACATACAGGAATAGCCAGGGCTATTCAGTTGTCTTTTCAGTAAAACTTGAAGGTATTTGCAGCTCTACTTACTGAGCTCTCTAAAGAATTTATTAGCTCACATAAATTTACTAAGCAAGGAGATGAGAGAGCCTTGATTAACCAACTACAAAGCTATATTCAGAACTCTTTGTTCTTGTAACATTTTCATTCTTTCAACAAGGATCTATTTGAATGCCTATGTATTGGGCACTACTCTAGGTGTTTCATGTACATCTTTGTACATCATGAACAACATGTACAAGAGACATAAGGGATAGGTCACTGAACAAAAGAGATAAAACCTCCACCTCTATGGAGGTGATATTCTAGTGGGAGAAACAGACAATAATATAATAAGCAAGCAAATAATATTGTATGTAAGAAGGTAGTAAGTGTTGTGGGAAAAAAAGGAAGAGAAGAGCAGTCTAAGAAAGGACTGAAAGTGTACGGGTGGATTGATCAGGTAGACCTCACCAAAAAGCCCAGCTCTGAGCAAAGCTGGAAGGAGTCTAGAACATTAGTTGAGTAGTACTGGGGGACAGCATTCTACAGAGTGGGGAGCAATTGGTCCAGAGGTGGGAATACACATGGCATGTCTGAGGTTTTGTTAAGAGAACAGGATTCCAATAAAAATGCATTGAAGGTAAAAATCTCCCTATTTGATTTCTAGAAATACCATAATATCCAACTTCTGTAAATTATGAACATAGGTCTTTATGCATGGAGAATCATCTAGAATGAAGCTCATTAACATCTTACAGGAGGTTATTTCTGGGTAATGGATCTTGGATGGTTTTTACCAACTTCTTTCTATTTCTTTATATTGTTTTAAACTAATGATCATATTAGATTTACAGAAACAGGATTATTTAACAACTAATGCAGGGACTTCCCTGGCAGTCCAGTGGTTAAAACTCCTGCTCCCACTGCAGGGGGCACGGGTTCAATCCCTGGTCGCGGAACTAAGATCCTGCAAGCCATGTGGAGAGGCCAAAAAAAAGAAAGAAAAACAAAACAACTATTGCAAAGCATAAACTTCTATTTATGTATATTTACAAATGACTAAAAGGGCATATTGTATTTGTCCAGAAAGTACAATGCAAAAAACATTATACTTGGCTTTGTAATATCCTCTCATGTACCTTCACTAGTATTTACACCTGTACATGCATAAATAAACATCTGTACACATTTTTTCCTCCTTTAGGTGAAGATGAGAAAATAACATGGACTTTAGAATCAGGCATACCTGGTTTAAACCCAAATTCCAACCAAACTGCACAATGTTGGACAAGTTATTGAAATATTCTGACTTTTCCACTTGGAAAGTAGGGATTCAAACATTCATTAAATCTGTTTTAAATGACAGTTATGTATTATTGAGGGTGCTGGGATTACTACTGGGAATGACTGGGGAGACAGAACACACAGACGAGGAGCTAAGGCAACGTGCCAAATGCTGTGACAGGTAAGGGTGCCACAGAAGTCTGGATGGAGGAAAGAGGGTTTGACTATTCCTAAATCATTTAAGGAAGGCGTCACTGAAGAGGTAACATTCAAGCTTAGTCCTAAGGATTAAGTAGGAGTAGGCCAGGAGGGTAGGGGCCGAGTTAAGTGTTGGGGCAGCAGATGCAGCGTGGTTAAACGTAAGGAGGTGTGAAAGGACTAGGGTCAGGTGTCAAAAAACTACAAGCACCACACATCAGCACAGTGTGCTTGTGAGGCTCACCAAAGAAATGCACGGGACAGCGCTCCGACACGGTACCCATGCAAACATGAGAGGTCAATTGTTTCCCAAACCTGGGGTCCCTTCTGCCTCCTCCCTCACCCTTATACCTCCTTAGCAAGCCCACTATCTTTTTGGTCTCACTATTCTCCAAAGTTCATGCCTTCATTATGCTTCATTTGGCTGGAAGGGTTGCAACTGTCCAGCAAACATAGTATGTACTTCACCAGTGTCAAATGCTTTCAGCTGCCTGACTCTAGCCTAGCTAGAGACCTTGGAAATGTCACTTACTCTCCCATGTCACTTGTAACTAGTAATGCAGAAAGAGTAACAATGATCACTTACCAAGTACCAGGTAGGGTGCCAAGCCCTACAAATACATCGTCTTATTTGAGTCTTACAACAATCTTAAGAGAATGGTACTGCTACAGGCCTCCAACCCCTTATCCATAATTTTGAGATCTAAAAAGCACTGAAAGCCAGTAGCTTTTCCTTAGTTTGTAACAAATTCATTTGGATAAAACCTGAATTGAATGCATATAAGGCTATGTATCATTTTTATTCCACTTATAAATTCCATATTGACTGCTGTGAAAACACAAGTGTGTTGGTGAGGCACTGCCTGAGACCTTGTTGGGGAAGTTATCTAACACATCTAATTACTATACAATATAATCTTTCTGAAAAATTCTGAATTTCAAAATATCTGATGTAAGAATTTCATCTCTTATCATGGATGAGCAAGCTGAGACACAGAGAGGTTAAGTAACTTGTCCAAAGTCACACAGCTAATATTTAGTAGACCCAGGTCTCAAACTCAGGCAATTTGTCTCTAGCTCCTAGACTCTTAACCTTTTAGTTAAACTTGCTCTGAGTGTCCAATAAATTCCAAAGGCTTCCAAAGACAGCTATAAGGTACTGTAAGTCTCACTTTATTATCCTTACTGCTTCATCTGAAGTAGGCTTCTCATCATTTCTAAGACATATTCTCTGCTTTCCAATTTCTAAGTAATCTTTGCTCAGAATTCCCTTTCCTCCAATGCTGCTACTTCCTTCCCATCCCTCCATCCCTTCAGGTTCAACTTCAATGCCAAGTTCTTCAAGATAATGTTCTGGTTTCCCTCAGCCACAAATGAGTTAACTATTTCACCGTTTATAGTACTCTGTATTTCTTTTTTTTTCAGCCTCTAGACAAATTCAACCTTATATAATAGCTATCTGTGAGCCTGTCTCCCAACTAAATTGTGCCCTCTTTCAGGGCTGGCAGGAACCATGTCCCATTCACCTTTATGTCCCCATAGCACTAGACCAGTGCTATGGATATCATCATTGTTCCATAAATGTTGGCTGCAAGAATAAAAAGCTAACAATATTTTAATTAATGAGTTTTGTATTGATGTATGTAGGTGATGTTTTAACACACACAATGACAGACTTAATCTTTCCCTTTTAAAAACATTACCATCTTCAAGTGGAATTTCCTGAAGAATTTTCTCTTGTTTCTCATGAGATTGAACTAACAAACAAAACAAAACAAAAAACAGGGAGAGAAAAATAAACCATTTCTACTTATGAACATCTAGACTCTAATGCTGGCTCATCACCTTGAACTTTAGTTCCCACATAGAAATTATCCTATTAGAAAAGTGAACATGATATAACATCTTTAGCATCCTTCCATTCTGATGAATTTGGTTGGTAGAGGGAATTACTGAAGAGAGCATTTCATATTTAGATTTTATTCTGAGTATGCAAATTTTAAATGCTTTACTATTAAGAATTTATTTCTAATATTTTCCAGAGGTATGGCCTAAAAATGTGTTTTCTTTTGAAATGTCTATTTCTTATTTTATGTAAAGGATGGCTGCAGGTGGAATTATGAGTGGCTTCAAAATGGAATATTAATTTTAAAGAGGACCAGCTGACATAATTTGCACGTGGAAAATTTGGCCTATTTCCATTTTTCTTGCAGTTTTTTCTTTTAGGTTAATAATGTATATAAGCATATTATGTGCTCTGAACTGGCTTTCTAGCAATGGTAATGGATTCCTCTTATTCCATCCACATTTGTAAATGACTGGCTAGGATTAGGCCATCAAACAAAGTAAGTTAACTGTTCCATAAAGAAACCCACCCAACAGTTCTGATCTCAGCAGTCTCATGCTCCATTCCAAAGATTTCATTCTATTATTTTTCTGATAAAATTTGGAAGTTAAATGAGCTTAGTTAAACTATACCATTTGTGACATACATTTTAGGGCCTCTATGTAAAAATCAACTATTTTTTGTTGTTGTTGAAATGTATTTCATGGAAACACCAAAAATGAATTTTATTCCTTTTAAAGGCAAAATCCCATGAAAACAAATTATTTAGGTATATTTACTATCTTACTTAGCATCTCTCATATTTGATCCGTCTACGTCCTCTCTGACTCCACTTCTACTGCCTATAGGCTCTCATCATATCATGCTGAGCCACTGGAATATACCTTTAATTTGCTTCCCCTGCCTTGGATCTCTCTACCCTCTAAGTTGTCCTCCACTTAGATGCTAGAATGACTTTTCTAAAATGTGAAGCCATTAATGTTATTTTCTGGTTTAAATCTCTTCCCTGGCTTCCCATTGTCTCTGGGATGGTCAGCTGCATTGTGTGACATACCTTCTTTCCATGCTATGTTGCCTACTGCTCCTCTAGCCCTATGCTCCTTATTATGAAACCGTGTACAGTTCATGCCAGGTTGCTTCATCCCTCCATGCCAGTGCCCAAGCTGTTCTCTCTATCCAGAAAACAAGAAACAGCGGCAAATCTCAACATTTAACTAGCTCTCTTGACATTTGTTGACTGGGGTTGGTTGGTGTGGAGCTTCTGGTAAACATTTAATCTCAACTCAAGAGGTCCAATCTCTGGCTTCCCTGGATTCAGGTCGTCATCATCGTGGCAACTTCTGTTGGTCCCTACCTCATATGAAACCTCATCAAGATAACTTTCATTAGTGCTCGTAAGCCAGACATTTAATTAGAAATGACTTTCAGGAGAAGCCCACTAGAAGTAACAGATGCTATATACACTGCTCTTATCTAAAACTAACTGAGGTTTTAGTATTTAGCACAAGTAATTCTGAACTGCTCTACAGTAACAAATCACACTATCGTAAAAATACTCAATTTTTTCATTCATTTAACAAGGTTTCACAATGTAGCTAGGCTTCTTTATCATTATTTGGGAAAAAATTTCAGCAAAATTTTCCTATGGAAAATGTTAGCCAACAAAGAGGCATGTTTTACAGCAGAAAGGAGTTGTCAAATTATGAATGAAGTTTCTCAAAAATGTGTAGAGTGTCTTTAATTTATTGGCCCAAATAATAAGGGCCAATCTTTTGAAAGAAATGATTTTTCTAAGTATATATTTATTTTTATTATTACCATCTAAACCTTATGAACTTTAAGCTTACAAGTCCAATCTCCTAAAATGGGAAGATTTCAAATGTGCTTTATGCAAAATATAGCTTCCTATGACAGTGTTCATTTTGACTACTTTGTGATGTTTTATATCAAGGATAAACCACCAGTTGACGTTCAGAATGAAGATGTCTAGAGCTACAAAGGAATGCCTGACATCATGAGATACAATGTGGCTTCCTCTCCTTTCCATTCTACCATGTTTAGCAAAAATAAAACCGATAGGCATATTTCAAAAGCAAATAATTTTAAAGTCCTTTCAAGTCCAAGTCATCCACAGTTTAATTTAATATGATTCTCAATGACTTGGCTTTACTGAAATGCTAATTTACTTTTAAAAAAAAGCACTTTCCTTAATTTCTTCATCCTGGAAATATTATTTTTCCACTTTAAAAAGCCCAACCCCAAAACTATAACCCTTCAAATTAAATACTATTCCTTAGGGACTTTTCTTCTACAGCAAAGATTTTGACTATCACTTAATAAGTACACCCAATGCCTCAACCGTGAGCACCAAGACCTGTGACCTGGGCAGGGAATGCCTACTAGTAAGGGAACATGTCTTAAGCTACTTAATTTTCCAGGCCTTGCTGCTCAGTGCCTCTGGCAACTAGTGAGTGTTCAGTGAGAATATGTTCAACGAAGAATGAATGGAAATGTCCACAGTAGCAAGTGGAGGTAGTGAAATGAATCAGACTGTTGATACATACAATATCTTAAATTTACTCAGAAAAAAAAAAAGGAACGGACCAAAACAACCCTGCTTCCGACAATTATGTTACAGTCGTTTGGCCTTTACTTTCCAACCCCTAAAGCACTTTTAAAAATATTTAATGTATTAAGTCTCATTGCATCCTAAAGGGTAATAAACACAATTATCACTTAATCTACAAGTGGAAAAATGGAAGAATAGCTAGAAAAAAAGAGAGCGATTGAGAGACACACACAGAGAGACATACATCTTATAGGAAAAGAAATAAAATTTCACAATGACTTCAGACTTCCACTCTAACATTCTAACTACCAGTACAGTTCATGGTTCAAGGTTTGAATCCCACACTGGAACGCTGGAACTAGTCTGCCTAGGTTTGAATCCTGGGTTTGCTTTTATTAACTGTGTTATCTCACATATACCATGTGTCTGTTTCCCTCATCTGATTAATAGGGGTGATAACAGTACCTACTTCATAGGATTAATATAAGGATTAAATTAAATAAAATATATGTAAAATGCTTAGAAAAGTATGTGACTCATTGTAAGTTCTATTTAAGGGTTTGCTAATAAATATTATTATTCTTTCCATTAAAATCAGTGAAAATTAAATTTATTTTTTGGGGCAGGCATATTTTGGCAGTGGAATTATTTCTTGAAAACCAAATATTATGCAGAACTCCAATAAATAAACAGACAAAAGCAGTTCTGACTTAAAAAATTATCTCATACATTTAAATGTATGATGTAGTTTTAAGTTAATTGTGTTCACAATGAGGCTGTTTTGGTATAAAAATTTATAATTTGTAAGATGATAGTTACATACGTCAATTATCCTAAACCTCCATCTTACTTATTTCTGTATTTCATTTTTGTTGCACAGTGTCAAGAAAAGTTTGATTTAAGTAGTTTCAAAGTTTTTTTTTTTACTCCTTCAATGAAATTGATCCAAGGGCTTGAAACAGGAATAGCAAGAATTTTTTTCCAAGTAGAATTATTAGAAATATTTAAACTGCTTACACTCCTTATAATAAATCAAGAAAAGAACAATATGGGCTAATAACATAAAGTCATGACTCATCATGCTAGCCATTCACTTGTTCCTGCATAACTAACTGGTGTACAGTGAACACAGGTGTCATTGACACTGCCTGGCATTTAACTGACTACTGTGTATATGTGCCTGCAATAGTTAGCCCTGCCTTTGCAATTTTACATGTGTAGACAGGAACAGGGCTGAATTTGGATATGCAAAGCCACACCCTCCCTAATCAATGCCATGGGTACCAGACGTTCAAAGATAGTGTGAAGTGGTGGCAGAAGATTTCATGAGGTCTGAAAAAAAAAAAAGTTAACAGAGCAACATAGTTATTTAAGTTGATAGTTCTCCAATGTGACTTTGGTATATAAGACATTTTAGTGTAATTTATTTTATTACAATTTTTAGACAGTTAAAATATTTATAAAATAAAATTTCAATTACATGTTTGTGGAACTCCGGAAGCATATCTGTAGAATAATTTAAAAACCACTGGACTAGGACTCTAATTCCACCTAGCATACAGACAGCTGAAAAACGTCACACTCACCCTAAAAAGAAGAAAAAGTAGAATAAAACATAAAAACATAACTTTACTTGAGTCCAGAGAGCTCAGGTAACAGGGTAAACAGCCAGCCTGAAATCCAAGAAGGGACAGGTTCTTCCAAGGCAATTTGGAACCTGTAGGCCTGCTCACTTGTGGCAGAACACAGAGCAAGAGACACCCACCAGGCACTATAAGCAGTTAAGAAGTCAGCTAAATGTTTAAGAAATTGCTAAAGGACAAGTATAGGCTAGCGTGAGAGTACAGGACTCTTGGGAGCTGCAATCACAAGGGCGTTCAAACCCACTCTCCACCAGATGCTCATGAGAAAGATGGGGGAAGGGTGGGAAACCAGAGAAAATTTCTGAACAGTAGAGAAGACAGAAGAAAATGGTCAGATTTTTCCTCCAAATAATTAAAGACATAAAACAACAGGTCCAAGAAAGCCAGAGAACCCTGAGTAGGATAAACAACAACAATTACAAAATCATATATTCAAACTACTGAAAATTAAAAATAAAGAAGAGATCTTGAAGGCAGCCAGCAAAATTAAAGACTATATATGGAGAGGAACAAACATAAGGATTGCACCAAACTTCTTGTCACAAACTATGCAAGCCAGAAGACAATCAAGTGACATCTTTAAAGTGCTGAAAGAAAATCACTGGGCTAAGACTGTTCTCGGAGGCAAGCTTAGGTCCAGCAAGGGTCCTACTAGTAATCTGGCTGCAGTTCCCTTGAGGAGTTACTTTTCCCAAGTTCATGGTGTCTGTATATTTGTCTTGGACATGGCTTAATAATTTACCTAAAACATCCAATAAACAGACAACACCACATTACCATCTAATTCTATTCTATATATATGATTTCTGTATGATTGTTGTTTAGTTATAAGCAGAAATGAGTAGGTCACAGTATCTTTTTACTCTCCTCAAACAGACTAACAACAGCACAAACGTATATAGCCTCACTATGTTCTACTTTCTAAGTGCTTTATACTTATTAAAAGAGACACTGTATTACTTTTTGCATACTAGCCCAAAGAAAATATGCACTAATGTATGCTGTTGATTTTTCTAACCTTTCTTTCTACAACTCACTGCATATTTGACTTCCACATCTGAGCAAGAATGTTACTTTTGGAATGACTCTGATACTCAAGATGGCTGAAATGTCTCTTTCCCTAGATTACACTATTCAAAATAGAACTTTCTTCCTCCTCCATGCCTCCTGGTATTGCAATCACTTTCTATCTGCTTACTCTATTTTTTTTTCATAGCACTTATTACTACATGACATATAACATTTTAAATATATTTGCCTGTTCATTGTCAGTCTCCTGTGCTAGAATGTACAACAGTAGGGACTTTGTTTCTCTTGGTCACTCATTGCTGTATCTCCAGCACTTAGAATAGTTCCTGGAACTAGATGGAATTCATTATGTATTTGTTGAATAGATGTGCAAATGAAGGGAGAATACATGAACAAATAAGCAAAATCCCTTTTGCCTAAGGAATCTGGTAAACTTGAGGTGGGGAAGAGCAGAAGTAGGTAGAAGTTGAATCCCTGCTATGTGAAAGGGGCTTCACTGGCTTCATCTTAGATGTCCAGCACAGTCCTTGGGAGTATTAGCAGACACTCAATAATATTAATTGTAGTTACTGATTGCTGTTCTTATCTCATGAACTCATCTTAACAAAGCTGTGAGTGTGCTACCATTTTCTGGTTTTGCAAATTCAAAAAAGTCCAACAACACGCCCATGTTACAGAGTTAGGAAGTGGCAGTGCTAAATCCACCCAGGTGTGGCAGGCACCAGAGCCCATACCCAGAGGTGGGAAAGACAACACTGAAATGTTCATTGTCCATTTCCTTGAAGCTCACTTCATGCGCTCATTACTTTGTCTTGCTTCCTGAGGGGCTAAACTGTGATCTTTTGTTGAATAAAATTGAATGAATTTTTATTATATGTCATAAAATAACAGGCTCTTTCCTCCAAATTTGGGGTTTTATTCTTGTTTCTAACTTGTTTGACCTGACAGTGATAACTTTAAAGTCAACAAGGTAAAAAAATGGACTTTACTAAAGTTACCAAAAATATTCAGTTTAATAAAGCCCTCTAAAAACTGCAGGTCCACACCATAATAAATCAACCTGCGCTTGAAAGTGCAAACTGTATATACTGGCACCTGATTCAGCTAAGATAAAAACGACAAGTCCTTCAGTGATAAATTGTCCTCTCCATATTATCCAATGGAAATATTCATATTGTCCAATACCTACAAGCAATTAGAAGGACTGAGTTTAACTTTCAAATTAAAAGGCCATTAAGATGGAGCACAGTCCCCCAATCTGTCTCTGAAAAATATTCACAGAACCTTCTTGGTCTTAAAGCTTGGGAGGAATATAGTACGTTTTCAGATTCCTTTTGTCACAGAGCAATTCAGCCAGCTATTGGAACTGTATGTAGCCTACAAGAAACTGTGGGATAAAATAAAATGAGAAACTAACTATGCAGGATCTCTTAAAAGTTATTTAACAATTATACATCATCAGTCAAGGAGAGCTAAACTTTGAGCTAATCTGCTCCCTACCTCCACCCCAGACCATAAAACCAGGCCTAAGAAAAGAGGTACTGAACATCGGACAGGATACCTGCATCCCAAATCTCTGTCTCCCTCACTGCTACCAAAACTGGGAAAGATGTGCATTTATAAAGAGGTTTAAGTATAAGTCCATTCATCTCTCATCAAGTGTGTAGTGTGTTCATTATCTCCCTTACCATGGTGGGGTTTTGCTTTTCAGTCTATTAGTTACCTACAGGATGCGAGTATGAATTCTATAAGGCCTGAGAGGAGATTCTGATAAGTCCCATATAATAAAGCAGATATTAGATGTCTACCAAGACCTGGCAATACAATTTAAAATGTCAAAATGAGCAAGACAAAAAAGAAGAATTTACATATGTATTTGTACTTATGTATTTTAGATTTGTTTTTATGAATATATTATGGTTTAATATTTAGAAGGAGACTGAATTAGTAAGCATATTGAAATGGGATTTGCAGAATTAAGGCATTAAAGCAGACTAGTTTTTGAAATGTATAACTTTGCACACACATAAAAATGAGTGTCTACCCACTGACCTCTTATTAAAAAGGAATTCTCAAACGAGTATTTAAAATTCATTAACACACCCACTAATTCCTATAGAGACCACAGGAAGAGAGAGAGAGATAGAACATTTTTATTTCTCTCCTTTATGCTGTGTCTACATAATGCTCCTAAATTCTCATGAAATTCATTGAGTCCTAACACAGATCTCAAAATCCAAACTTCAGCTTTATCTTTCGGGTGGCCTCGTTTTGCCCTTCAACTTTCTTAATAATTGTCATTCCATCCACTACTCCTATAGTTCTGCACCTAATTTTGTGAATAGATAAAAGGGAAGCGTTTAGTGGTCTCTGCCCCAAATTCTTTGGCCTGTTTCTGGCTCTCAGCTTTTATTGCCAAAGGCATGAAGATCAAAAGGTGCTCTTTGCTGAAGTGTTTACTGCCTTGTAACATACCCTCTCACAACAAAGGAGTTCTTTATTTACATCTAACATGAAATAGTAAGTTCCAAAGTAAAAGGCCTGCATCAGACAGATGCAAGTGATAGAATTTTCTTGCCCCACACTCAAGAAAATTCACATAATTAACATTAACATCTAAATGTCCTCCAGAGCAAAAAATACCTCTTAGGGAGGGGGTGCAGCTCTGGCTTTCTTATGGATTTCCTTGGCTTCACCCATACCTTCAATCTTCCCCAACAGGGTGGTGACATGGGCTCTTTCACTACCACAGAAACGACTCACGACTGCCCTGGAAACATGAACCATTATTTACACTGGAAAGAATGACTGGGAGCCGCTGTGCCCAGCAGCAGACAGCACTAGAGGCAGAAAATGGGGTTGTGTCTCCAATCTGTTATTACTGTCATAACTAATGGAGAGGAATAAAATGGATTACCAGTGCTAAATCAAACTGGGAGGTTCCTGATGCTGCTGCAGGACATTGGCTTCTTACAGTTTATGATATCATCAGGCTTCTTGATGAATTTACAGTCGGGTAATCCTGCCTTGGCATTAGTTTTCCACATGCAAATCCCTGGAATATAAGTCAACTCAGCAAATGAACAGGACTAGGGAACTCCATTGGGTCAAGTTTATTTCAACCTCAGGGAAAGCTAAGACTGGTTGTCTTTCTATTCCTTACCACATTTTTTAAGCTAATTAAAAGACTTGTCTGAATGACATCTTTTCCCATGCCTTGCATATTCATTGATGCTTATTATGTCTCTGCAATATTATTCTGTTCCTGTCAGAACCAGGTCCCTTCTCATTAATAACATTTGCACTGATTCACTTACTGCTTAGCTGGACTGTATTATCTATATTTTACCATTTTACCCATTTGTCCACTATATTCCTTGTTGGTGTGCTAGTTATATGCCTAATTCACAGTTTCCATCTAGTCTACATACACCTAGGCCAGGAACTAGGTCTACATAATTAAACTTGTACAAGACCTACCAAAAGAGTATACAGGTGGCTTTTTAGGATGACCAAAATTCAGTGACCCCAATCATTCATTCATTCATGCTAATGTAAAAAAGGAAACAGTGTTGCTCATCATCCAGATATATGAAGGGTTGAATCTCAACCCACTGCGCCCTGAGGGAAATTCAGGTTGGAGAAAAACAGATTGAGGCATTCTGTGCTATGGTAAAAGGCCCTTAGATAGTTAAGATGCATATCTCAGGGGGAATTTCAATGACCCAAGATTCTTGCATTTTCCCATAGAAAAGTACACAGAAAAGTACTAAAATCATTAACTTCAGATATCTGTTCTTTGTGATTAGCAGTAAACTGTCTCCTCCCCTACGTTTTGGGAGGAGTTCCTTAGAGCTATCTGAGAGGCTGTTTCTCAGGCTACAGTCCTCAGGAAAAACCTGAATAAAACTTAAACTCACACCTTTCACGTTGTATGTTTTTCTTTCAGTGGACACTAGGAAGCTACTCTACCCTCTTTTACGGGAATGATGCTGCAGGGAGACGGCTGCTCTCAGCAGGTGGAGAGTTACTGGGTGTCCTAGACCCTACCCCAGACCTTTCAATGATTCCACAGGTAAGGCCCTGGTGAAGGCACCTAGCCCAAAGCTACAGCCTACTCAGGTTCCTGTCCCCACACGCTGGTACTAACTTAGATCAAGGAGTGGCCACAGGATAGACACTGACGAGGGAAGTGGCAATTTTGGAAGTGAGTCTCAGAGAGATCAGGGGATGTAACATATTTTCATCTGCATCTTCTGTGAGACCTGGTTCCTGACTCCCAGACCTGTATTTCTACCTGGATTCTAGAGACATCTCGTACTCAACATACAGAAAAAGAGGATTCCTTACAAAGCAACTTCTTTTCTTGCATGGTGATCTTAGTTGCTGATTTCAGCAACCCATACTCTCTTAGACACCTAAATCTGCCAATTCTTGCCATTAAATATCTTGTGAATACACCCTTCCTCTTCCGTCACATAGCTAGGACCATTGCCAAGCCCTATTCCTTCACATGGATAATTATAGCAGCTTCCTAACTCATCTTCCTGCCTCTAGTCTTTCCCCCCTTAATTGCATCCTTACATTTACCTACAGTTGACCCTTGAACAACATGGGGGTTAGGGGAACCGACCCTCCCCATAGTCGAAAATTTGCATTTAACTGATAGTCGGCCCTTCATATTTGCATTTCCTCCATGTCCACATTTCTATGACTGTGGATTCAACCAACTGCAGATCATGTAGTACTGTAGCATTTACTACTGGAAAAAAACATCCATGGATAAATGGACTGGTGCAGTTCAAACCGCGTTGTTCAAGGGTCACCTGTATAATTTGTTCATGGCATTTTGCTGCTTAAAATCTTTCCAATGGTTGGCTACAACATGGAGGATAATGTTTAAGTTCTTCAAAATGGTAAAAAGTCCTTCAAGACCCACCCCAGCTTCCGGCTTAACCTCTATCACTCTCTCTTACAAACTCTACCTCTCCCACTACCCTGACTGATGTCTCATATACAGAATGCCTTGTCATTTCCTGAATGAACTGTGTTCATTGCTCTTTCTCAAACTCTAGTGACCCTATACATAAAATGTCTAGAATTCCCTTCCTCACTTGTCTACTAATAAACTCCTGCAAGGAAACCAGGGACACATTCCGTTTCAGTTAGGCAAGGAGATAGAGAAAGTATTCTGCCATTAAGAAGCCTGAGAGTGAAGGAGAACACAATATAAAGGGTGGGGAAGCACAGAGCATGCTGGTATGAGACTTTGTGAACGACCAGAAAACCATGTTTGTTTCCTTTATGGCATTTATCTCAGTTTATTATACACCTGAGAGGACTTCAGTCTCATACATCTCACACACTGTTAAGGCTTAAAGGGCAGTGGGGCAACAGTGGGCATTCCCTACTCAGAGATAGATTGCAAGCTCTGGGGCTAGACTGCCAAGGTCCAAAACTGGACTGTACTATTTATTTGATGACCTTGGGCAAGTCACTTATTATTCCTGTGGTTCTGCTAAATGTGTTTAGCTGCTAAATGGTAATCTACTTCAGAAGGTGGCTGTGAGAATGAATGAATTAATACATATACAGTATGAGGTTGAACAGTATGAAATTACCATTTTTATAGGTCAAAATGCTCAAATATCAGCAAGTGCATATGGTTCAACCAAACATCTAAAACAATGCCTAATGAATAGTACATACCCCAAAAGTGTTATTGTTTCTTCTCATAGATGCTTCTAAACCATTCGTTGAGATTTATATCACCCAATGGTCTTTTCTCATTGATGTCCTCTTACTAATCTCCAGGTTCCTTTAAAACAAGACTAGGCCACTTGGGTACAATTTTTAACACAACCCTTGTCCTATCACCATCCTGGATGACTTCAGTATCCATCTTGTTAACCTATCCAATTCTTCACCTTCTTCACCTTCAGGGTCACCCACATCAAGGTCATACCCTGGAATAAATCATCAAGTGGTGCTGCTTCCCATCCCATATCCAAAGATGATGACAATCTCCGATATTTCCAGTCCTCTCCTGCCTGTGCTTTAACTATCTCTCTTCTTTAGTCCCAGGAGAACCCTTGACCCCTCTCCTGGCCTCACTGCCTTACCCAGCTGGTATACCATGGTTCATATCACCCTAACACTCTCTCACCAATAGCTTCAACTACATTGGACCTCTGTCCTTTTGCTTCACTTGTTTAACAAAATCTCAATACAGGATCAATTCAAAAATATACTTTCTATATTTCATGACCCAGCTGTTTAAAACACAGTTGGAGAAAATCAGCTTTCAGACTGATGCCACTATAAATCTGCAGCCCTCAATCTCTGCGCAATCTCTCACTCATCCTTGCTTAGCTTGCCTTTATTTTACTAAGCAACATTTCAAAACTGTCATTATGCTCAAGACTCCAACCAAAGCCACCTCTCTCTCAGCAGATGACCTCATCTTCTACTTCAATGAGACAATTACACATACATTATCTCAGCATCCTCCCCTTCCTAGCTATCTCTGGACAAATTCTTACACTCTTTCTTCCTGTTCAGAAGATGATACATCCCTACTCTGGTTCAAGGCTCTGCTCTCCACATATGGCCCCAATCTTCTTTCATCTCTCTGAGGATCTTGTTCTATCAATTATCCCCCCTTTTCCCTAAATATTCAACCTCTCACTGCCTATTTGCTTTTTCCCCTAAGCCCAGAAGCCAACTTAACTTTGGGCTTAGTACGTTAATATTTTCCTCTTCTTGAACCTGGGTTGTCCTCTAGGAACTGTCCCCTTCCTTCTCTTCTAATCCAAGGGATTTGAAAGAGAGGTCTGTGCTCAGTATCTCAACTTTCTGACCCTTCCTATTTACCTTACAGCAAACCACAATCTGACTTCTGCCCTGGCCATTGCACTGAAAACTTCTTTCATGAGCCCACCAACGAAGTCCATAATGCCATCCCGATGGACAAGGATCAAATCTCTGTTTTCTCTGCTTTTTCTTTCCAGTCTCCCTCATTGGTTCCTCTTCTTTTGTTTGCCCTTGAATGCCTGTATTCCTCAAGGCTTCTCCAGTGGTACTCTGCTCATTCTACGTACTCTACTTGTACAATTTCATTAGCTCTTGATTTTAAATATCATTGATAAGGGGTGACTTCAAATCTGTATTTCTAGTCCAGATTCTCTTCCAATGCCTGCCACATTTATTTACTTGGATAGCCCACACAGGGACTTAAACCTAACGTATCATTCATTCAGTTTTTAAAAAAATATTTATTGATGACTCACACTTCAACTAGTATTCAGTAGTAAATAAGACAGCAAGGTAGGCCCTTTATCTTTAGCCTTGTTTCTCATTACCACCTCTAATTAACCTTTAGACCATAATAATACCAAATTTTCTGGCAGTAGTCTGCCATTGTCTACTGAAAGAAGACTAAACACTGGGGGCCTTTGGACATGCCAATCTTCCAGCCTAGAATTCCCTTTCCATGTTCTTTTCAATTTTAAGACTTTAAGAGAAGTCTTGCCCTCCAAGGAGCCTTCTCTAAATTCCCAAACTGGGCTAAGTGCATTTGATCACTGCATTGGCTACAATGTGCTAAAACTATGTATTTGCACATGTCTTCCCCACTGGATCTCCAGGGCAGGAATTATGTCTCTCCAATGAACATGACTGGCACATAGGTGATAAATGTTTGGGATTACTCAGCTAAATGTAATCTTTCCCCTCTTCAAACACCTGAAATACTGTGATACTTTTCTAACTCTCCCCAGTATGGCTGCATATATCCACTTGTAAATCTCATTCCCCTCTCCCTGTTAATGCCCGTTTAACTTTCTCCAGTATGCTGTTCCTCTTTCATTCTCTACACTTCTCAAAATCATGAAATGGGCACTCAAGAAACAATGGTTGAATTGAGCTGAAATGAACAGAGAAAATACTCCCATATTATCATCTTCTATATCTGGAACCCTTTAGTGGCATTGTGTAGTCCAGGGCTAAGATTTCCCAGGTGTCTTTCTGCCACAACCAAGGTCCAAGAGTGTTATCAAACATGTTTTGACTGATCTTCAAGCTCTGGATAAGTCCCAAGAGACCACTCTGATCGCATATAAGGAATCTCCCATCCATGTAAATGGATTCACCATATTTTCTCAATTCACAAAAGAAGGAGGAAAGATGGAACTTTTAGTGGAATAGAAATTCATTTGACTACTGGATCACTATGTACCGTACGTCATCCTGCAATGCATTAAATTCAGACTCTTATGACTTAAGTTCATTTCTAAAAAATGAATACTTACATTTATTTCTCACAAGAAGCTTCATTCTCAATATATAAAAAATGATTTGAGCTCTCTGTGAAAGGAATGATGTAAACATAAGATATTATTACTAACATTCTCCTTTAGATAACCTCATGAGGTAAGTATTAATGTCTGAGGGAATATTATTTTACAGGTGGATAAGTCAGCTGACTTGCTCAGAGTCAAAGGTAGTGGTAACAGCCAAGAACATACTCCAAGAGTCCTGTGCTTATTTTCATTGCCAGACCTAATCCAAGCTTTTCAGTAAGTGTTTCTTATGGTGTGAAGACAGTCTAAGAACTTTATCCTTTCTTTTTTGGACTGTTTTTGCCCCATCCCTCTTTCTGTCTTATCAATTTTTCCTTCTCAGAAGGGAACCAAAAGAGAATGCAATGGTCACCTAGCAGCCATCCAATCCCCCACCTGTGCAGTATTTGGTATAGTACAGAGGGTCTGTCAGGCATACTCCATTTAACTTCTTATCCAGGGCTCCCAGTCAAGGCAGCTCTCAGAGCTCTGCCAGCATCAGTTAGTTCAGTTCTAGTAAGTCGTTCTGTTGTCCAAGTACGGCATGCTCCACTGAATTCATTCTTCAGTTACCTCTCATACAGGTGGCCTGTATAACTTAATAGAGATCTCACTCTCCAAATAGTTTTTCGAATCTGACACACTACATTTATTATGACAATTCTGACTAAGTCTCCAAACTATTTTGATGGGCCCTGCAAAATAGCAATCATTTATGGAGAAGTAGAAGTTTGCTAGACTGAATTATATCTAGTTCCATGCTCTAAAACTTTACATAGTCAAAAAAGTCACTGTTATCTGGAAGGATGCAGGCCTTAGGTTGAGAAGGAGAAAGAATAAGTGAAAAACATAAAGAAGATGAGGGGAACAAGACTTTTCTCCGTAATAAACAGCAACAGAAACAACAAAAACTGATAACTTGTTTCCAATATTTAAGGAGAGGGGCAGAAATTTGTTAAAGTGCTATAGCTGATCAATGATATGTTTAGATTCTGGAAGAAGGGCATATACATCATTTATTTATAAATTATTAAGGACTGATTGTATACTATGCACTGGGGATACACAGATAAATAGAAATGTAAACTATCACAATTCACTGAGATTATAACTTTAATTGCCATCAGGCACATGTGTACGCAACGGAAACTGAGAGGAAGGAACTTGAAATGTCATTATTGCCTTCGTTTTGTTTTTTTTAACCTCAGTCCAGGTAGGCAGCACAGTCTAAGATGAAGATACGTAACCTAGAGATGACAGACTTGATTTCACTTGGATAAATACCAACCACATCCCTCCTTCCCACTGGTTGGCACATAATCATAACATCCACTGATGTGCTGGTAAATAACAACTGGCTCTCTGGGGAGAAAAGTCCTGATCCGTTGCATTTGTTGATTTCCATAGTGCAAATATTCCCATGATGGCTGATTTCAAGCTGCCAACATGATATTACTGAATACGGAGCTGGGAAGAAAACAGGCATAAATAACCTTGAAAGCACAATGTAGTAAAATTATTAGGAAATGATGAGTTTTGAGCACTTGTTATCCCTCTTTTCAAGAACTTGTCTATTTACTTGCAATTAAAATAATTTAATTTTTAATAATGACCACATTTAACAAACAGCTCACGTAGTTCTTAAAAAGTTAATAGTCATGAGCCAGTAAGGACCAGCTGCAACATACCACTGGACTCACACCCTTGGCATGGCAGGGGGCAGGGGTAATGATCCAGATCCATGTTTATTAAAAAGCTGTGCCTCGCTTCATTCCCTACTGTCCTCTCCCGGTCCTACCCCAGATGAAGTTAAGAAACCACTATTCCAGGTTCACTGTGCCTCTCTCTTTGCCCTCTTCTCTGCCTCCAATAATTTACACCACTCTCCACCAGGAGGACAGACCTTGCATCCCAGTGCTGAAGTCTAACAGGCTGGGTTTGCTGATCTCTATTAACTTTATAAACATTCGGCAAACGGGGCTGTTATTATTACAGCTATTCAATGCCTTTCCCTCTATATTTACAGTTTGATTCAAGATGCTACCATATTTAAGTGGCATTTTCAAGCTTAAAAGTATTCTTAGTATCAGCAGATTTTCAGTCAAGGTGGGATGGGACGTGCAGAAAGGAAGGGCCACTGGTGGGGGAGCCTACTTCACTCCAAGAGATCTGCCCAGAGTTGACCACTTCAACTCCCAGTCCCTTTCAAGCTCCTAAGCCCAGCCTCTGCAGCCTGCTTACGTGCCCTCTCAGTCTACTTTTGAGCTAAGCAATAATTTCTCTAAGGATATATTTACCTATAAATTGTGAAAATTTTATTCTGCTGTTTTAAGAGATATTGTGATGAGGTTAACTCTATAAATAGCCCATTTCTCTGTTAAAATATAAAGGTATCCAGAAAATACCTGAGAGAAACTCAGAGCTACAAATTTATTACTTATCTCAATTCTAAAGGTCTGGAAAATCAGTCATGACCTTCAAAGAACATGGTGTTACATCCACAGAACACACACGATGCTGGAAGGAACACGTGCCATGCACCTGCTTGAGTAATACAGATAAATGCAACAGCCTGCACTGATAAAAACGTATTCCAACCTTGATTAAAAAAAATTATAAAGTGCCCTCATATTTGAAGAACACAAGAAAGAAGGTCATGAATTACTTAGCCTCGAAAGAAAAATAACTGACTAATGCATTTGTTGTTTCACAATTTAAGCTTATATCCTGTATCTCACGGTGGGGACTAAGCAATGTATTTGGCTAGTAGGATTTAAATTTCTTCAGAAAACATATTCTCTGGGGCCAATGTAACCTTCTGAGGTATTTACCAGAAAAACTGGGCCCAAGTGATCTAATGTTAACTTAGGGAAGTGGTTTCCAACTGTTGCTAGAAACTCAGTGGATGAGAAATGTATGATCCCCTGGGAAGCCTGGCAGTGCAGGGGCCAAGGGAGACTCCTCAGGGACTCCTCGCTTCAGTTGCCCTCCAAAAGCCTCCGTTGTTTACCCTAATGTCTTAAATAAACATCACCATTTTCTCTGTGAGCCATAATGGGAAATACAGGCTGGGAAGCACTAGCTTAGGGAACATCAACTTCCTATGGGTGCCTGACACAAACAAAGGTCACTGCAAGAACTTGACTCATTGAGCTGCGTCAGCCTGATAGGGTGCAAACAGCAGAGGTGGGAATAAAACTTGGGTTGTGGTTCAGGCTTCCTCACTACCTAGCCCCGAACCCTCAGCAGATCACTTTACCTGTCAGGACCTTGACTGCTTCAGCTGTAACATAAGCTGCTTGGCCTAGATCCCTGTGTGAGCACCATAAGCCTCATACTGGTGTAGGTGCTGTACACTGGCCCTAATCTCAAGGAAACTGTAATCCAGCTAGAGATAAGATCACTAATAAAGAAAAAGAGTAACGAGTAAATACAAAATCGAACTGAACTGTAATGAGTTTGGAGGCCTAAGAATTATCATTGCGTATAATACCTCAATGGCACTTCCTACTGGGCATATAAATCTATAGAGTAAATTTGCATCACAGACTAGCCTATGACCTCTGATTTTATTTAGCCATGCAACAGTCATGTTCAAATATTCAAACATGTGCTCCAAGATTATAAAGTCATGTGAGCTTAAAAGTTCAGCTTCACCTTGGCTGTACCTAGGAGCTCTGGCCTTGCGTATTTAACATTTTCATTATGACACACTTTAAGTTATTAACAAACTGATATATGTTCAGATAAAATTGACCAAGGCAAGGATGAGTGCTAACAGTGCTCTTCTGAAACAAAATTTAAACATCCTGCTCATTCATCATTCTTTACTCTTTTTCCAGTCCTTTAATGCAGTCGCTCCCGCCTCACTTCTTTTGGACCCACAGAGACCCTAATCCCTTTACTCCTCCACTAGATCCTTACGCATCAGCCCACTTCTACTTCCACTTCTTTTCCTATCCAACACAGGTTCAGTGGATCATCACTTCAACCTCTCTCTTACTTATCTTCATCCCTCCTGTCCCCAGGAAGCACTTGTCTGCACATAGTCAACACTAGATCAATCAATTTAACAAAAAATCACACGTTTGAAAACCGGGGCAACTGTACATTTATGGTTACCAGCGCTGCCTGGTCTGGCAGTTCTGTTCCCTTCGAAGTAAGGGTGTTTCAAACCTTCTCTGGTTTACTATTACCTTAATTATCCTACCCTCCCTAGGCAGGCTAAACCCTCTTTGAAAGTGGCAGGAGGCAGGAAGATCAATTGAGGTTGCAGGCAGCCGTAACTGCTAGTAAAACGCAGGCCAACCCCTGAAAGCCATCAGGAAAGCGGTCTCCTCCATATAATAATGCCTGTGGGTAAGGTATGAAATGTGGAGTTATGAATACTTGCTTTATTTATTCTGGTCATGATCTCACCAGTGAGTGTGTGGCTGTGACCATCAACAGCGGGCAGGAGCCATTTCTAAAGATGTTTTTAATTTTGCAGGCTCAGTGCACTTCCTTTATCTAGAACTTAAATCTTTCCCCAGATGTTCTTAGGGCCTGGGATCAAATCGTAGCTCTGCCACTTAGCTTTCTAACCTCTGGTTAAGTTACTTAAACTCTCTGTATCTAGGGATAATACCTACCTCATAGAGTTAATGTGGGCATTAAATTTGTTAGTATTAACAAGGCCAAGCCCATAGTGCTATAGAAGTGTTTGCTATTGTTGTTGTCCTATGTATAAAAGTCACTCAAATTTTCTCACAGTCATAAGAATGTTAAAACTGTATTATCAGACTTCTGTGGTGGCACAGTGGTTAAGAATCTGCCTGCCAATGCAGCGGACATGGGTTCGATCCCTGGTCTGGGAAGATTCCACATGCTGTGGAGCAACTAAGCCCATGCACCACAACTACAGAGCCTGCGCTCTAGAGCCTGTGAGCCACAACTACTGAGCCCGCGTGCCACAACTACTGAAGCCTGCATGCTCTAGGGTCTGCATGCCACAACTACTGAGCCCGCGTGCTGCAACTACTGAAGCCCATGTGCCTAGAGCCTGTGTTCCGCAACAGAGAAGATACAGCAATGAGAAGCCCACGCACCACAACGAAGAGTAGCCCCCACTCACCGCAACTAGAGAAAGCCCACACAGCAAAGAAGACCCAACGCAGCCAAAAAAAAAAAACCCACAAAACTGTATTATCTCTTTCTTCTTCTTTTTCTCCAAATATACTGTGGATAGAGAAATGGTCTTGCTACTGAAAGAGCCATATCTAATCCTAATGACTGACTACATTCTTTCTCTAACAACAAAACATAACATACGAAATATTTCCAAACCCATATGACCTCATACAGAACCTGTTATGTTTCCCATAGTTATTGTGTAACCAAGAGAACAATAAATATTCTTCCTAATCAGGACTATCCATCATTCCCTTCTCTCCTATACTGTCTGACCCATCCCCCCACCCTACCAGCGGTCAGCCCTGCTTTCTGCTCCAGCACTTCTGCATCTTTATCCCTACTCACCACCTCCCCATTTAATGCCTTACCTGGACGGAACCACCCTCACTGCCCTGAACTCCCCATGCACTCTCTCACCTTCAGCCATTCCAACAAGCTGGTCCTTCTACCTGGAACACCCTCTTCACAGCATTCATCCTGCTCCCTTGAGTAACTCATAGTATTCTTCTGGACTTTAATTACATGGTGCTTCTCCAGAAAACTTTCCTTGACAACCTCAATATCCAATCACCAAGGCTGGATTTGGTGTCCCTCCTATAGCCCTATCACTTTATTATAAATTAGATCAGAAGTTCCCTAAGGGCAGGGATCACAGCCTACGTTTTCCTCGTTGCTTCCCTAGTTTCTAACCGTGTCTAACATATACATAGTTTGTACTCTACAAATGGACAAATGAACTATAACGTAATAGTTTCACAGACCTAGGGATGACTACAAAGGGGCTAGGGCAAGATCATTGTCTTCAAACATCTACAAATATCATGAAAGGAGAAGAACGTTTCTTTTATGTAGCTTCAGAAAGAGACATCCAGGGACTTCCTTCGTGATCCAGTGGTTAAGAATCTGCCTTCCAATGCAGGGGACTCGGGTTTGATTCCTGGTCGGGAAACTAAGACCCCACATGCCACGAGGCAACTAAGCCTGCGCGCCACAGCTACTGAGCCTGCGTGCTCTGGAGCCTGTGTGTCACAACTAGAGAGAAGCCCTTGCACTGCAACGAAGAGCCCAAGCGTCGCAGCTAAGACCCGACACAGCCAAAAATAATATAAATAAATAAATAAATATTTTTTTTAAAAAAAAGAAGAAGGGCTTCCCTGGTGGCGCAGTGGTTGAGAGTCCACCTGCCGATGCAGGGGACATGGGTTCATGTCCCGGTCCAGGAAGATCCCGCATGCCGCGGAGCGGCTAGGCCCGTGAGCCATGGCTGCTGAGCCTGCGCGTGCGGAGCCTGTGCTCCGCAACGGGAGAGGTCACAACAGTGAGAGCCCTGCGTACCGCAAAAAAAAAAAAAAGAAGAACGCGACATCCAGACCAACAGTGTAGGCTCTGGGGAGCCACATTTCAAATCAATACAACAAAGAACTTTCTAAAATGTAGAGCATGAGATACTTTGGTCAGTATTCGGTTGCATATAGCTGGACAGGTTTATACAGGAGCTGGCAAAATGAACCGGGTGATGCCTAGTCTTGCAAAGTTGAGAATGTGACTCATAAAATTCTACTTTGGGCACATGGGCATGCATGTGTAGGATAAGAGTCATCCTGAATACATATAAGAGAAGATCAAAGATTATATATTAATGTCACCATTAAGCCTGCCACACCATGGAGTACTGGGCAAAGGAATAGTCAGAGAAGTTTAAATAAAACAAAGTAATCCAACCCAAACCCAGCATTCCAGCACAGGGGACAAGACTGGCAAGGGGCAAAGCCAGGTCCCCTAGGGCATTCTCCACACTACCTCCGTCATCCTGGAGGAGGCAACTTAACTTTACAACTTTCAAGAAACTTCCCATTAGAAGTGGTTTCAACTTTAGATTTATTGCATTTTCCAAGGTTACATCATTTGGGCTGTGCATAATCCAGAGGGACTCAACGGGCTACACTGTAAACTGTTACAATAGACATTAACGAATATTGTGCCTGATAAAACCTGCAGTCTGCACGCAGGCACAAATGCACCCACACAGAAAGGGACTTTTCACCTTATATGGTTACTTCAAAAATCGACTCCTTTTACATTCCACTTTGTTGGTCAGCCAAACGCGCAGAGTACATCTACTTTAAAAACACCAATTAAAAATATTAACAACACAAAAAAATATAAACGGTGGTTCAGAGCCAAGGGCACATAAATTGACATGGATTCAGACAGTAAGTAAACATAAAATGAGTAACAGAAACTACTACATCATCCAAAAGGAAGCAGGAACAATAGCCCTTAAATGCAGAAGTGATCCTCCCCACCCGCCAACTCTCCCACTCCAGAGGGCAAGGTAATGATTAGGAGGCAGGCAAAATGATTGAAAGAGGAAAGGATAGAGGGAGGGGTCCAAGAATGATATGGGCAAGACCTGCAGCAGATGCGGAGAAAAGGGGAGGCAATCTCATTTCACACTGTAACCTCCTCGGACAGCCCCACGGGCATTTTTATTGCTGCATCCCAAGTGCTCAAAACCTCAAACCAGGGTGGCGTAACTGAGAAGCAGGTGTGGAAAGAGGGTGGGCTGGGAGTTACAGTCTTTGGATTGACATTACTATTATTATTATCATCTAGTTCCTGTAATCACTTAACTTTCCTAAACTTTAGTTTCCTCATCTTTAAAATGGGGATCCTAAAACCTACCTCAATACATCCTTGATAGGAATAACTAAAACCAGGTATGCAAAAGTGACGAATCTAGCTAGAAAAACACAGAATCCCTCAATGATTCTGTTTGTTCAAAGAGAAAAGAACTACTTTCCTCTCTGGTACCTGGCAGGTTGAGCTAGCACTATTGTTCCAAAAATGAATCAGCCCAGGTCACGGTGAAGCTCATCAGTATAATACTGAGAGGCATGATGCTATACACACTGCAGACAATTAATGTATGAAGGAAGGAGGGAGCCAGGAAAAGATGAAAGGTGAAAGAAAGAACCAGGCATAATCCCAACATTTCTTTCTGCAAAAGGAATAGACATGCACCCTTAAGGCCATTCCCTTGTACTTCCTGGGGGTGGTCTGAGTCTTATTCCTACCACAGTGAATGAGCTTGAGGTTTCAGCCAGAGAACCGTGCTCATAATCCTACTGTTAGGTAATTCTAAAAGAAATTATATTAATACAATTCTTTCCTTTAATTGTTCTCTACACAATTATCCCATAACCTCTGGGAGCTAATTTGATAGCTCACTGGAGACTCACTATTACTCTATCTTTGGAGTCTGTTAGAAATAAAGTGTCTTTATTAAATCTAATTTTGTTTCTTCCATCTCTAAAGCCTCTTTATGGGCTGTAGCATTTTGATCTACGGATTACTAAATTTATCAGTCTGGAAAAGAAATTTTACGTGTGGAAAACCAAGGCCTAGGAAAGTGCAGAGAATTGATACAACCCCTATAATGAATAGAACTGCCTGAATATTTATACAATATATTTTTTAAAAATTATGATCATATCCTAATATGCTTTCTAATTCTAAAAGATTTATATTATTTTTTAAAAGCACTATTTCTCTTTTTTTATTGAAGTATAGCTGATTTACAAATGTTGTGTTAGTTTCAGGTGTACAGCAGTGGTATACACATATACATACATATCTATATCTATATATCTATATTCTTTTTCAGAATCTTTTCCATTGTAGGTTTTTATAAGATATTGAATAACATATTTCAGTTATCCCTGTGAATAACGTATTTCAGTAATTTATCTGATGGAAAAAAATGAAGGATCAAATGTTTATTAAGGCATGACAATTTGCTATACTATTACTCATAAGATCTCAGTAATGCAGACTTCATTATCTCCATCTTACAGATAAAAAAGACTTGCTTGGGTACATCTCATGACTTCGCACTGCCTAAGCATAAACTAACAACTCCTTAAGATGCTAGGTGAGTCCCACCAAGTATGGCTCTCTCTCCAGTTCCTACTGACATCTTCCCCCGTCCCTCCTCAGCCTCTTCTGCTTCCCTCCTCCGTATCACAAACCTCTCCATAACCTCTGGCCCCTGATCTGCTCCTCAGTTCCCTGAACAAGCTCTGCTGGTTCCTGCCTCTATGCCTCACTCTGCCCCCAGCTATCTTCTTCCACTGTATAGACACTGAGATTCAAATGAAGCTTCACTTCAAGTATTTTCTGAAATGCTATCTCAGTTTACTAATTGTAGATGCCCCATGACAACTTCCCTTAGGGACCCCTCTTACCCTTCTTTGGCACATACAGCGTGGCACAGTTCTTACTGGAAAACGTCTCCATTCTCTGTTAACTTCTATGAAAGGTAGGATGGAGTCCTTCGGAGGCACTCTTCTGCTGGGTCTCAGTAACACATGCTTCTTTATGTTCAGTGTGACAAGCCCTAATTCTATATATTCATGACTGCCCAAGTGGGGGCAGTGAAAACACACTCAAGAGAGTGATTATTTTCCCCTTTTGTTATTATTCCCAAATTCAGATTAAACGTTCTTCATTCTACTTCAAACAAACAAACAAACAAAAAATGCCAAACTCATAGAGTATAGAGGCAAATGAGATCAAAGGGGCAGATAACTCAGTTTTGTAAAAGGAAGAGGGAGAGTGACAGGCAGGCTGATTATTGTAGCTTCACTTTCAGGCCAAGGACTGAATAGGTTTGCAGAGGTTCATGGATGGCCCCAAAGGCGGTGTGTGTGTGTGTGTGTGTAACTCCTAGTATATGGTATGAAAAAATGATTAAAAGCACTGCTTTGTTCCTTAAAAGACTTCTGATGATACTACAGCACAGAAACATAATGAGGATTTTGTATACATATGTAACTACATAAATTTTGTGTTGGTATTTCAAAAAAATGTCGTAACTATTTGTGAAAAACCAGTACATTCTGGCTCCAAGTCTTGGTTGGGTTGGCCTTTCTTCAACTAGATTCTTTCAGTTAGTGCTTACAATGTGTGGAAATCAGAACTTTTAAGAATAGACTACCATGCATACAAATGCATGTGGTTCATTCACTACTTTTACTACTTTCCATACTTTCTCACTGGCTTGGACTTTTCCTTGTATCAACATCTTACTGCCAAATGAGAATACCCTGATGAATATTTTCAAGTCACTCCTCTGCTTTATACATCTTTTATTGTATATCACCTAAAAAACAAACTTACAAATATAAACACAAGTATTTTTATTCTTATAGAGGGGAGTATGTTAAGGGGAGAGGGGTGAGTGGAACATGACAACAAGATTTCTAGCCTGGGAACCTGGGAAAAAAGGTAGCATAATTAAATCCAGCTAGAAGCTTGGGCTGGAACATGAAGACTAAGAGGAGGTTCCTGGATCTAGAAATTAGGAAGCCACTGGTGAGGACAGAAGCTGCATGACAAGTCGGGGGATGGGAAGTTAAGAGACTAACAGAATGAGGTCACACAAGGTGAAGACGGGAGATAAACTGGCAGTTAGCTGTGGGAACAGTGAAAGCAAAGATATTAGAAAAAAGGACAATTGGACATGTTATGAAGTTATAGAAAGATTATCAGCAGTGAGAAAAAATAATAGGTACACAAGGGAAAGGAGGTACCTGTGGGGGCAGGATTCCAGAGGCGATGCCTGTGACTCAAAGCTCAGATGAGGGAAAAGACTTGGAAACTAAGAGGCATATTCTTTTAAGACAGGAAGAGAAGAAAATGTGTAAAGAAGGGGAGAGGCTTTGGGAGCAGAGGAACAGGGCAAGAGCGGTGAGGGAATGAGCAGAAGGGAGCCAGTGAGAAGAGTGGAAAAGATGTGGATACATGGTTTAGGAATGAGAGATTCTAGCAACAAGGAACGAATGAGCCTATTGTTGATAGTAAGGGCCTATTGAAGCTGGAAGCTTAAAAACATGTTCTTTAAATCAGTCAGTCAGTCAGTCAATGAACATTTACTGAGCAACTCTGAAGGTCCAGGCACCGTGCAGCCCTAGCCAAGAAGAACTCCAGGGTCCAGTCAGGAAGTCAGGCAAGTAAACAAACCATAACACAATGTAACAAGTTTTATGTTAGAGGTCTAGGTAGGATACATGCGAGAAGGGAGAAGATGCATTTAATCCAGGGGTGTAGTCTCCTGGAGCGGGAGTTGAAAATTATTAAAATAGTCCTATCTGTAAACTGTGAGAATGAAGAATGGGCCATTGGGAACTCCATCTCATTACCCTCCTGGATATACTAATGAGGAAGTTATATAACCATACCCCATGTGAAATCAAGTAATTCCACACATCAGCACTGAGGGATCTTGAACACCAGTGCTTAAGGATGTAATTTTCGTGATTACCAATAAGTTAGACAGGCAAGACTGACAGAGTTCCTCAGGATTATAATCAAAACAAAAACTTTCACAGACCTTCCCAAGCAACAGAGTGTCTGGCTATGGCTGAATATCTTGTTAGAGTTCTCAAGCTTTGCTGGGAACTATTCTAGGGAACTGGCTTCCTGATTCAACTTGGGCTACTAAATTCCAGTTTAATAAATACTCGTATTCTATTATCCCCTGGAGCCAAGCACGAAACAAATATTTTCTTAAATGCCTTTGCTAAAAAAATCAATTATCTGGGTTTTGTTTCCATCTTAAAATGCTGTAGGTATCTTATCTTTCCATGAGAAACAAATACTCCAAAGTCCTCACTGTTTATACTCCTTGTCATTTACAACTCTGAAAATCAGTCTTGCACTCAGCTTTGCTAATGGGCTCTGTTCCATCTTCTGTGGGAGCATACCACATCTTTACTGTGGAGCGGACTTGAGGTCTGACTTAAGATTTCTTAATAGAAAAAACAACCCTCCATTGCTAGAATGGTACAGTTACAGAATTGGAAGGCACCTCAAAGCCACTTGTGTAATTGCTTAGGTGATGAAGGACAAATTACCCAGTGCTTGATCTAACTTTTTGTTTTAAATGAGAGAAGACACCCTTTCATTTACCATTAATATAATACAATCTTTGTAATAGTGAAATGGATAGAGGAATAGCAGGCTTTTTCTACTCAAAGTGATTCTGCCTTTGCTGTGCTAAACTAATTATAGTTAACATTCATTGAGGGCTTATTATGTGCTAGGCACTATGCTAAGCACTTTACAAAAATTATCTCATTTTGTCCTTACAATAATCCTAAGAGATTGGTGCCATTATTTTTCTTATTTTACAATGAGGAAATTAAGGCTTAGAGAAACTGAGAGAGTTCCTGTTCTGATTTTGCCCTTTACTGATGTGTGACCATCATTAGGTCACCTAACCTCACGTCTGTGAGTAAACTGGGAATAATTACGATATTTACCTCATAGAGTAGATGGGAGAATTACGTGAGATACTGGCCCAAAGCACATCTGCCATGAATCCATTTTTCTTTCTTGGAGGTACTGTATGGGTACTAGAAAGAACCTGGGCTGTGGAATCAGAAGATCTGGGCTCAAAGCCCAGTTCTGCTTCTTGTTAAGTTATGTGATATTGGGCATGCACTTCACTCCTCTGAGCCTCGGTTTCCTCACTTATGAAATATGAAGACCAATACCTCATGAAGCTACTGAAGCTACTGAAGGATTAAGTGAGATGATCTCTCATAAACAGTTTACTTAGCCTAAGGCTGCTACAAACTGAGATGCCATCTCCTTTTCCTCTTTGGGGGTCACATAGTAACTCTCTTAAGAGTATAACAAAACTAAGGAATGCGACTTCTAAGAAGACGGCAGGGGAGGTTTAAGAGACCTACTATGTGGGAAAGGATACACTGGTCAACCAAAGAGCAGGTCATGGAAGGTGTGCCTTGTTGCCCTCTTGTTCCAGCATGAGCAGATTATCTGGGCATCAAGGAGGAGACAGGAGTCTCCATAAAAGGGTATAACTGAACAAGCCGGCTAACTGCTTACGTGGACTGCTTGAGGCAGTTCTCTATCAACATCAATGGAATTCCTAGGAAGGCTCTCACTGTGATTTCACATCTACACATCTACGAAAAACACATTCCAGTAGAAATGATGAGTAAGAAGTGTTTCAAAGATATTTATAGCATCTTCCAATGAGCAGGACAATTGGGACAGTCCTTATAAAGACATGAATAAAGTCACCTTAGAAAAGACTGGTTGGATTTGATTTATTATTTTGAAATGTAGCAATTTTGGACCCTACTCAAAGGTAACATGTTCACTGTGCCATGAAACAGACACAGATCAACTGCCACTTTTCTGGGACACAATTTTCTTTTCTTTTAAAAAAATTTTATTTTATTTTTTTAAATTTTATATTATTTATTTTTTAATAAAGCACATTCTTATTAGTTTTCCATTTTATACATATTAGTGTATATATATCAATCCCAATCTCCCAATTCACCCCCCCACCACCCATCCCCCTGCCACTTTCCCGCCTTGGTGTCCATACGTTTGTTCTCTACATCTGTGTCTCTTTTTCTGCCCTGCAAACCGGTTCATCTGTACCATTTTTAAGGTTCCACATATATGCGTTAATATACGATATTCGTTTTTCTCTTTCTGACTTACTTCACTCTGTATGACAGAGTCTAGATCCATCCATGTATCTACAAATGACCTAATTTCATTCCTTTTTATGGTTGAGTAATATTCCATTATATATATGTACCACATCTTCTTTATCAATTCGTCTGTCGATGGGCATTTAGGGTGCTTCCATGCCCTGGCTATTGTAAACAGTGCTGCAATGAACATTGGGGTGCATGTGTCTTTTTGAATTATGGTTTTCTCAGGGTATATGCCCAGTAGTGGGATTGCTGGGTCATATGGTAGTTCTATTTTTAGTTTTTTAAGGAACCTCCATACTGTTCTCCATAGTGGCTGTATCAATTTCCATTCCCACCAACAGTGCAAGAGGGTTCCCTTTTCTCCACACCCACTCCAGCATTTGTTCTTTGTAGATTTTCTGATGATGCCCATTCTGACTGGGGTGAGGTGATATCTCATTGTAGTTTTGATTTGCATTTCTCTAATAATTAGTGATGTTGAGCAGCTTTTCATGTGCTTCTTGGCCATCTGTATGTCTTCTTTGCAGAAATGTCTATTTAGGTCTTCTGCCCATTTTTGGATTGGGTTGTTTGTTTTTTTAATACTGAGCTGCATGAGCTGTTTATATATTTTGGAGATTAATCCTTTGTCTGTTGATTCGTTTGCAAATATTTTCTCCCATTCTGAGGGCTGTCTTTTCGTCTTGTTTGTAGTTCTCTTTGCTGTGCAAAAGCTTTTAAGTTTTATTAGGTCCCATTTGTTTTTGTTTTTATTTCCATTACTCTAGGAGGTGGATCAAAAAAATCTTGCTGTGATTTATGTCAAAAAGTGTTCTTCCTATGTTTTCTTCTAAGAGTTTTATAGTGTCTGGTCTTACATTTAGGTCTCTAATCCATTTTGAGTTTAATTTTGTGTATGGTGTCGGGGAGTGCTCTAATTTCATTCTTTTACATGTAGCTGTCCAGTTTTCCCAGCACCACTTATTGAAGAGACTGTCTCTTCTCCATTGTATATCCTTGCCTCCTTTGTCATAGATTAGTTGACCATAGGTGAGTGGGTTTATCTCTGGGCTTTCTATCCGGTTCCATTGATCTATATTTCTGTTTTTGTGCCAGTACCATATTGTCTTGATTACTGGAGCTTTGTAGTATAGTCTGAAGTCAGGGAGTCTGATTCCTTCAGCTCCATGTTTTTTCCCTCAAGACTGCTTCCGCTATTTGGGGTCTTCTGTGTCTCCATACAAATTTTAACATTTTTTGTTCCAGTTCTGTAAAAAATGCCACTGGTAATTTGATAGGGATTGCATTGAATCTGTAGATTGCTTTGGGTAGTATAGTCATTTTCACAATATTGATTCTTCCAATCCAAGAACATGGTATATATTTCCATCTGTTTATATCATCTTTGACTTCTTTCATCAGTGTCTTATACTTTTCTGCATACAGGTCTTTTACCTCCTTAGGTAGGTTTATTCCTAGGTATTTTGTTCTTTTTGTTGCAGTGGTAAATGGGAGTGTTTCCTTAATTTCTCTTTCAGATTTTTCATCATTAGCGTATAGGAATGCAAGAGATTTCTGTGCATTAATTTTGTATCCTGCAACTTTACCAAATTCATTGATTAGCTCTAGTAGTTTTCCGGTGGCATCTTTAGGATTCTGTATGTATAGTAGTATCATGTCATCTGCCAACAGTGACAGTTTTACTTCTTTTCCAATTTGGATTCTTTTATTTCTTTTTCTTCTCTGATTACCGTGGCTAGGACTTCCAAAACTATGTTGAATGATAGTGATGAGAGTGGACATCCTTGTCTTGTTCCTGATCTTAGAAGAAATGCTTTCAGTTTTTCACCATTGAGAATGATGTTTGCTGTGGGTTTGTCATATATGGCCTTTATTATGTTGAGGTAGGTTCCCTCTATGCCCACTTTCTGGAGAGCTTTTATCATAAATGGGTGCTGAATTTTGTCAAAAGCTTTTTCTGCATCTACTGAGATGATCATATGGTTTTTATTACTCAATTTATTAATACGGTGTATCAGATTGATTGATTTGCGTATATTGAAGAATCCTTGCATCCCTGGCATAAATCACACTTGATCGTGGTGTATAATTGTTTTAATGTGTTGTTGGATTCTGTTTGCTAGTATTTTGTTGAGAATTTTTGCATCTATATTCATGAGTGATATTGGTCTGTAATTTTCTTTTTTTGTAGTATCTTTGTCTGGTTTTGGTATCAGGGTGATGGTGGCCTCATAGAATGAGTTTGGGAGTGTTCCTTCCTTTGCAATTTTTTGGAAGAGTTTGAGAAGGATGGGTGTTAGCTCTTCTCTAGATGTTTGATAGAATTCATCTGTGAAGCCATCTATCTGGTCCTGGACTTTTGTTTGTTGGAAGATTTTTTTTTTTTTTTCCAGTACGTGGGCCTCTCACTGCTATGGCCTCTCCCGTTGCGGAGCACAGGCTCCGGACGCACAGGCTCAGCGGGCATGGCTCACGGGCCTAGCCGCTCCATGGCATGTGGGATCTTCCCGGACCGGGACACAAACCCGTGTCCCCTGCATCGGCAGGCGGACTCTCAACCACTGCGCCACCAGGGAAGCCCTGTTGGAAGATTTTTAATCACAGTTTCCATTTCATTACTTGTGATTGGTCTGTTCATATTTTCTATTTCTTCCTGGTTCAGTCTTGGAAGATTATACCTTTCTAAGAATTTGTCCATTTCTTCCAGGTTGCCCATTTTATTGGCATAGAGTTGCCTATAGTAGTCTCTTAGGATGCTTTGTATTTCTGCGGTGTCTGTTGTAACTTCTCCTTTTTCATTTCTAATTTTATTGATTTGAGTCCTCCTCCTCTTTTTCTTGATGAGTGTGGCTAATGGTTTATCAATTTTGGTTATCTTCTCAAAGAACCAGCTTTTAGTTTTATTGATCTTCGCTATTGTTTTCTTTGTTTCTATTTCTGCTCTGATCTTTATGATTTCTTTCCTTCTACTACTTTGGGTTTTGTTTGTTCTTTTTTTGGTTCCTTTAGGTGTAAGGTTAGATTTTTTATTTGAGATGTTTCTTGTTTCTTGAGGTAGGCTTTTATTGCTATAAACTTCCCTCTTAGCACTGCTTTTGCTGCATCCCATAGGTTTTGGATTGTCGTGTTTTCATTGTCATTTGTCTCTAGGTATTTTTTTATTTCCTCTTTGGTTTCTTCAGTGATCTCTTGGTCATTTAGTAACGTATTGTTTAGCCTCCATGTGTCTGTGTTTTTATATGCTTTTTCCCCTGTAACTGATTTCTAATATCATAGCGTTGTGGTCAGAAAAGATGCTTGATATGATTTCAATTTTCTTAAATTTACTGAGGCTTGATCTGTGACCCAAGATGTGATCTATCCTGGCGAATGTTCTGTGAGCACTTGAAAAGAAAGTGTAAACTGCTGTTTTTGGATGGAATGTCCTATAAATATCAATTAAATCTATCTGGTCTATTGTGTCATTTAAAGCTTGTGTTTCCTTATTAATTTTGTGTCTGGATGATCTGTCCATTGGCGTTAAGTGAGGTGTTAAAGTCCCCCACTATTATTGTGTTACTGTAGATTTTCTCTTTTATAGCTGTTAGCAGTTGCCTTATGTATTGAGGTGCTCCTATGTTGAGTGCATATATATTTATAATTGTTATATCTTCTTCTTGGATTGATCCCTTGATCATTATGTAGTGTCCTTCTTTGCCTCTTGTAACATTCTTTATTTTAAAGTCTATTTTATCTGATATGAGTATTGCTACTGCAGCTTTCTTTTGATTTCCATTTGCATGGAATACCTCTTTCCATCCCCTCACTTTCAGTCTGTATGTGGGCCACATTTTTCATACAACTCCAATCTAGACAAAAGGATGTAAAGACATCTGTACCTCAAATGGCTCTCAAAACCTCTACAGCAAAAACACTACTTCACACCTTAGAACCTTGACAATTACCTGATTTCTCAGTCCATGACAGATCTAAAAGCAAAAACCAGATATAGGTTGCAAAAGTAAAGAAATATATATATATATATATATATATATATATATATATATATATTTTTTTTTTGGTGGTACGTGGGCCTCTCACTGTTGTGGCCTCTCCCGTTGCGGAGCACAGGCTCCGGACGCGCATGCCCAGCAGCCATGGCTCACGGGCCTAGGCGCTCCGTGGCATGTGGGATCTTCCTGGACCGGGGCACGAACCCGTGTCCCCTGCATCGGCAGGTGGACTCTCAACCACTGCGCCACCAGGGAAGCCCAAAGAAATATTATTTAATACTTCAAAACTGTTCATATAACTAACATTGAACTTCAAGTGCTTTTATTTGCAATGAAAAAAAACCACATCTACAGGAGACCATGGTCTATGTAACATCATGGCTCTCACAGCCATGTGGTGGTGATGCCTGTGGCACATCTATGTCTTGTATTTAACAGCTTCAAAGTCGACCCTAGTCTTATGCACAGTCACACATATCTCACAGGAATAAATAATGACTTTGTGAATAAATTTCATCTCAGGGGGTGGAGAATCATTCTTTCAGATTTACTTATTCAGAGGTTCCCTCATGATTGCTTCATAATATCATCTAAGGCAGGGGGCAGCAAAATATGGCTGTTTTGGTAAATAAAGTTTTATTGAAACACAGCCATGGCCACTCATTTGTACATTGTTCTGTGGCTGTTTTCTGGCAAGACAGAACTGAGTAGTTGTGGCAGAAACTGTATGGTCTGCAAAGCCTAAAATATTTACTACTTGGTACTTTATAGAAAAAGTTTGCTGGCCGCCAGTCTAAGGGCACCTGTTGGACCAATTAGTGACTGAATGTCATTAGGAAAGAGATGTCATGCAGCCAAGCTCAACATGGTGGGGTGTGTCTGTGGTGGGGGAAGTGGTCAGGAGGAAACAGTGCCCTATAAGTACTGGCTTCATTGCTCTTTCCCATCTTTCTCCATTTTATATCCAACAGGTTTGTAAACACATGAACTCTGCTAGGTTAAGTCTATGTGAATTTTGCCAGAGGGACTCGCTCAAAATCCGGTCATTTGATGATGAAACAAACTCATTCATTCATTCATTCATTCAATAGACTGAGTACATACTATGTGCAAAGTACCAGAGACATAATGGTGAGTAAACAGACTATGTCTGTACTCATGGAACTCACAGTCCAGTGGGGGAGGCTGAAATTCTCTAGAGAATATAAATGTATATAAAATTGCTACTGTAATTGGTGTAAGAAAGAGGTCATGGTGACACTAAAGTGTCTAACAGGGTCATGACCTAGTCAAAAAGGCCAGGGAGGGTTTCCTCAGGAAGCGTTACTACAGCTGACAGTTGAGGGCTGAGTGGGAGGAGTTAACTGGGGGAAAAACAGAGGGAAGGTGGCCAAGCAGAGCACAATGCAGGCCTGGAGGTGGGAGAGAGAATGGTGAGTGTGAACTACTAAGAGGAGGCCAGCATATTCTATTCTATTCGGAGCAGAAAAAGTGAAGAAGGGGGGAGTGTAAGGTGAAACTGTGGGCCAGATCAAGCTGGGCCTTAGAAGTCCTATTAACAAGTTTTGAGTTATTTCAAGGGCAGAGTTAAACCTAGCAATCCCTGGGTGGCAGTCTTTCTCCCATGGGCCACCACTCTCTTCCTGACCAGTTAGTGTTTTTCTCCTTTCCTTTCCCCTCTCCTTCTCTCACCTTTCTCCTTTCCTTTCCTTCTTTTTAAACTCCTGAGCCAAAAAACACTCTACTTTGAATATTCACTTGAGTCTTTATCATATTCAATGAGAAAAAAAAAAGGCGGGGGAGGAACAAGATAATAAAGAATTTACTTGTACATCTTAAACTAATACAATACTATATATCAACTATACCTCAAAAAAACTGGGAAAAAATAAGTTGAAAAGCAAAAACAAAAACAAGAATTTACTAAGCAGCTTTTTGTGAATATATTAAACCTGTAGAAAGGGAATTATGTGGGCTGACTCCATCCCTCTTTCCGTCTGGCAAGTGAGTGGGTATTCACCCAGCCATGGGCTGCTTCCCGCTGGGAACAGCAAAATTTTTAACTTCAATTATACTATTTGATGAATAGTACTTTGTAGCTGAAAGGCAAGGAAAGGCGCCAGGGGAGACTCCTGAAAATAGGAGGTAATACAGAGAAGTAAAAAAAAATCCCAGAAACAAGACATGTGAACCATGGCTCAGCCACTTAATAATAACTGTGTGATCCTGGGCAAGTTACTTAACTTTTCTGACTTCTGGATTCCCCATTTGTAAAAAAGAGACTAATCAGGTGCCCATCACAGAGTTGTTACAAGGATTAAATAAGAGAATGTAAAGGTATCTAACACCTAGCAGGAGATCAGATATCATTTTCTTCCTTTCCTAATAGTAAAATCTATTTCTATTACTGATATATATTATGGGAGAGAGAAAACAGGGTAAGTGGTAATAGCAGGTATAAATAAGGAAGTAAAGGTGGAAAAAGTCTCATCTGTAGTTATAGTACGTGGCTTCCTTGTTGGTTTATAGTGCTTTGTAAACTTAACCAACTTTTGTTCTTTAACGTAGTAACTCAAAATGACTAATACCTTAAAATGACCTTATCCCCAATCCTCCTAAGCAGGTAAAAAAAAAAAACACAGAAAAAATACATGAAGTCAAAGGTAGAGAAGTATCTTTGACTATGGAATTAAAAGTTATTATGGATAATATATAATGACATATTTGAGAATATTTATAAATTAAAAAACAGCAACAACAAAACTCAGTCTGACACCTGCTCTTCTCAACATTGCCCATATGCTGCACACCCGGCTGCTAAGAACGTCATTGGTAATCACTGTGATTGGATTTAAGGTAGAGATTAGCAGTATCAAAGGAAATAATTATTTCTACATATGAAATCAGTCTTACTCTGATTCTCAGAACTCAGAAGAACTAAAAAGCAAAAATTATGCTTTAGACATAGAATGGCTTAAAGAACCACTATCAATGTCTTATTGTGCAACTCTAACCATCTTTTAAGTGTTACACTTTTTGATTAGGAAATGCTAATGTAAGCACCATGCAGTTCTTTGTACCTTTTAGGGAAACATTAAGTACTTTGAAATGTAGCCAAGTTAGCGCTCTGAGAAGGAGTCCAATTGCTACTGGATTGTTTGTTTTTCATTCTTCCAACTAATTAAGGGCACAGAGAGTGAAGTGGCCTATTAAAGGTGGTATTATAGGTGGAAGCATGGGCAGTCATGGATTTCTGCCTTCCCCAAATGAAGACTTGAACCGTGCTGTATAGCTGAGCATTTAGATATAGCTGAAGGGCAAAAATCTAAAGCATATTTAAATATTTAAGCAAGAAGCTAGTTGTCAATTATGGAAGGTTCTATTTAAAGTTATCTTATTAAAAACAAATGAACTGAATAGTACTTATATGTCAAAATAGAATTTGGGGAAACAGCCTAAGGCTTCCTTGTAGGCCTAGCCTCAGCATTTTTAGAACCAGAAGCTTACAAAGGCAAAATTTTCTTTAATTATACCCTTAATGATAAATCACTCTGGCCACTTGCTCAGTGCTGGGGAGACTTTTCCTTGCTTTCACGTTTAGGAAATCTTCCTTCCAACTCCTTGAAATTTACTCATCATAATTTATATTATCAGGTGGCGTTCAGCTAATAGCAGTGTCATGGGAAATAAAATGGCACAAGAATTCTGGACACATCTTGAAAGAATTGGCTACATTTTTTAAGACCACAGAGTTGCGAAAAATGAATGCTCATAGAGTGGATGAGTGCTTGTCGGAGAGGCTGTACAGCTAGGGTGCCCTCTCCCCACTGCCTGTTGGGGAAGGGCTGGGCAAACCCATCCCCAAGCTCTTCCCACTCTAATGATGTTTTATGATTCTGAGACTCTTCTAGACCAATCTGGTCCTTCTCTGCACGTCCTAAGCCATGTAACAATTTAATTTTTGGTGCATTGCTTGGTAACCATGTTTTATGCACAAAGTATTGTCTTTTGGTAACAAAGGAGTATTAAAATGAGGACACACTCCAAAAATCAGAAAAAGAATGTTGCTGTTTTAAAAGGAAAAAATATTTCTTATCTTACTACCACCAGTGTCTAATTAGCTTTGCTTCTACTTTTGTTTGAAATATACTCCCCAAGTCTGATTCTCATCTTTTGAATTCAAGTCTACATAATGAAGTAAACTGTAAATAAAATAGCAGCCTTTTCCATGGAGAGAAAACATTTGCGAAAGTAAACATCCTTCCACTGTTAAAGAAGAATTACTTGGATACATATTCCAATTCTTATTTCATTTCCAAACTCTCAACTTTCAGGGTCTGAAAAGGTGGTACAGTGGTCTACTCTAACAGTATCTAATGACTTCTATATATTTTTTTACCTTCTTAAAAATATTCAAACATTTTTCATATTTTTAATTTGGTAAAGGGGAAAGAATTTAGAGGGGAGATAGAATAACAATTATGAGTTGTGATTAAATCCCACAGAGGCCAAAATCATGACTTTAAAACACAAATAGATATTTTTCTGAGCCAAAGACAGTTCTCATGGATTCCAGCCAGTTTCAAGAAGTCCAGATAGTGGTCAAAGGTTCTTGTTAGCTCTGGATCCCTTCTGGATCCACAGGGTTCATGCCTCTAAAGTGTAAGTTGGGGAGGAGGAAAGGAAGGACTCAAACGATGATGGTAAACTAAATATCCAGGAATAGGAGAATGGTTATTAATAATGGCGCCTTCATATAATGAAATTCTATGCAACCATTAATAACTATGGTATGGAAAAATGACAACAAATAATATTCCCCAAACAACATGCACATTATAACAGATACAGAAGACAAGAAAGTGTGGAAAACACTACAGAAAAAGATGAAGAGCATGGTTGGATTAAGGATGGATTTTTTTATTCTTTATGATTGTTCCCCATTTTCAGTGCTTAACATATGCTGCTTTTTAATTAGGACTTTTTTTTTCTTATTAAAAAAAGGGAAATGTTGACAGAAAAGGAGAAAGGAAGAAAAACAATACAACACTCACAGCAGAAGGCAGGCATTTGTTAGTGCCTGTGCAATGAACGTGCTACACCCTTCTGAGGGAGAAAAGTGTCTATGCTTGGCAATTTGGTGTTTTATATTATACAGCCAGCAAACTTCTATTTTAAAAACTATAGCCAACATGCTGGAAGAAGCAGTCTCTACTAAAGGCAAAAATAAGAGTACTCTGGATCCAGCCTTCAGCATGTAGCCACCACCAAGTTAAACTGCAATAATTTCTCACCTGAAAGTAATTACAGCATATGGTAACTTGTACTGAAGAGAGTAGGGTGGATGCATGGAGTCTCTTATGACACTACTAACAACACCGAAAAGCATCCTTTATAGTTTTTAAGATCAACAGTTTGAAAGACCAAATGTCTTCAGCCCACTCCTCAGCTGCAAACGCAAACAGGGCATTCTGATCCAGACATGAAACCATGTAGATCAGGAAACAGCACTAAAAGGTTCCATAACAAGAAAACAGGAGCCTCTTGTTTAGCTGTTACAAAAAAGAAGTTCAGACATTTTTTACTCATCCTTTCCAGGATAACTCTTTTTCCATAACAAAAAAGTTTCTTAATTCCCCACTGATAGTTGTAGCTTTTCCTGTCCATGGACTGAACAAAGATATAGCCACAAAAGCCTACAACAAATTCAGAAAACATTTAAATGGCTTGCATGCTATCAATCACGACAGTCTCCATTCTGGAGACACATCACGCTCAGTTTCTCACAATGCTTTTGGAAGATGACTGGGAGGCCCCTAGGACAACTATGAAAGTTCCTAGGGGTTCCAGGTTCACAGGTTGAGAACCACTACCACAAAGTATATATTATATAAGGGACCAAGGCCATAATCTCAAGAACTTTATCTTTCCAATGGTTATCACTAGAAATACAGCTATTAACCATCTTCATGCAGACATTCACAAAAGAAATACAGAATTTCACAGTGAGGTGCTAAGTACAGGAAATGAAAACAGCCATGAATGAGTCACTCGCTGTGGGCCCCCAAGTGTGTATGGCACTTCTGAGCCCAAGGGGTTCTTCTGTTGGCTCTGTGACAGAGGTTTAGCAAAGTAGGTAGGGACTGAGAACCCTGACAGGGGGTTTATTTTCTAAAAAGTAGAGGGTAAAGTTGTCTTCTTTTTCCTTATAAAGCCTTCCTGTGTCAACAGGCTACCCGCCTCCAACCCCCCAGCAAAAACAGGGGCGGCCCCTAAATGCCAAAAGAATAATTGTCTGGGCTTTGCATGCTGAAATTGACTTGGCAAGCTTTCCATCTTGCAAAGAACACTAAGGGCTTAGTTTAGTCTGTGTGTAAATGCTTTATAATCATTACCAAAATATCCAAAGCAACATGCTCAAGGGGGTGTAATGATTCTTTGTCTCTCCCCCAACCCCCCTTAATTGTAAGCTCTGACATCCATTTATTTACTTATACCTCCTAGCAGAAGCCACCTTCCTTGGTCAACACGTACTCTTGGCTGCCATAGGTACTTTTGAACAAACGGTATATATGGAACCACACACAGTGGGTAGAACCCCCAAGCTCAATCTATCCCAGTCCCGTGTACTCTGGAGTGTCCAGATCTATTCAATAGGACTGGGAAGGGATCTGCCCTAATTAAAGAGCACTGGAAATGCACACCTTCGTAAAGATTAATGGGGTTAGGGGCTTGGGAAAGGACTTGGTGGACCCTTCTTAGAGGACACAAGGAGAGCCCTGATACCAGTTAGAAGAACCCTGATAATTGGTTTGACCCAAATTCATAGGATCTAGCCCGGGCCACACTATCTAGGCCAAGTGTTCACCCTGCTGCATGTGGTTTTCTAGATGCTTTTGGATGCTCCTTGATGCTTTCTGACTTAAGCAGACCTCCTGCTGTATAACTCCCTTGCTACCACCCAGAATGAACTGAATAATGGAGAACAGTGAAGGAGCATGAACTTGACTGACACTGTGCCCTAATCTGACAAGCCTAGGTATTTTTTCTTACTCCCTCGTGTTCTCTATGTTCTCTTCTCTCACTACTTCATGATGCAGGTCTTTGGTGAAAGGGCTCTGGCCTTCTTTGATTTTGCCAGTGTAGTCAAAGCTATACCATGATTGCTGCGGAGCGTTCTCTCCCACCTTTAAACAAATCATTATTCCGAATGAGAAAGAACTCAGGCAGTAGAACATAAGCTTGCGAAGACTGGGTGGGTTCTAAAGGCAGCTGGAGTTCCTGCTCTGCCATAGTGTTCTGTGGCTTGGGCAGACTGACTTTACATCTTTCAATTTAACTTTCCAATAAAGCATAGGTTAGTAGTAGTATTTGCCTGATATATTGTTTTCAGTATCAAAGGGAACAGTATATTTAAAATGCTTCAGTAGAGTACCTGGCCAGGAAGACAGTAAATTTCATGTTGCTGTGGTATTAGAGAAGATTTTTAAAGTCCTGGTTGGTGAAAGAGGCACACCAGTAAGAGCTTGGGTGAGCCTAGCCCTTTGAATCAGCAGCCTTCATCCTCTAGTTCAGAACAGTTATGGCCCGTTTAGACTGAGAAGCCAGTCACTTCATGTTAAGTCCCTCCAAACTGGCAGGATCATAGTTCCCTATCACCTCTCTGCTAAATAACAGGCACCGGTTCCTGGCCAAATTCCAATTTCTTCAGCTTGCCAATCTCCATCTTGGCAAGGGACAAAATAACACACACTCTGAAAATACAAGTTTAGTACTGACTAAAAGAACTCCCCTTGCCTTCAGTGATGTAAGGCTGAGTAATATATTCTCCTTATGATGCTAATAGGCAAAAATCCATTATTTATTTTCCTATCTCACTTGATGTCCCAAGAGGGAAGGTATGTTTGATGAACGAAGAGATAAAATTGTATCATTATGTCTCCACCAAGATAAGTTATGTGTTCCTGTCATATGTCAGGCACTGGGCACAGCATTTTATACATATGATCTCAAATCCTCCCAACAACCCTGCAAAGACACTGAGTCCCGAAGAAGTGAAGTAACTTGCCCCAAATTGGACAGCGTGTAGGGATGGAGATAGGACTGTAACTTGGCTGGCCAGCTCCAGAGCCTGCACTCTTTCCCCTGCCATATACCATGTTGTCTCCTACTTTTTTGCTTACATTGGGATTCTAGAAAACAACCAGAAGCTTCAGGACACCAAAGATTTGACATAAAACTAAAGTAGATGGAATATTAAAAACAAAACAAAAGCTCTAAGTTAGAAATCCATTTGTGTCATTTTGTCAAAAGTTTTCCCTGACACATTTTGGAAATGCCTTCAAAATCCATGCAAAGTTCACATACAAAAACCAATCTCATTATTTTAAGGTCGCAATTAGTTCTCTGACCAAAAACAGTATTAGCTGACCCAAATCCTGACTTGATTCACTAGCTTTAGTTCCAAGGAACTTTTCCCTGTTGTCAGAAGTCAAATTCACCTTCAATGAACCAGATTTTGCCATGGCTGAGGGATATTCCAAAAAATGAAAATTCCAAAAGTAGAGTGCCAAAACTGTTCTGAGCAGTGGCAATGTTGTTAAAATGAAGTTACAGCAGCTCTCTACCCCTTGAAATCATTTTCTCTCTTGGCTCTTTTTTTTTTTAAATAAATTTATTCATTTAATGTATTTATTTTTGGCTGTGTTGGGTCTTTGTTGCTGCACGTGGGCTTTCTCTAGTTGCGGAGAGCGGGGGCTACTCTTCGTTGTGGTGCATGGGCTTCTCATTGTGGTGGCTTCTTTTGTTGCAGAGCACAGACTCTAGGCACACGGGCTCAGTAGTTGTGGCTTGTGGGCTCTAGAGTGCAGGCTCAGTAGTTTTGGTGCACAGGCTTAGCTGATCTGTGGCATGTGGGATCTTCCTGGACCAGGGCTCAAACCCATGTCCCCTGCATTGGCAGGAGGATTCTTAACCACTGCACCACCAGGGAAGCCCCTATCTCTTGGCTCTTGAGACACAGCTCAGTTTTCTGCTTTTCTGTCTCTGCCGGACACCCAAAGATTAGTGTCTTCTGTTTCTTTTCTCTACCTCACTCCTTTTGCACCTTTTGTCCCCCCTTTAAAGAGAACACCTTCTTAAAATGTTTATGTATCCAACACTATGTCTCTGGTGCTTTCTATTTAAATCTTTTATCATGAATATTTCCAAATATACAGAAAGTAAAAAGAATATAACAAAGACCATGTACTCACCCACCTTTCAACAACCCTTAATAATTTGCCATACTTATTTCTCCTCTACCCTCTGCCTTCATTTTTTCTGAAATATTTAAAAGTAAAGCCTAGGACATCATGTCATTTCACACTAAGATACTTCATTATGTATCTAGAAAAATAAAAAGGAAAGGACATTGTCTCATGTAAATACGATGTCATTGATACATTAACAAAATTAACAATAACTTTTTATTATCATCTAATACATAGCATACATGTTCAAATTTCGCTGGTGGTCTTCTCCTTTACTTCAGCCATAAGGAATAACTCGACATTTGCCACATGCTGTTTTTCATCCACCTTCAACCTGTACATATGAGCCGTATACTCTTATCCTCCATGGCCCAACTTACCTCTGAGGTGCTTTCACTAAGTCCCTTTGGCACAGTTAGACATTTCCTCTTAAATGCTCCCAAAACACTTTGTACATTGGACATTATTTATAGTATTTATTGGTATTTTGTATTTAGTCCTGAACCTATATTTCTACAACACTAAACTGTGAATTCCTCAATGTCTGTTTTTTTCATCTGTAAAATAAGGAGAATAATACCAACTCTATGTGTCCGAACTTTTTAAAAAAAGATATAAAGAATAGAAAGCATAAATCATATTATCAGGCAGATAATTGGAGCTTTACAAAAGTTAGTTTCCTTCTTTTCCCTTAGTAAGTATAAATGTATCAGACTAGACTCAAATACCTGGGAGGCCAGGAAGGAATTGTTCCCCAGTACAGGAAGATAGATTGAACATGGGAAGATGTGGGAAAGGAGAAGCAAAATGGCTGCAAGGTCAAGTACTGCCCTGGGACTTTACCAGTTGCAACATTTTTTCTGTAACACACAATCTGTCTATTCCAGTCACAGGTCCTTAGATAAAAGAAGAGAAAGGAAAGCTGTCATTTGGAATTTATAGATGGTAACTCTTGATATCTGAATCTCCTGTTCACCTCTGAGCTCTTTATTATGCTAGGTTGGTCTAGCCAAGAGGAGGCCTGAAGGCACTCAGGGTGACTTATTAGTCAATTAATGGGTGAAGAAGAGGTTGAGAAAGCCAACAAAAATTTGTGGGAGACTTCAGGTTCTCGAAAGTTGCATTTTTCAAAAAATTAATTAGTTTATTTTTGGCTGTGTTGGGTCTTCGCTGCTGCATGCGGGCTTTCTCTAGTTGCGGCGAGCAGGGGCTACTCTTCATTGTGGTGTGCGGGCTTCTCATTGCGGTGGCTTCTCTTGTTGTGGAGCACAGGTTTAGTTGCTCCGTGGCATGTGGGATCTTCCCAGACCAGGGCTCGAACCCATGTCCCCTGCATTGGCAGGTGGATTCTTAACCACTCTAAAGATGCATTTTTATCTTTTAAGATTCACATGTTTCTAGGGCTGGAAGAAGTAGGGGTTGGCCTATGAACATGTAGTGTTGCTATGGAAACAGCAACAGAGCTGTAGGCAAGAGATGTGGGTTCTGGTGCTGGCTCTGGGCATGACCACGGGCACATCAGTTAACTTCAACAGGCCTCAGTGGCAGAATAAGGGGATTGGAGGAAACTGGTTCCAAGAGCCAAAGAGACAAAAATTCAAAGAGAATAGAAAGGTTAAGTGACTGGCTCAATATCACCGTGGTTGTAAGAAAAAACAGAGAGCAGAGTTGGAAGAAATATGAAAAGTGATGTAGTTTGAAAACTGTTAAAAGAATCATATGATTTTCAAGAGCTCTGTTCTAGTGCTGGGATTGTGGCATTTTAAAATGCATTTAAAGCTAACTTGGACTATATGAAAATAATTTTCTTCTTTGGTTTTATTCCACAAAGATCTGGAAAACATTCCCAGCCCTGTGTCAACCTTAAATGAGAAAAGAATCTTTAAAGAGCCACTGATTTGTAATGGAAAACTCAGATAAATCAACTATTTATACTCTGAGATTTTTATATTTCTTTTTGTCCTTTCTTCAGAACACACAGCTAAGAAAAGCCATGATGTAAGTCTGTACTATTAGACCCCACTGGCAGGCTGTTTATTCTGTATCTACAGCCTAGCAGCTTCTCTGACTATAGCACTTCATGGACAAACAACCAAAGAACACATTCAAGCTTAAAAAAAGTGCAAGTGTTGATTAATCTAGCATGAGCCTGGAGAGAAAGGGGTGTCAGAAGGCCTAAGTTTTCATTTCTGGTCCAAGGTTTATTAGTCAAAGTTATTTAAGCTTTCTGAAGCTCAAATTCCTCCTCTTGAAAAACAGGGTGAATAATTACCTATTTACTGATATAACAATCAATGTACACATGAAAGGTATTACAAGCACTTACCTGATAAGTGAAACTGGAAATAAGTCTTCATTAAATGCCAACTATCAAATGTCTTGATCTATACTTAACATTCCAACTGAGATCCAATATCAGAAGACTTACTGAGCTCTTCCTTAAGTATATACTCTTACCATTTCACTGCTTTAGTTGTGTTTAATATCTGGGAAATCACGCCCAACTCCATGCATTTCTTTAAGAAACACCCGGCCTAATGAAGAGTAGGTCTAAAGGGGTATAATCAAAATGTGTGCATGAGATGGTGTGTTGGGTGAGGGAGACTAGACCACATAGTATGAAGAGTGGTGGTTAAAGAAACTGAGTATTACATCTGGAAAAAAGAATAGAGCCCTTCCCACTGAAGGACCACAGTGTGACAAGAGAAGTAGTCTTGCCTGACTTAGCTCTGGAGGCAGAAGAAGGATAAATGAATAAAGATCCTGGGAGCTGGATTTCAGCTCATAAGGAAGCACTTTCAGACACTGAGAGCTGTATAACAATGGAGTAGATGGGCATAGAAAATGCTTAGTGCCTGATACTATGGGAATAGATGAGATGGCTACACTGCCTTCTGAACCTCATACTTGATTTGAAAGAAACCTTGACTTTCTATTAGGACTCAGAATTCTTAAGAATATGGACCTGAATCACAGATCCCCAAGTTCTGTTCCCCTCTCTGAAGCCCTATCCATGCCCTCCCTACAAGTAAAAACACCAGTAAGGGTATGTTACAATGATTTTTACAGAAAATGGAAGAAAAAGATAAAGGGTGCCATTGCTAAATTAGGTTATCTGGTTTTCAATGTGTCTTTTTTTAGCCATCAGATAGCTTTACTGCAGCTGGCTGAATTTAGTGTCTTCAAATGTGGGTGACTAGGGCAATAAAAGGAAACGAACTTTTTATTTTTTCATTTTAAGAGAAACCAAATAAAATACTCAACAGGATTTTTTTCCCTAATGTGGCCATGCAAGCACAGCATGGCTGATTTGCAACTGAGCACTATTAACATCTATTTATAGCCAGTATTTTCATAGACGAATCACATTTACCATGAGACTGTTAATATTAAGGGCTCAACCAGCTCTGCTAAGCACCCCATATAACCTTACTACATCTCTTTCCATTCCCCTTCCAGGGAACTAAGTTATAGCTTTATGGTTCCATGCAGAGAAAGGGGGAAATCCAAGTGGAAATGTAAAGCTAGCCGGCAGCCTGCTCTCTAAATTCAGCAAGTGTGGGATGTTAAGCACGTTCAAACTTAAGGCACTGAATCCCTTCCAAGTTTGTCCCTTGGTGAAGAGCATCCTACAGTTAGCAAAGACTCACCCTGCATTATGCAGCCATCTTGCCATCAAAACAATTCATCCCTCAAATTTCCTACCAAACAAGTTAAAATAAGACCACTTTATAAAATGTCACATACACAAAAACAGAACTAATGACTGTTCAAGGTGCTGTCAAATAAAAAGGAGGAATGCAGCGGATGTTCACCTCATTTTATGCATGTGAAAGTGTACTCAGGGAGGTGGGGGTGAGAGAGAGCGAAAAGTCAGGGTATATATGATAAAAGTTTTCAAAATTCGGTGACATTAACAAGAATTTTCTAGTTAGTCTTGGGGATCCAGTGTCCCTTCTCCACGCACATGTGTGTGCATGCACGTGTGCACACGCGTGAGCGCGCACACACACACACACACACACACACACACACACACTGAACTTTGTGTAGGTACCAGCACTACCCTGATTTTGATATTAATTTCCCTGTCTTTGATGTCTCCCACGAGAGTCTCCACACTTAGCCTACCTTTACCAAGCCCTTTCCTACAATCTTTACTACAGGCTAAAAGTCTTTAAGATTAAATAATATACACAAAGCACTTAAAACAGTGCCGGGCATGTAGTAAGAGGTCCATACACATTAGCTACTTCTGTACATTCCAGCTACTTCTATGAGATTCTCAGTACCATTTTTCTGAATTTCTAGCCAGTGGTTCACAGATGAATCATTTTTACCATGAGGCAGTTCCTACTTACAGCCAGTCAGCTCTGTTGAGGACTGCATGATTCAGTCTTTCAAATGAATCCCTGATGAGTTACAACTCTGTTGAACACTGAGGAGACAGACATGAACAACAGGGGCCCTAAGCTCACAGAGCATGAACAATAAACCCATTACCAGGTACCATTATCTCCATTTTACATTTGAAGGCTCACAGAGGTAGAGTAGGTTGTCCAAGGCCACAGAGCTAACATATTGGGGCAGCAATTAAAGTCCAGATCCATCTGATCCCACAGTCTCATAGTCTTTCTCTTACGCTATACTTCCTGCCTTCCCCCAAGATGCCAGCAAAGTGGCTGAGAAAAGCCACTTTGTGGCCTTTAAAGTTTAAGAATAACAATGCATTCAGTTAAGTTTCTGCACATAAATAATGCATGAAAACAAAACATCTTTACTGAATGGACCAATTGCTGAAAGGGCCAGGGAGTTGTGACTTCATATTATTCAGATTTTTGTGTAATTCTGGGTAGCCAGAATTAACTGTACCCATATCAACAAAAGGGACATTAGTCCAGATACAAAAATAAGCTTGCACAAATTTGCTAATATGATAACTGACATAGTAGGTACTTCATAAATGTTTGTTGAATAACTTAATGTTGAACCAGGATTTTTTCCTTTACTATGTATGCCTTCTTATAAAACCCTAGGTAGATACAGCATAGTGATTTGCTGGACTCTGGAACCAGACTGTCCAAGTTAGGACCTGGCTCTGCCACTTTGTAGCAGTACGACCTTTGGCAAGTTACTTAACAGCTACAAGCCTCAGTTTCCTCTTTTGCAAAATGGAGATAAACAACAGTTTTTAAGAAGACTAAATGAGTTAATCAAAAGAAAGCATTTAGAACAGACTTGTATTTGGTAAGTACTGAATTTAATGTAAGCTACCATTATTATTACTTTCTTCTTTAAATTGGAGTAGTTTTGATTGGTTACCTCAACATCATAGTAAATGATCAAGACCAAAACCAATTTCTTTCACTGAACCTTTTTGAAGTTCTTTTATACAAGCAAAATATCCTCTTTCCACCATTCAAACATGAAAATAAACAGGTACACAGAGACTGAAGTATGTTTAGCGCTCAATTATATAGAATAAACAGTTTTTGCTATCTAAAGATTAATAAAGAATGATTAAGAAAATTCAATTTTTATAGTAAAGAGTTGGCTAGGGGCATGTATATTGGGGGAAGGTGGTAGGTAGAATAGGCCTCAATCGACATTTGGTCATTTTCTGTAACTAAATTAAGTAAATAATTGCAAATTCCCTACTAGTCCTTCTTCTTCATGAACACATCCTTACCAAGATACACCACCATTTTAACCAGCTTAAGCCAAAGAAAAACTGACTGAGGTCACCACATAGGAAAATAAAGTAGAATCCACTTCTCAGGGCCAACTACACTGTATCTGTATCCATAGATACAAGACAACAGAGAAGCAGAGAATTCTAAAGCGGGAAGTCCCGGGACCTCAGAGATCATCTAGCCTCAGGCGTAAATCCTGCAGTCAGGGGGACCCACTGGGGAGTAAGGAACAAGGTAGAGGTCAAGGCAAAGAACCCCTGATCCTTGTTTCATCCTGAATGACCTCACGGGGCCAACCTAGACTAATATCCTCATTTTACAAGTGACAACCAGAGCTTTGCTAATTAAAAGCAGAGTTGAGATCAGAAGCCATGTTTCCTGATTCCCAGTCTATCGTTCTCTTACAGTCCTCAAGGCTGCCATTCTATGGCTCTGAGAGTCACAGATAATCAACACATTAGGCTGTGTTAAATTTGACAACTAAGCAGGTTTTCTCCTTGCAAAACCATCAGGCATTATGTCACTACCGACACTTTATGAAAAGAGTAAGGCATCATTATTTGGTATAAGCAAAAGCAACTTTCCATTCTGTTTTTTTTTTTCTTTGTAACCTGAAAATCCCAAACCACTGTTGCCATTACAAAATTTTTCTTTTCCTCAGTATGCAAGGCCAAGCACAGATGCATTAAAAATTTGCCAAGAGAAACAATGAAGTCACTGATAATACAAAGCATGAGAGTATCATGAAATTCATGTCTGTGTTTTCTTCCACTCGATACTTAATTACTTCTCATTACTGATCATTTTGTGGTTGTTGGCAGAAGGGCAAGGAAACTCCACCATTGTAAACATGACGAGACACACTCCTCAGTAGACCAGAAGTCTGCACACGATGGGTCTGTTCACAAACTCAGTGTGAGAGCCAGCAAGAATGTTGATGCTATTTTCCCTAGCCCTCAAAGAAGACTGGTGGTTTCAGAAAAACTCTAATCAATTTTAAAAGAATAAACATGGTATAAAAATGTTTCAGGTCATTCCTTTTTTATCGCTTATAAATATCATCATTGGCAAATGATCTGTGCTCTCCTGGCAGATTTCACTCAACTCACTTTAAAAATGAGGCGAGAGGGAATATAGCGAATATTTTATAATAACTATAAATGGACTATAACCTTTAAAAATTATGAATCACTGTATTGTACACCTGTAACATATAATATTGTACATCAACTTTAACTCAATTAAAAAAAAAAAAAGAATGAGGTGAGGGAAGATAGAACATATACAGAGAACCATTCAGTTTTCTGTAGCAGTTCAGGGTTGCCTTAAACTCAAAGAGCACTACTTATGAGCAATGCTTAGCAAGCTACCCTGCTAAATAGAAACTTACATTATCTTGGAATTCTGGAAGGCATACCTTGGATAAGATTAATGGTGGTAGAGGAATCTTTATTGATTAGTAGCAGCATACAAGTTGATTCTTATCAGTAGGCTATTGTTCCACATATGAATATGTGGGTAAGAGGAAAGCACAGGAATGCATCACAGAAATCATAGAAATAAACTTATGCTTCCAGGAAACTAAAAGAAGTAAAGAACCAAATATATTTTACCCCTCTTTTAAACTAGATTTTTATTTGATTTTCACAGAAGTCTGAATTTGTAAGTGTGACAGACCTAGAGTTTTTCAAAGATGGCTGCAGTTAACTAAGTCTTCCCCATCCTCTGCAATATGACTCTGCAGCTCCTTCCATCAAGAGGCAAATCTATTTCCCCACTTCCTGAATTTGGGCTAGCATGCCATTCTTTCACCAATAAAAATAAGGCCTTGGAGTCTCACACTCTTGAGATGCTGACCTGAGACCACCATAAGGGGAAGCCTGGTCTAGCCTACCAGAGGTTGAAAGCCCATGTGGAGCAGAGATGAGATGATCCAGCTGAGATCTAGCCCAACTAGCTGACAGTCAGATATGGGAGTGAGCCCATCTTAGACCATTCACACCCAGCTAAGCTGCAAGATGACTGAAAATGCAGAGTGGCCCATACAATTTTGAGCCATTGTTATTTAGCAATGTTATCTAAGTTGTGGAATAGGCCACAAAATAGAAAGAGCAAACCATTCACTCTGTTGAACAGCCATTAGTTATGAAGCATCAGGTCAGAAACCCTATGAGACATATGAATGGAGACTATTAATATTTGGTGGAAGACATGGATGGCCCTGCCCTGCATGTGAGAACATATCTGTAAATAAAGTGGTATGTAATATTTATTTGTTTTATACATATCTGGTCTACGTTAACAACCTTCCATTACTCCTATAGGCCAGAGCAATGATCTTTCTGAGGTGCTTAAGACAATCCAATGGGGTGGGAGAAAAATAATTAGATATCTTATTTTTTTATTAATATTTTTCCTTTTTGAATATGTTTTCATAAGGTACATAGCATATATTAATATGCTAGTATAGGAATATTATTTATAAACACATAAATACACACATAATGGGGTTTTCCACAGTCATAAATCTTATATATCCTCAACCTTCTATCCCTACATAAAAATGTACTCCTTCTATGTCTTTGCTTTTCTCAAATAAATAAATCCTTCCTTGGCTACGTAGGGGAGAGTCAGTGACAACTACTGCCACAGACCACTGTTCATCTGTATTGTAATTATTGATAAGTAATCTCTTCAGCAAGGCTATAAGCATTTTTCACACATGGTGTCTATATCCATTTCAGACAGGGTGTCTATAGCCATCTGTCTTTGGCAGTACAGTATAATAGCATGACACATGATTTTTACGAGCACAGGTTCTGGAGCCAGGTTGCCTGGATTCACATCCCAGTTCTGCCTCTTATTAGCTGTGTAACCTTCATCTGTGCTTCCATTTCTTTGCTGTAGATGGAGATAATAATATTCCCTACCTCATAGGGTTGTTATAAGAACTGAATGAGTTAATAAATGTAAAATGCTTAGAAGGATGCCTGGCATGTAGTAACTGCTCAGTAAGTATTAGCTGTCATCATCATTACCACCACCATCACCACCATCACTGTCTATCTCCAGCCTCTAATAGAGTAAATAAATGTGTGATGGAGGGAAGTAAGAAAGAACATGAGTTGTAGAGAAAACACATTATGTGACTTGTTAAAATTTTGAAAATGAATGTTTTAAATTTCTCCAGATGGACATTGTAACTTCAAGGCAGGGTGTCCCACTAGTATCACTTGATAGTTGGTTTGTTACTGACAAATAAAATATGTAAATAATAAACACGTAAGGCAATAAACACCTTCAAGTTCTGCTTTTACATCCTGATTGTTATGATGAGGCTACTGAAAATTCTCAGTTGAAAATTATTGCTGGGATTATTTCCTTAAGCATTGTCTTTTAACTGTGATCTCTCCTCTGGTGAAAATCAAAAGTCACAGGTCCATATGTAGTCCATATGTAGCATTTAGATTTCTGTGGATTTCCTATAAGATGCAGACCCACAAACCCATGTCTTTTAAATATACTATTGATAATCTATACTAAAAGAAAGGCACAGTGGCAAGAATCGTTATACATCCTAGGAGAAAGGGGGCCACAGAGATCACCTCCTCACCCCCCCTCACTTCACAATTCAGGGCACTGCCCTCAGAGAGGGTCAGTGTCTTAACTAATCCGATAGCTGATCTGTGACAGAATTCTTTTCACATGACTTCTGTCTAGTTCAGTGCACTTTTCATGATCCCAGATTTACGAACTATTTCCATAAACCTTACATTTGAAAATATATCACTTGTATTAAGGGAAGTAAGGAAGCCACACCATAAATAACCAATTTAGTGCATGAAACACAGTGGGCCTTCAATAAATGCTTGTTGAAGGATGGGTGGAGAGATGAATGGAGGCTTAGCTGGTTGGCTGTGAAGTCCTCAAGGTTCCTAAACTGTTCTACACTCAGGTTTCTCAAGTGGTGCCAGCAAGCTGGGAGTGGTAAGAGTCACTTCTTAAACAGAGTACCCAAGAAAGACACAAAGCCATTCTTTCATTCTTCTTTTCTTTCTCCCTTTATTCACGGCTCACAACTCATTAGATGAAAGAGGTAATCAAATAAACTTGCTTCAATTCTTGAAAAGTTTTTCTAACTATAAAGGTAATAGAGAAACACTATAAAATTGGGGGAATAAAAATAAAGTTAATAATAAAAGCTAATGTTTATTGAGTGACAATTTTGTATGAGGTATGTTGCAAACATGTGACATGTGTTGACTCAGTTAATCCTCACACCAACTTCAGGTTATAAGTATACTACTACTATCATCCTCATTTTACAGATGAGAAAGGCACAGAGGTATTAAGTAACTTGTCCAGAGTTTTATAGCCAATAAGTAATGGAGTAGAGATTTGAACTCAGGCAGAGTGGTTCCAGAGTCCATGGTCTTAGCCATTCTTTTATACTGCCGCTGTTCAAATTTTGCTTTCCAATGCAAATTATAAAGAAAAGAACTGATTTAAAAATTGATAAACTTGACTAAATTAAAACGTAAAACTTCTATACCACAAAAGACACAAAGTGAAAATGTAAGCTACAGACCAGAAAAGATAACATCAAAACATATAATCAACAAAACAGTTATTTATAGAGTATGTAACGAATTCCTACAAATTCATAAGAAAAAGACAAATAATACAAAAGAAAAATGGGCAAAGACTATGAACAAGCAATTTATGAAGAAATTCAAAGGGGCTGTAAACACATAAAAGGATGCCTGCTCTCATTAGTTATAGAATACCAATTAAAAAGTCAGATACCATTTCACTTACCATATTGGTAAAAATTATAAATTCCCTAATAGCAAGCGTTGATGAAGATACACAGCAATGAGAACTCTTACACTCTGCTATAAATTGGTACTCCATTTAGGAGAGCCAAAATCCCATTCCTATGCTGTAAAGAATACTACCTGAAGAAATGGATGTTCACAGGAAAAAAAAATGCACAAGAATGTTCACAGCTGCATTTTTTCTAATACTAAAAAAAGTAAACTATTTAAACATCCATCAACAGTAAAATGGATAAGTAAATGGTGGCCTATTCATATAATGCAATACTATATAGCAGTTAAATACGTAAAATAAGTAAAATGGAGCAAGAAAGAATCTCCAAAATATAGGATGAAAAAACATTTTCAGAATGATACGTTCAATATGCTGTATTTACATTAGGTTTGAAAATCTGCAAAGCAATACTATATATTGCTCAGCAATATATACACATGCATTAAAAGTATAAAGTAAAGTATAAAACATGCGTGGGAATAATAAACACCAAATTCAAGATGGTTACTTCTGGGGTAGGGCGGGTATCGAGTGGGTTAAGGAAGAGGTACATAGGGACTTCTACTATATCAATAATATCAATATTTTACTTAAAAAACTGTTTTCTAATGTATATAGTACATTAGGATTTTACAAATCTGTGTGCTAGCATGTAGTGATTAATTATATTTCCATACTTTTCTGTATGCTTGACCTTTCCAGATTTTTTTTTTTTGGTCATGCTGTGCACAGCATGTGGGATCCTAGTTCCCAGACCAGGGATCGAATGCGTGCCCCCTGCAGTAGAAGCGCAGAGTCCCAAGCGCTGGACCGTCAGGGAATTCCCTCCAGATTTTTAAAGAAATATTATTACAAATGAAAAGCAAGGTACCAATAATGATGAAAGGGACTTCCCTGGTGGTCCAGTGGTAAAGAATCCACCTTCCAATTCAGGGGACACAAGTTCCAACCCTGGTCGGGGAACTAAGATCCAACATACCACGGGGCAACTAAGCCTGAGTGCCGCCACTACAGAGCCCACGTGCCCTGGAGCCTGGGCGCTACAACTAGAGAGAAGCCTGTGCCACAACGAAGAGCCCGCACCACAACCAAGAGCCTGCAACGCAATAAAAGATCCCCACATGCCATAACTAAGACCTGGCACAGCCAAAAAACATAGAAAATAAATAAATAAATAAATATTAAAAAAAAATGATGAAAGTTTCATGATTTTTAGGAATGAGTAAAATTAACAATCTGCTTGAACATCACTGAAGCAGACTATAAGTTCACTTGATGTTTTCTCTTTCCATTACAAACCTCGAAGGCGGAAAAAATTATCTTGCTATTGTAAATTAATTTGGATAATTATATAATCAGATGTGGAACTAATATGTCCCTCAAATATTAATTTATTTTATATTGTTTTCATAATGGTTAAATACTATAGGCACTAGTGTTCTTATTTTGTAGATAAGGGTCCTAAATATAAATCCTTGACTTATCTGAGGTCAGCTCTGGAATTTTAGCAGAATGTCAAGGATACAGCCAGGGACCAAGCCTTCATTCCTTTAATATTAGACTTTACTGTCATAACAAAATAACCCAAAGTATTTTGTAATTCTGATGCTTGTCTCTTAAAGCACCAAAGGCTAAGAAATTTAAAAACTCTTTCTAAACTTCCACAAGGAAACACTATAATGTGAATCTGAAGAAAGTTAGAACAATTAGCAAATTTACCATTTTACTATTACGTTAAGTACATCTTATGTAAGCACTTAGGCCTAGGTTGGAGGTATGACCCAGGTCCCTGAGGTGGAATGCTTGGCGGATGAAGTTCAAATACACAGTCTGTTTACCCATGGACATAAGTGGCCTTAATCAAAGCAGAACACATTTTTTAAAATGTTGATTTTAAAAACAGAAGTGTAAATAAGACTGTGATTTATGAATCTGCTAATGCCCTTCTCTGCTGTAGACTTCAGAAAGATCGAGTCTTTGGCTGTGGTAAATATAACAAGAGTGCAGACTTGTCAAAGCAGTAATAGGAGCTCTTATTAAAACTCTACTTCCACTAAGAGTTACAAATTGTCTTCCTTCTTTCCAGCCCTTAAAGAATGCGTTCCAGAAGCAGCGACACGGAGGGCTCAGCCCAAAAGCAATTTCCAAGACATAGTGAAGACTACAGTTTCCAAGGTCCTGAGAACATGAAGCAGAGACAGCAAGACAAAGACCCCACCAGTGAGTCGGATGCAATGCTTCCATATCCTAAGTCACACAGTGGTAATGGCCACCAAGGAGAAGACCTCTCAAGAGACGACTTATTATTTCTTCTCAGCATTCTGGAGGGAGAACTGCAGGTCAGCTGGGTTAGAATTATCCCCCTCATGCTTCAAGGGGAAGGCTGTTTATGAATTTTGTGTGGTGGCTGCCACAGAAATAGGTATTTGTGCTTCATACTTGTATATACATGAAATCAAAGTACACATTCACAGAATTCTCTTCTGGCAGCACGAAGAGCAATTAATCACATCTAAAAGGGCTGTTGTTATGACATGCGATTGGCATGCACATTGTGAAAGGTCACATCCTCTGCCCATGCTGCTCACAAGCTTCAGTGCACAGGCACGTAACAATAATAGCAGATGACTTCTGGACTGGTTTAAATAACAATAGGTGCTTTTGTACCTCACATGAACTGGCTCCTAGACTTGCCCTGGCATTATTAACCTATACAAAAAACTAAAAACAGCTGCTACATATATAGGAGAATCTTATTTCCTATCCCTGAAAATGAAAATGCCAGTCCATTGAGGCATATCATGTTATCTGCTTGTCAAACACAATAAAAAATGTAGAGTCTCCCCATGTTGTATAGTGATCACTTTTAAAAACATTATTAACGTGTAACTAGACTGTAAGAAAGATGAAGTAAAGGGACATAGGTTTGCTACCTTTTTGAAAAGGTGCTATAACCAAATATGATTTGTTTATATTTGAAGGAGAAGAGAAAAAATACTCAACTACATAAGAAATCACTTGCAGAGACTGCTGGTAGATAAAGTGGGCTTTCTGAAATGCTTTTTGTTCCTGCAGGCTCGAGATGAAGTCATAGGCATTTTAAAGGCTGATAAAATGGACTTGGCTTTGCTGGAAGCTCAGTATGGGTTTGTCACTCCAAAAAAGGTGCTAGAAGCTCTCCAGCGAGATGCTTTTCAAGCAAAATCTGCCCCTTGGCAGGAGGACATCTATGAGAAACCAATGAATGAGGTATGTATCACATCAGGGGTGTGTACCGAGTAAGCTCACCAGCCAGTAAAGCACTAGGCCTGGCAGGTGAGCAGGACATGTAACTCCTTTTTCGATTATTTATAGTTGTATGTTTAAAATCTACCCCAGGTAGATAAATACTACATGCTCTACAGGAAAGAAAAGGAGAATAAATCATGGATGGGATGTTCCCACTGGGTTTGTTTCTTGACATCAGACTAAAACCTAACAAATGCAAGAGAATTCCTCTCTTTTTCTCTCTCCCCCTCTTTCCCTCTTGTATAAACACATAGACACACAGACACACACAGATACACACAGACATACACACTCAGACCCAGACACACACACACACACACACACACAGAGGAATCTGCACTTCTTTTGGAGATCTGAAGGCAATAATAAAAAACAGATAAAGTTTAACCATAGAAGTTAATTTCTTTGAAAACACTGAAGTATTATGTCATAGAAATTCTGAGCATGAATGGAAACGATCTGAAGAATTATCCAGGAAACAGAGTTTTAGAAAGCATACATTTTAGATGAACACATAACTTCTTTTTCCTTCAAAAGTTTAATGACAGTAAAGACTTTTCTCCCACCAAGTATGCCCAACAATGACAACAGCAAAGATGAACAGTCTCAACACGGCCACCACTGCACAAAGATACAGCACTGCTTGCTCTTTTACTTGCTGATATTTCTGAAACTCCTTGGCATCCTTATTTTATTCTTCTATTTTCTTCTGAGACCTCAATGGAAAATTTCATAATTTTTCATTTTTATAAAAAGTAAACAACTAGGAGCATAAGTTAAGGCTAGAGAGAGTGAAAGCAAATTTTGGGCAAATTTCCCCCACATATGCTCTGGCAACCTACCTCAGGACTGACCTCTAATGTCCTTGCTATTCTTGTCTTGAGTGTCTCATGACAGCAGCCTACCATCTTGCCAAATTGTGAAAGAGTTTGGTCATATGGATCTGCTTCTCTGAGGGGTGAGGGTGAGGATGAGACCACCCAAAGTCTGTTGATGGCGCTTTAATCCAAACTTTAAACAAGAGGAGCCGAAGCCTCATTCAAGTCAATAGTGTTAAAACTGTATTCTGGCTCCCAACACAGTGACTGTGAAACAGCATTAAGCACAAATTCCCCAACCAGTATAAGTGCAAATGCAAGTTAATTATCACTGAACATATACTCACAAAACTCCACAAATGGCACAACCCGGCAACACTTCAGAGTAAAATGAAACAGAATAATTCCAAACTTATCCTGAAATCAGTAGGAAAAGTTTTAGTTACTTTTGTAAGTAAATAATTCTATTGTACACAGGCAAAACTGGAAACACCCTCTCTGCAAATGCTTGCAATCCTAACTCTGCAAAGTGTCCCTAAAAGTTACCCATAATTTGGCCCTGCTTTATGAATCCAACCTTCCTTGATTACTCAACCAACAGATACCCCTACACACACACACACACACACACTTCTTACATTCCCATCTCCATGATTTGTCCGTTTTCTTCTCTTGCCTACTTCCCCCTGATAGATTTCTCTCCTCAGCTACCAGTCTCTCCCAGTTCCTTGAAGGCCCTACAATTCTATCTACCCAACAACCCAGTTGCCTACCCTTTTCCTCTATCTAGGAAGTAATGGGTGAGAGGGGATATCCAGAAAATAAACAATAAAGGGAAATTCTGACTAGGAGTCCCTAGATAGGGCTGAAGAAAAGAAATAAAGTGGGGTGTTCCCACTAAGACCATACCGGGGGGCACCCTAATTACATCAGGGTAAGGATGTGCATGCTAAAAATTTATTATTTTGTTTTCCTCCATCTTCCTCCTTTTATTTTCCTCATAATGTTCTTTTAAAAAAATGTGAGAAATCTCAACCATGTCTAGGGTAAACTAAAGGGGATTTATCTAGTCATAAGGCAAAATATCTTAGAAAAACAAACTGTTCTCAGCTATGTCATATGTTAGGAACACTGACTTAAGGTGGAGGCCTGCAAGCTAGAACAAAGGATGTGGATGGGGAGAGAGGGAGGGAAAAACTCAGAGTCCAGAACAGTTTTAACCTCCTATTCCTTTCCAACCTAGCCTTCTATACTAAAAGTTACCTTAAAAAAGATACTTGAGTTAATGGCCTAACATATTCTTAGTTCTTCCAAAAAAGATATCAAGAAAAATATAACAACAGTTTGGATTTATCAAGGTACTATAATAAAAGAATCTGCATACCTTATTAGCATTACCTTAGGGCAATTCTTAAAGTATTGATACTTATTTTAAGCAACTATATAGTTCAGCTTTTAAATTTCATTTCATAATTTTCATTGTATAAAAATAGCTGTGCTTCCTGTCTTCAGGGTGCTTAATGTCTCTTTTAAGAGTGACAGACAACAAGTGATCACACAATAAGTATATAATACACACTATGTTAATTTTTGTGGTGAAAACCACAAAGCACTATGAGGGAGTATAATGGGGGATCGAATTGAGATAGAAGAATCAGGAAAGCCAAGTTCCAGAGAATGAGTAGGGGTTACTCAAGTAGAACATAAAGAAATTCCATTTCCAGAAACATTGTGGATGACATATCATGAAATCATATCACTAAAAAATACATAAAAACATTAGATAAAATATCTAGCATACTCTTAAGTGCATGGATGAGCTTTACATGGAGCTAGAGAAATCCTGAAGCCAGGAACTAAAAAGGGAAATTTCCTCAGACTAGCTTCTGGCTCCACATATTTTCAATCTTTCTCTTCTGTAATCCACAAACTTCCAGTGCTAGGAACCAAAAGACATATTCATTTTGCAGTATAGCCTCTGGTTTTTCACTTCTGAGCATGGCTGGGTGAGCTGGCATACCCAGAATGCTACCAAGATGGACAGTTGAGAGGTATATTGTGAGAGTGACCTGAAGCTCAGTAGATGACCAAATAAGAATGACACAGGACTATCACCATTCAGGGTGACAGCAAAACAAGGAAGGGCTTTCAGAAGAGTCCGGAAGGGGTCATGCTGAGACAAGAATCATGCCCCCATTTCCAGTATCTGAGATACTGAGGCAGTGTGAGAATGGGCAGTCTCTATTTTAGGACGCTAGCATTATCCAGGAAAACCAGGTTTCAGTAAAGACAGGGAAGAAGATGGAGCATTTTATGAACAGCATATTTGGTTACCTTTGATCTACTAAAACAGCCAAATAATTTCTCTACTGTCTGAACCAGCTTTATCTCTACTAGTATATTCAGGGTAATCAAAGAAAAAGACAATCTTCAAAGAGCCAACAAAAAAGAACAGAGAACCAAAGCCATAGCTCAGAAAGAAGACAAAGCCCCAAATTAGGGTGGTCTGTGACTCAGGAGCTATTAAAACAAAGGTCATTATTCTTTCCTAAACATATATCAAGCAACCAAAGCAAAAAGACTGACGATCTCTCTGTCCTTCATTCTTTTTGACCACGGGAGAATCCAACCTATTGGAACACATTGGACTTCCTTCATCCTAGGCAAGGAGTTGGATTGTATTAGCGGTTGCGGGTAGGATATGACATCAGGGAGGCTAAAATGATAAGCTTGTCATTGCACAGTAAACATTAATGAGTTATCTTTTTAATCTTTCTTCCCCTGACACTCCCTAAAGTGACTGAGTCTTCCTGTTTTCTTCCCCAGGCTTCATTCAATCCACAAGTGGAGCTAGATCAAAAAGGGGCAGTGGTTCTTTGATAGTCCCTTAGTGCTTAATGATACACCACCTTATACTGCTCCTAATTGTTTAGTGTCTATATCTTATCTGCCTAGTAAGAGTATAAGCATTGAGACTTTAAAATTCTCCCATGGCAACTATCATAGTACTAAATGCATATAGCATAATAGACGCTTAATAAATAGTTGTTGCCTTGAGAAAACTGTGGCAATACAATTGATCTTAGAAATCAAGCCCAACCACTACATTTATAATCGAAAAACCTGAAGTACACAACGGTTAAGTGGCTTGGCCAAGCACACACACACAATTGGTGGAAAATGAAATGAGTTCAGACAAGCTCAGGCCCATCATTTGATCTGTAGGAATGAAGAAGAGACTGAATTAAGAACAACTGGCATATTTTCTAAGAGGCATTTTGGGTATGGAGAAACGAAGGCACAGAATAAAACTTCAAGCATAAGCTAAAACATATCTAGAACCACTTACACTTTCTTTGGGAACTTTCCCTCTGCAAGGTCCCTATTTGACACCTTTCCAATTTCTGCTGTTGACAAACATGAGGTCCTTAGCACTAAACAGCATGCAGTAAATATAGGCCATTCTTCAAGAGTCATGGAAGGTGAGAGAAGGAAAACCCAGAGAATTAGACATTTCACTGATATGAAGAAACAAATAATTCTACTCAGGAGTGACCAGAGAAAGCCATAAAGGAAGAACAGGAAAAGTTTTGAGTGGAAGGGGAAAAAGGTTTCTATGTCCCGGCACTGAAAAAAGCAGTCTTGAAGCACCACGGTGTGTTCTAAGAACTACTTGAAGTCTGGTGTGGCTAAAGGCTGGGTGAGAAAGACGGGAAGGTACGGAATGAGAATGGGGTGGAAGTGTCAGGGGGCCAGATGGTGAGAAACCTTTCAGCTCTGAATAGGAGAGTGGAGTAATCCCACTGGTGGAAGATTGTGCTGTCACTGATCAGGACAGGCTGGATGGGGGTGAGGCTGAAGGAAGGGAGAGCCCTTAGGAGATTATATAACAACGGGCAATGATTCTTTCCAACCTTCCTTCCTTTTCCCTACAAACAAACAAACAAGCAAACAAACAAAATAAGGAGGAAAAACACAATGGAAAGCAATAGTAGATTAACTAAACCTTCTCTTTTCTCTTTTTGGGCTAAACTAAGTTTAATATTCATGTCCATACAACTACAAGAAGCTATCTGAGGAAGTTTCCTTTATGAAGCCTCCCTTAGTCATTCATTTATGCTTTACTAAATACCTATTATAATTATTCATTTATTAATTCTAGGGCCGATCTTGTGATAAATTGAATGTTTCTCTAAGTCAAATGTCAAGCTCCCTAAATTAAGGCTGATTCTATTACTATTTCACTCTCAAATTCTAAAAGCAGTTGATTTGAATTTCCCTTATAATGCAGTCTTGTGTTTGGGCAACTGGAAGTTTTCAGAGAACTGTTGTTGCTTGAGACCCAGGACAATTAACACTACAACCTCCCTCTCAGAGGATGGTCATTAGTTAAAAGTGACTCTGCCAGCAAGCAATACAACTTAGCAATTTCAGCTTCCACAAAAGGATTGGTCACATTAATTAAAAATCATCACCTATATGACATAATGAAGTATTTTGTGTGTGTTAAGGCACCATTATAAACCCATATTAGAAAACTAGACAACCAGCCTAAGCGTTTAGAGGTCAGTTGGGTTCTGTATGCTGGGACACCTTTATTCCCTTCTTTTTCTGAAATCATTTGGCCATTTTTGTGCTTTGGATTCCTAGTTAAGTATGTGCTTTTTAAGGATGTATGATTTAAACTGGCTTCAAATTCAGAGTCACAAATTTTCAGTCTTTTACAATAAAGGCAAAGGGCAAAATCAACCAATATTATCAGTTATAGTTTAGTATTTAACTAATCTAGACAGTCACATGCTTTCAAAACCATGTTCTTAAATGGATTTTAATTTATCACTGGTCAAAGATCCTGAAGCACTTTTGTTTTAATCAGTCTACTTCCCTCTTTTCTTTCTTGATTCCTTGCTTGCTTATTTTGTTTTCAATCTGTAAGCATATACTGGGCACCTACTATAAGCAAAGCACTCTATTAGATGTTAAGAATTTAAGAAAAATAGAATGTAGGCCCTGCTTTCAGGGAGTTCACAGACTAGCAGAGGAGACAAAAGTAAATAAGACACGGGGTAATTGTTTTATAATAGAGATATAAGTAGGCCACAGAAACCAGAAAGGACTTGGTGTTTACACCAGGTCTATATCAACACAGAATTGATTAACAAGAATTTGAAAAAAATACACAAACACCTTTATGAATAATGCACTGAAAAACAGACCATGGATCCAAGAGATGTACGTGAGCAGAGTACTTTAGGGAGGGCTGGGCAGCTAGGGAAGTGGCAGAATCAAACACTGTACAAGGATTCCTTTACTTTCCATCATTTCTCTGATATGGTTTCCCCGGAGAGAAAAGGAAGTAGCAAAAAGGGGGTATGGAGAAATTGTTCAGATATTTACAGAGGAACCAATGTTTCTTTCTGGTTAAAAAAAAAAATGATGACATGGGAACTAAGATCCCACAAGCCACGTGGTGCGGCCAAAAAAAAAAGACAGTAAGAAAGTTACATTTGTGTTGAAACATCAAAAAGTATCAATTAACAAGAGTAATGATAAAAAACTAAACAAGGAAATCATAAACTCACTGTTGAATTAATTTGTTAAAACTTGGATATTTCTAAAAGAGGGAGAGATGGCAGTATTATGAATGATTTGTACTTAGACTATTAATGTATTTTCTTTTGTAGTTGGACAAAGTCGTGGAAAAACATAAAGAATCTCACAGACGAATCCTGGAACAGCTTTTAACGGTAGAAAAATCTCACAGGCAAACCATATTAGAGTTGGAGGAAGAAAAGAGAAAACATAAAGAATACATGGAGAAGAGTGATGAATTCATAAGCTTGCTAGAACAGGAACGTGAAAGGTAAGGCTACTTTGGACAAGACAGTGACCTATTCTGCAAATTCTTACTAACCTCTCACTATGTGCTGGGCATTATACCAAGGGATACAGGGATACAAGGTAAATATGACAACCTCTGGTCTCAAAAATCTCATGGCCAAGAGTGAGGAAAAGGATATGTTTAAAAACAATATCAATACAATGCAAGAATAACCGGGTGTGACAGGACTGTGGAAACATAAATGCTGGGCAACTGATTCTTCAAGGGAGTGCCCTGTGAAAGCTGCAGAGAGGAGGTAACGGGTCTAGTCCCTGTGCAAACAATAATGGAGACCACATACAAGGCAGGGGCAGGAACAAGTGCCACAGCATAGAGGTAAGAGAAGAGTATGGGTACTGAGGGAACTAAAGCTTTCCACATGGCTACAGCACAGGGTGTGAGAAAAGGAACGGCTAGACACGAGCAGCTGGATTTTATACTGTTGGCAAGAAGAAGCAAATGACAAATTATGAGAAGGAGAATGAGTTATCAGGGATGCTTTCTTAAGGAACCATTAAGGAAAGACAGAAGAAAGACAGGGGCAGGTATGTGTTCCAATGGCTATAGGGTTAGGGAGGATGGGGCATAACAAGAATTATTTATGACGTATAGTCAATATGAATTAGTGACTAATGTGACTAGAAAGCAGAGCAAGGAAAACAGGAAGTTATACTCCTAGTTCTTCACCAAGGTACAGAAAGCAGGAATGGGGCACAGCTTTTTGTTGTTGCAGGATTTCTGGTTGGGGAGATAGTTCAAAAGATGGAGGGGGTCCTGTTTTAGACAAGTTGAGCATGAAGTACCTGGTGTATTCCAATGTTCAGTGGGGAGAAGGATGTGTCTAAACAGACAAGCCACCGTTAGAAATATAGGTCTGGAAAAGGCTGGGCTGGTGATGTGTATTTGTAGCCAGTGATAGCTGAAGCTATGGGTGTTGGTGTGGTGAGGGGAGAGAATTTTGAGATGGGAACTCTAGAAAACAACACAACAACCCATCAAATTAGGGTTTTCCTCCAGAAAAATGGGTCAAGAAAGGAAGCTGAGAAGGAATGAAGAATGGTGGAGGATTAGAACAACTAGAAGAGAAAGCAAGGAACCAAGCAAGGGAAGACTTTCAAGAAAGAGTGAGCAAACAGCACCAGGTAATACAGAAAAGGATGACCAAATGTCCCAAGATGGCAACAAGGAAGACACTGAGGAACTTAATGAGCCCTTTCAATAAAACAGTGAAGGCAGAAGCCAAATTGCAATACTTTGAAGAATAAATAAGAAATAAGAACACAGAAGCTTAAAATGTAAACTAGTATTTAGAGAAGCTTGGCTACAAAAAGGGAGAAAATGGTTGGTAAACATTTTATAACCGTATGGAAAGCAGGTTATTTTGCTCAACTTTGACCCTCTGTTCTGGATTACCTTAGAAAGTATGAACATTCATATTAAATTGAAAGAACAATGACTCCTCTCTATTAATACTGCAAAGATAGAAAATAACCAATCTTAGTAATGTCAAATTTTTACTGGACCTTCATGTCACTTTTGTTATTCCATGTATACTTCTCTTATGCGTTACAGAGCTAATGATGCTAGATTCTAACAATCACAGAAAAATACAGAAAAAAAAATTACTGTGAGTTCCCTTTTCTAAAATACTAGTAGCCTCAACTGTTTTATTTGACTACTTACAATTCATATTTTAACTAGGTAATCAAAGTTACATAATAGCTACGCTAATGGCAAACTTTCATTTCTCTTCAGTGCACTTCATGGTAGTCGTCAGGGCACTAGAGATTCAATGGCCCTCACATCCAGTTTCTTTTTCTACATTCATCAGGGGTTTGTTTTCTACTCATTACATAGAGAGGGGGTCTTGTTACCTTGCCTCTCATGAACCTGAAATATCTTCAGGGGCAGATTAAAGGAGCAAAAGAAGTCTGGCACCAAGGGAAGATTTGGCTCAGACCTTACAGTATAGGATTTGTTATTCAATGAGACAATGTCATATTAAATATTATTTCGAACCCTTGTGATTTGGCACCTGTGGCCTCCAAAACTTATTTGGCACTAACTTGTTGAACACGGACACTTCCTTTCATCTCTCATTATTATGAACATTTACTGACCATCGTCAGAGTGCTGCCTGCCATAGAACAAAGAGGTACTGGAGGCCCCTGCCCCGGGGGCTTAACCACGTTAATGGAGAAGGCAAGAGGATACAGATTTAGGGTGGAAATGTGAAAGGCTGTTGGTGGTATAGTTCTAATGTTCACCATTGTCTCTCTACTATCTTCTGGAGGAAGGCTGAGGAGGGCTATCCAGAAGTAACACTGTAAAGCTGGTAGGCAGATGGTGAAGATTATTTAAATCAAGAGAGCAAAGAGGAACAACACTGAGAAATGAGAACAAAAGAGCACTAGGAACAAAGGCCACGGGCTAGAGGAAAAGGAAAATAGTGGGACGAATGTAAATTGTACACCAAGGAATCAGTATATTAAGAACGGTATTTCTACATGTATCAAAGTAGTTTAAGAGGGAGAATTTAAAAGATCACATTTTTTAGCCATATAGGATGCAAAGGTTTTTTGTCTTGAAGAATAATGAAAGTAAACAAACCATTACCAAAAAATAGGAAAAAATGACTGAAGTGATTCTCAATCCCTGTTTAGCCACTCCAGAAGATATGGGAATATTCAGCTATTTCTGTTTGCCCAGGAACAGCTTCCAGATGGAACTCTTTGGGTGTGAGAATGCTAAGGCTCTTCTTGACTCACATGATACACAGACAATTCTCCGGCTCCATCTGTACATCACAATTCCCATATCTTGGCACTGCTGGTGCACTGGCCCTTCCTGGCCCCCCTGCTTGTAGCAGGGAGACTGTGGGCCTCATGAGGCATAACTGACTTCCACTTGCTTTAAGGCCATGTGCATAAAAATACTAAATGAACACCATCTAACAAAGAGGTGGGGGAAACTAATAATTTCAGATAAATATATACAGAGGAGGTGCTTACACAAGAGAGTAAAATACCATTCATGTGTCTCATTCTCTGACAAGAAATGACAGAACACAAACCTAACTTTAGTGAGAGTACTTCCTCTCAAACATGCAGCCACCCTTCACAAAAGCAAGACTAATTTATTCTAAGGAGTCAAAGAATAATGTTTACTTCCTTCATCAAACAAAGTGATGTAAGCCACTCCCGAATCAGTGACCCTCAGTACAAAGAAAGAAAGAAAGAATATCATAACCCCCATAAACGTGGTTTGAGTAAATATAACTAAAGGACTATCTGATTGAAACTCTGAAAAATACTGTGAAAGTTTAGTGATTGTATTTTTAGTGTTAGATAATATCTACTTGGAAAGAAAATAAAAATTAAGAAATACATGATTGAGATAGTTAATGTGACCTTAGAGGGTGTAATAATGGATTTCAAATTAAGGCTCAATTTCTGTGTTTTCTTCGGAGAATTCATTTTATGTGGAAAACCCTAAAGGAGACTGATGTCACACATTGAGTTTAGGCCAAAATGTTTGCCAAGTGATGTCGCTGTCGTAATCAGTAAACAATTGGCTTTCCCACTGCAGGAGGGTGGGGGCAGGGAACAGCTCAGGAAACCCTGTTCCCAAGCGTGTTAATGCAAAGTTTCCTTCGCTGTAATCTGTGCAGTTTGGTCTGTCCATAAAATAATTATAGCGACATTTCATGACAACCTTCTGTTCACTGACCAGCTCCAATGTGTGGATGTGTGTGTCACTGATGACCTGAATTATGTACTTGGCTGAATTACAAGTGGCGTCTATGTGAAAGGTTTTATACAAAAGCAATGCCAGTAATTTTTGGCCTTTCTGGATGGCTTCACAGGAAAGCCAAAACAAAAATCACTTTTAGTCAGTGCAATTTTGCAAAATTTTCCCATAAGTGAAATGCCAATTTTGTCTGTACTTTCAAAAAAGCTTGCATAATTTTTTTCCTTTTTCAGTTTCAATGGGGGAAAAGGCTGTGAAGGGAAAAAAAAAAAAAGTTTCCTTTTTTTGAAACCATGCTTTCTTTTTTAGAACACTAAAACAAACCATGTATACGAACCATATATATTACTGCATTTCTGGCCTTGAAACCACTGAAGTGGGAAACAAATATTGGTATGGCAACTCTGTCTAAAAATGTGACTTCAACTATGTATTTTTTTAAAGCTTTAAATTACTTTTCATAATATCTTGGCCAAGTAGGTTAGCACTGTTAATTCTGGTTTCATAAAGCAGGACTTCAAATGGTAGCTTCTCAAGAGCGACATAGGAAGGAAGGAGTCACAGGCAGAATTAATTTCTTGTTCCTGTCCTAAGCAGGTGTGACTAGATAGAATAGTGGCTCAGGGGGCAGAAGGGTCTTTGCAGGAAAGTCAGCAGGGACCCAGCTTCAAGGGTTGTTGCCTTGACCATACCTTGGACTAAGTCCTTAGTAAAGAACAAAGTGTTTCCCCCGTCCCTTTGGCTGAAGCAACTTTATAAAGAAAGATTTCCATCATCAACTCTTTTCTACTATGACAGGCCTGTTTTCTAGATGGGCATCAGGAAAGGTGAGTGAAACAACTGAGCTATATTTGACCCTCCTGTTAACTGGGTATATTGGATTACTATCAAAGGCTTCTCTCAAAAAACATCAAATCTTCTTTCTAGAGGCTTTGGATACTCCCCTGAAATATAAATATATAAATTTAAATATATAAATGAATAAGTGTATTAATCTATCTAATTTTTTAGTTAGTTTAACTAACTAGTTAGCTATTTAGTGCTGCTTGCCACTCATTCATTCACTAAAACAAAAAACAAAAAAACCCCAAACTAAAAACAAACAAAAAACCCCCCAATTAATTAAATGCCTGCTACATGCCAGGTCCTGTGCTAGATCCTAGGTGAAGCAGGTAGATGTGTTCATCACTGATATAAAACCCTAACTCATTTGTGCATGTGTAAAACAGAGACACCACTGTAGACTTTATGATTTGATACTAATGCTTCCAGGGCACTATGAGATCATGATAGGTAGGAAAAAAAGGCACCAGTATGGTACAAAAACATAATACATGAAATACTTATGAAAATAAAACATTCAGGAGAACTCAATAAACACATTAAACTAGAGTACTTTACTAGAGAATTCAATATCTTGCAACTATTGCCATTAGGATTTTCAATTTCTTTGGTCTTAAACCTCAGCTTTTAAGAATATCCCATGAAGCATAACACAGAGGGCATAAGGTTTTTTAAAAATAAATAAACTAAGTCTACTTTTTAAAAATCATATTTGGAAAGCCAGCAGTTTTAAATTTCATGCACACTAAACTATTGTTGTAGAATGCATTGTACTCAAATGCAATCATTTCCTTTCAGTTTTCTGGCAAGGAGTTATATGTATTACATACTCTCAAGGCTATGTCTTGCAAGTTGTGAAATGGATGCCAGATCTCCATTTGACCTTTGTCATTGGTATCCAGTTCTTTGTTAGAACAAAATGGAGACCACCACAAACACATATTTTGATACTACAATTCTACAGAAAATCACAATGTGATCAGCCTAGTGTTCATATACCTCAGACCTAATAGGGTCTGGGTAGGGATGCAGAGCGATTACCTCACAAGGATACCAAAAAACCCATTTAGGACTGTACATCATAACTTAACTTTCAACAGATGTCACAAAACCATACCCTTGTAACTGCACAATTCAGTGGTTTCTATACAAAACCATTTAATTATAGAGGTTAAAATTTGGATAGAGCAATGATGCTATTTTATTGCTGTTCCTTCCCAGAAAGCTGAACTAAACTTTACAAATAATATTGGGTGTGTATGTGTATATACAATGATTAGTGAATTTACTGCTCACAAAAGAATACTACAAATGTTAAAAAGCAGTCTAAAAGGAAACATAACGAGCACAGTGAAGGATGAACTGGGAACTTGGAGATAGGGGACTCTGGTCTGCAGACTGGATCTGCAGCTCGTGTGTAACCCTGGGCAAATTCCATTTCTCCAATCTTGTATGTAAAAAAAAATAGGACAGGCTTACATCATTTGTGTGTCTCTTTCAGATCTAAAAATCTGTGATTATGTGATTGTTACGAATAAACAACTTTTACTTCAAGTCTATGATTCTAACCCACACTATCAAAAGAGGTCAGTGAGAATGACAGCACCTCAACCACCAGCTTCAAATCCAAGTCTGTAGTATTTCCATTCTTAAAGGATATCTAGATTTAGGTACATCCTATTGCTTCTTGAATGTCACATATTCAAATCTGAACTTATCATCTTTGTAAATCCAGGTAAATTTACAACTTTTCTATTCCTGTTTATTCCACCACAGTGAATCAATCTATCAGATAATCATAAAGAATTATGGAGATCTCTGAATCCTAAATTTAAATCAGAAAAGACCTAGCAATCTAGACCAACCCTCTAATTTTTGAATTGTGAAAAGTGAGGCCCATCAAGACTCAGCTAGAAACCTCCAACTCTTGCTGCTAAACAGCAGCAGAGCCAGACCAGAAGCTAGCTCCCCTGATAACATATTCGGCACTGTTCTCCCCAGAATCATTACTAGGTGCTCAAGCCTTGTGCTTGGTATTGTGGGAAATCCAAAGAAATTTAAGACATAATTACAATTGAAAAGATAAGACCCTCATAAAGTAATCTATAGATGATTCAGGTGTTCATTCTGTGGTACTGACACTGCCGCTGCAACATTATAAAAGGTCAGTCAAAAAGGATATTAAGGACTGTAATTATCCAAGAGCCCGCATAGCCCTAGGAGAATGCAGGACATACAGTAAGCCCTGGATAAATATATCTAACTGGCTCATAGCTACTAGCTTAACAGCCCTATAAAACAGGAAGCCAAAGACTGAATGCGGAAAGGCAACCTCAAACTTCTGTTCCATCTGACTATAAAATGTAAAGAGGGAGAAGAGTCATTAAGCCATATCAAAATAGAAAACTTTGCCTCATAAATGGAAATCAAGGTGGAACATTAGAATTAAGCTGTATCCTGAATTTGCAACTTGTAGGTAAACTTTCCTGGCAAATGTATATTATTCCTCATGAGAAGATGAAGCCAAATGGCTTTGGCCAGCCATTACAATGGGAGATGCCTGGCACAAATGATGCGTAAATATCACTGCACAGAAAGGCCTTTCCTTGGAAGGGTGTAGGGTATTGCAGTTAAAAGCATAGACCCTGGAGTCAGAACCAACAAGAGTTTGAAGCATGGTCCCATCCTCCCATCTGGTCCTACTAGCTATTTGACCTTGAACGAAGTACTTAGTTTCTGTAAGTCTCAGTTTCACTATCTGTTAAAAAAAATGATATGGCTTTCACAAGTTCTTACAATTACTAAATTATATAATGCCTAAAAAAGTGCTAAGTATGGTGTCTGACACTCAGTAAGCATTAGTATCTTTCTTCAAATTTGCCTTTCTTCAAATTAGTTCATTTGTATACTCTGTGCCACACCACTGGGCATTTTATGGATTGCCAGGAAGGCACCTAACTGGACCCTATGCTGGGTGCTAAGGATGTGATGATGAATAAAAGCTTTCAAGGGACATACCCTTCAGTATGGGGAACAAAGACACAAAAACAAGTGCAATGTTGTGTTACAGATGCAATGACAACTGAGAATACAGAGCAAGCACAAATGAAGGATCATTCTCTAGGCCTGGTTGTATCTTATTTGCTTCAGAGTAGGGGTATTGGCTGAATGTCGTAAGGATCTAACACTGTAACACCGAGCTGGACACTATAGTACTCAAGAACTTTTTTTCCCCCCTAAACCATGGAGACCTATTTCCCCCTTTTGGGAATCATAAACAGAAAGGTTAATGCAATGATATTATGAAAAGCACAGCCTACCACATACTCAAAGTTAAGACTCACGCAAAATGATGGTTTTTAAGTGCACCAAAAGACTCCACTGTTCCTTAGGCCTGCCAGTGTCACAAGATCCCCACACTAATCACATCTTCTTGCCTAAAGGGTTTATTAAGTGGGTTTTTGATTTGTTTTGTTCACAGTTCCTTCTGCAGGGCCAAGAGCATGGAAAAGTATAATAAATATTTGTTGAATAAGTGACTAAAATGTAGAAAAAGTTGTTACATTTTAATTTATTATTTTCCATTAATATCTTCTCATAAATTAGCTTCTGGATTAGTTCTTTTCACTTAGCCCAGCTTTGGAGAATAGTATATAAAAGAAGTCAATTTTGATAGGTGAAGCAAAATAAGCTTGAGAGCTTTGGGATTATCCTAGAGAGAGTAGATATAAAACAGGATGGGTCAAGGCACTGGAGGAGAGAATGATCCAAAAATGGGATTTTAAAGTTAAAAAACATAAGAAACATTAACCATTTAAAAAGCTAAAAATAACTCTCTCAATTCATACTTTGCATAGTTTTTGTACCCTACATTTTCACTAATAACATCATGAACATTTTCCTAAATCACCAACTACTCCTCAACACCGTAATTTTTAAGTACATGAAAGCTACTGTGTCATATAGATGTAATTTATTTAACAAGCTCACTATTGTGGGCATTTAGATTCCTTCTACTTTTTCACTTTTATAAAGTACACTATGATGAATAGCCCCATACTCCAGTTAATTTTTACACCCTCCTGATTGTTGCCTTAGAATAAAGTTTTAGGTGTGGAATTGCTGGGTCAAAAGTTATAAAACTTTTAAGGATTTTGAAAACTGTAGCTAAATTGCATTCTATAAATAGACTATTTATACTATCACTACTAATGAAGGAGAGTACCCATTTCTTACTTCATAACTTTGCCTGGGACTAAACTTGAATCTGACCTCATTTAAAACATGACGTTAAAAAGTATGTAAAGTGAATGTTCATAACATGAATCAGACTTTCCCACTGACTTAAGCTTTGGTTTTAGAGATGTGTTACTTCTGACAAAAAAAATTCTAACATATCACCAAAAACATACTCAAACATAACATCTCCTTGAAAGAATATTTTGCCATTGTCAATATAATTTCAGTATATTTCCTCTTTCAGTCTATTTCCTCTTCCCCGACAAATTCAGATGGCTTATCATCACTGATGTTCCAAAACACTGCTTCTGTTGCTCTTTCTCTGAAAGGTCTGAAACCTCCTCTCTCTGTATAATCCCACACAAGACTTAGAGTCCAAATTCAGAATCCTGGCTCACCTTTCCCATCACATGATGAATTTGGCAATAGTTCATAATGCTTATAGTACTGGCCTTACATAGACAAGTTTGATTTGTTTAACACTGTGGAATCCAAAGTTCATTTTGTTAAATTCCCCTTTAATAATTTGGTTGGTTAGGAGTACGTGAGAATTCCATAACAATTTCTCCTATTCAACTCAATTTCTACTCGCCAATTCTCACTTCCTCATGTATCCTTCCTATTTATCATGCATAATACATTATGCCCATAGTATTTTCCCATTTATTTCTATGACTTTCCTGATGACAGCGTGAAATATTTGAGATGCCTGGTGAACAGGTAATTTATATCTTCAGAAGATGTTTCAGAAGAAACATATTTGCAGGATTTATGAGGCTGAGTACGTGTTTTCTTTAAAATAATTAATTTCTACCTCACAGTTTGTCACTTTATATTATGCTTTTTTTTTGTTCTGAGTACATATGACATTCAAGGCATTTCATGCCATAACAAACACTGGAATATATATATATATATATATATATATATATACACACACTCACACACATATGTGTGTGTATATATATATATGTAAAGAAAAAAGTTAGGAAAAAAGAGAATCACGTGTGGCTGTCACAACACTGTTTAGTAAACATTTCCTTCAAAGATATCAGAGAGATCTCAAAATGCAATATTTATCAGTAATGCCCGTTAGTGAGGACCAAATATAAGTGGCAATTAAAAAGACCATTTCCCTGTGGGGCACAACTGTCATTTGCTTTATGTCAAATTACTTCTTACTCTAAACAGATTTGTCGATTAATCAAATTCCAGCTAATAATCTACTCAAGAACACTCCAGCTGTTTTATACACATACTTCCAAACATGATAGCATTAAGCCATTAGGACAGCACTTAGATTAAATGAATGGTCTTTTATGTGTTTATTTGCAGAGACAAAGATGGAGAACCCCTGTGGCTTCTTCATGTAGAAGAATTCAGTGGCTTACTCTCAACATTCCTTTGAAAGATAAGATTTTTATCAATAAACAAAGAGGCACAAAATAACAAAAATGTTGGAAGGGGGAAAAAAAAATCACTCCTTAATTTTCACCTGTGTTGAAATCTAAGTGAGGCATGCCTCAATAACGAAGCAGAGCAAATCAGATAAAACTTTATCCTGAAAAAAACCTCTGGATGGCAAGAAATGAATTCTCTTCTAGACTGGAAGGGTTTAATCTTGAAACATACCTCCTTGTCTCCTCTGAATAAGCCTGTATTTTTCAAATTGATTTTATTTTGTTTGTTAGGGAACATGTGGGGCAGTCACTCAGTTTCCACTTCCAGTTCCAGAAAGAAGCCTCAGGAATCCAAAGAGGTTTGTAGCTTCGGAACGAACTTTTCTTGTACCATGACTGAACGCTCAGAACTCACCAAAGCATGCAAAGAAAGTTGGTTAGCTTCTTTGGACTTCAGATATACCATACAAGGGTGAGAGAGGGAGAAAAGGACAAACATACAACCACAGGCAATTCAGATGAACCCAAATTCCAAAATGTTTCAGAAACAATGTTCAAATTCTGCTTTTATTAAATGGTGATAGCTAATTCATACTTTCTTGTAGATGGTGTATTTATTAACAATTATTTTCATTTAAAATATATCCAAAACATAAAAGGGCATGTGGCGGGGAGGATGCTGCAGCCTCAAATGCCTTCAGGGGCCAGCAGGGTAAGGTAAATGACAGGAGCAGGCTGGCTGTATACAACAGGGAACGGTGAAGACCTCGAAAACCTGCAAAGCTCAAGCCCATCTGGTTAGCTATCTAGATAATTACTTCAGTATTATCAATAAATAAGAAATAGGCTCTATGACACAGTTGATCCAGAAATGAAGAAGCAAGACTTTATGTATGGTGAGGAAAGAGAACCAATGTTCTATGGAACCTTATAAAAGAAGATGTGTACTGAATCAGGAGGATAAGCACTGGGCACCCACACTAGGAAGTACAGGTGAGGTGGGCAAGCCTGTTTATCATGGCTTCTTTTCTGCCTTCTCTTTCCCACTCGTGTATAAGCTCCTCAAGAGCTGAGACATGTTGTTTTGTTTATCTCTGTATCCCTAGCCCCTTGAAGAGAGTGCCCAATGGATATTTATAGAATAAATAAGTGTATTACTCTCTCCAAACATAGACACTAACATGAGCACTATAACTGGTAGCAGCAGCTACGGGGACTTCAAAGGAGCTGTTGGTTTTAGTGGAGACGGCTGCCCAAAGGTCCCCTGCTTTTTTTTTTTTTTTAACTTAAGTATAGTTGATTTATAATGTTGTGTTAGTTTCTGGTATACAACAAAATGATTCAGATTTTATGTGTGTGTGTGTGTGTGTATAAACACGTATGCATTCTTTTTCAGATTCTTTTCCATTGCAGTTTATTATAAGATACTGAAGACAGTTCCCTGTGCTATACAGTATGACCTTGTTGTTTATCTATTTTATATATAGTAATATGTATCTACTAATCCCAAACTCCTAATTTATCCCTCCCCCCCTTCCCCTTTGGTAACTATAAGTTTGTTCTCTGTCTGTGAGTTTGTTTGTTTTGTAAATAAGGTTCCCTGCTTTTTGATGGCAAGAATAAAAATGTGTTATTCTTTGTTACTGCTTCTAAATGTTTTTATACTGACATATATATGTCACACTACTGAATTAATATAAAAACATTAAATTTCGTCAAGTTCTGTGTGTGTGTGTGTGTGTGTGTGTGTATATATATATATATCTCACACATTTGAAAACAAAACAAAATAATAAAATGACAACAAAGGTGCAACCAGCAAAATCAATATTGTGAGAATTCTGTATAACAAACAACTTGCTTTCATTAACGAACAACGTACAGGGGAAATATAGAGGGGAAATTTTAAGCTAAAGAAATTTAAACATTTCCATAAAGTGCAAAGCATGATCTTATTTGAATCTTGATTTGAAGACACTATAAGAGACAAAAAGAGAGATAGACAGAAAATATGAAAATCAGGGAAATTTGAACACTGTGATATTTCACAATATGAAAGAATTATTCCTCATGTTTGGGTATGTTAATCGTATTGTGATGTATATTTTAAAACAAAACCTTATCTTTTAGAGATATATTCTGAGAATATTAAAAAATGAAATAATAGGATGTTTGGGATTTGCTTCAAAATAATCCAGATTGGGGAGCATAGTATAGGAAAGGAAAAGTAATTCCCCCTCTACCCTTTTGAGTTCTTCACTAAGACCCACTGAAATAAAAGACAGGTTAGAGGCGCCTTCAAGATGGCAGAGGAGTAAGACATGGAGATCACCTTCCTCCCCACAAATACATCAAAATTACATCTACATGTGGAACAACTCCAACAGAACACCTACTGAACACTGGCAGAAGACCTCAGACTTCCAAAGGAGTTTCTTCCCAAGGCAAGAAACTCCCTGCATACCTGGACGTGTGGCTGACAGGGACTTGGTGCTCTGGCCGGGTGTCAGGCCTGAGCCTCTAAGGTGGGAGAGCCAAGTTCAGGACATTGTTCCACCAGAGACCACCCAGCCCCATGTAATATCAAATGGCGAAAGCTCTGCCAGAGATCTCCATCTTAATGCTACGACCCAGCTCCACTCAACAACCAGCAAGCTACAGTGCTGGACAACCTATGCCAAAAAACTAGCAAGACAGGAACACAACCGCACCCATTAGCAGAGAGGCTGCCTAAAACCATAATAAGGTCACAGACACCCCAAAACACAGCACCGGACGCAGTGCTGCCCACCAGAAAGAAAAGATCCAGCCTCATCCACCAAAACACGGCACCAGTCCCCACCACCAGGAGGTCTATACAACCCACTGAACCAATCTTACCCACTGGGAGCAGACACCAAAAACAATGGGAACTACGAACCTGCAGCCTGAGAAAAGGAGACCCCAAACACAGTAAGTTAAGCAAAATGAGAAGACAGAGAAACACACAGCAGTTGAAGGAGCAAGCTAAAAACCCATCAGACCAAACAAATGAAGAGGGAATAGGCAGTCTACCTGAAAAAGAATTCAGAATAATGATAGTAAAGATGATCCAAAATCTTGGAATGAGAATGGAGAAAATACAAGAAACGTTTAACAAGGACCTAGAAGAACTAAAGAGCAAACGAACAATGATGAACAACACAATAAATGAAATTAAAAATTCTCTAGAAGGAATCAGTAGCAGAAAACCTGAGGCAGAAGAATGGATAAGTGACCTGGAAGACAAAATAGTGGAAATAACTACCACAGAGCAGGATAAAGAAAAAAGAATGAAAAGACTTGAGGACACTCTCAGAGACCTCTGGGACAACATTAAACACACCAACAATGGAGTTACAGGGGTCCCAGAAGAAGAAGAGAAAAAGAAGGGACTAAGAAAATATTTGAAGAGATTATAGTTGAAAAATTCCCTAATATGGGTAAGGAATAGTCAAGTCCAGGAAGCCCAGAAAGTCCCATACAGGATAAATCCAAGGAGAAACACACAAAGACACACATTAATCAAACTATCAAAAATTAAACACAAAGAAAAACATTTAAAAGCAGCAAGGGAAAAGCAACAAATAACATACAAGGGAATCCCCATAAGGTTAACAGCTGATGGTTCAGCAGCAACTCTGCAAGCCACAAGGGAGTGGCAGAGAGTGAAAGGGAGTGACATATTTAAAGTGATGAAAGGGAAAAACCTACAACCAAGATTACTCTACCCAGCAAGGATCTCATTCAGATTCGACGGAGAAATTAAAACCTTTATAGATGAGCAAAAGCTAAGAGAACTCAGCACCACCAAACCAGCATTACAACAAATGTTAAAGGAACTTCTCTAGGCAAGAAACACAAGAGAAGGAAAAGACTTACAATAACAAACCCAAAACGATTAAGAAAATGGTAATAAGAACATACATATCGATAACTACACTAAATGTAAATGGATCAAATGGTCCAACAAAAAGACACAGACTTGCTGAATGGATACAAAAACAAGACCCGTATATATGCTGTCTACAAGAGACCCACTTCAGACCTAGGGACACATACAGACTGAAAGTAAGGGGATGGAAAAAGATATTCCATGCAAATGGAAATCAAAAGAAAGCTGGAGTAGCAATTCTCATATCAGACTTAATAGACTTTAAAATAAAGACCATTACAAAAGACAAAGACGGACACTACATAATGATCAAGGGATCAATCCAAGAAGATATAACAATTGTAAATATTTATGCACCAAACACAGGAGCACCTCAACACATAAGGCAAATGCTAACAGCCATAAAAGGGGAAATCAGCAGTAACACAATCATACTAGGGGACTTTAACACCCCACTTTCACCAATGGACAGATCATCCAAAATGAAAATAAATAAGGAAACACAAGCTTTAAATGATACATTAAACAAAAAGGACGTAATTGATATTTATAGGACATTCCATCCAAAAACAGCAGAATACACTTTCTTCTCAAGTGCTCATGGAACATTCTTCAGGATAGATCATATTTTGGGTCAAAAATCAAGCCTTGGTAGATTTAAGAAAATTGAAATTGTATCAAGTATCTTTTCTGACCACAATGCTATGAGACTAGATATCAATTACAGGAAAAAAATCTGTAAAAAATACAAACACATGGAGGCTAAACAATACACTACTAAATAACCAAGAGATCACTGAAGAAATCAAGAGGAAATCAAAAAATATCTGGAAACAAATGACAATGAAAACACGATGGTCCAAAGACTATGTGATGCAGCAAAAGCAGTCTAAGAGGGAAGTTTACAGTAATAAAATCCTACCTCAAGAAACAAGAAACATCTCAAATAAACAACCTAACCTTACACCTAAAGCAATTAGAGAAAGAAGAAGAACAACAAAAACCCCAAAAGTTAGCAGAAGGAGAGAAATCATAAAGATCAGATCAGAAATAAATGAAAAAGAAATGAAGGAAACAGTAGCAAAGATCAATAAATCTAAAAGCTGGTTCTTTGAGAAGATAAAAAAATTGATAAACCATTAGCCAGACTCATCAAGCAAAAAAGGGAGAAGACTCAAATCAACAGAAGTAGAAATGAAAAAGGGGAAGTAACAAGTGACACTGCAGAATTACAAAGGATCATGAGAGATTACTACAAGCAACTATATGCCAATAAAATGGAAACCTGGAAGAAATGGACAAATTCTTAGAAAAGCACAGGCCTCCAAGACTGAACCAGGAAAAAACAGAAAATATAAGCAGACCAATCACAAGCACTGAAATTGAAACTGTGATTAAATAACTTCCAAAAAACAAAAGCCCAGGAACATATGACTTCACAGGGAAATTCTATCAAACATTTAGAGAAGAGCTAACACTTATCATTCTGAAACTCTTCCAAAATTTAGCAGAGGGAGGAATACTCCCAAACTCATTCTCGAGGCCACCATCACCCTGATACCAAAACCAGACAAAGATGTCACATAGAAAGAATACTACAGGCCGATATCACTGATGAACATGGATGCAAATATCCTTAACAAAATGCTAGCAAACAGAATCCAACAGCACATTAAAAGGGTCATACACCATGATCAAGTGGGGTTTATCCCAGGAATGCAAAGATTCTTCAATATACACAAATCAATCAATGTGATACACCATATTAACAAACTGAAGGAGAAAAACCATATGATCATCTCAATAGATGCAGAGAAAGCTTTCGACAAAATTCAACACTGATTTATGATAAAAAGCCCTCCAGAAAGTAGTAATAGAGGGAACGTACCTCAACATAATAAAGGCCATATATGACAAACCCACAGCCAACATCATTCTCAATGGTGAAAAAGTGAAACCATTTCCACTAAGATCATGAATGAGACAAGGCTGTCCACTCTCACCACTATTATTCAACATAGTTTTGGAAGTTTTAGCCACAGCAATCAGAGAAGAAAAAGAAATAAACGGAATTCAAATCGGAAAAGAAGAAGTAAAACTGTCACTGTTTGCAGATGATATGACACTATATATAGAGAATCCTAAAGATGCTACCAGGAACTACTAGAGCTAATCAATGGATTTGGTAAAGTAGCTGGATACAAAATTAATGCACAGAAATCTCTTGCATTCTTATACACTAAGGATAAAAAATTTGAAAGAGATATTAAGGAAACACTCCCATTTACCACTGCAACAAAAAGAATAAAATACCTAGGAATAAACCTTCCTAAGGAGGCAAAAGACCTGTATGCAAAAAACTATAAGACACTGATGAAATAAATTAAAGATGATACAAACAGATGGAGAGATATACCATGTTCTAGGATTGGAAGAATCAATTGTGAAAATGACTATAAAACCCAAAGCACTGTACAGATTCAATGCAATCCCTATTACCAATGGCATTTTTCACAGAACTAGAACAAAATCTTTCACAATTTGTGTGGAAACACAAAAGACCCCGAATAACCAAAGCAATGTTGAGAAAGCAAAATGGAGCTGGAGGAATTGGGCTCCCGGACTTCAGACTATACTACAAAGCTACTACAGTAATCAAGACAATATGGTACTGGCACAAAAACAGAAATATAGATCAATGGAACAGGATAGAAAGCCCAGAGATAAACCTACGCACATATTGTCACCTTATTTTTGATAAAAGAGGCAAGAATATATAATGCAGAAAAGATAGCCTCTTCAATAAGTGGTGCTGGGAAAACTGGACAGCTACATGTAAAAGAATGAAATTAGAACACTCCCTATCACCATACACAAAAATAAACTCAAAATGGATTAAAGACCTAAATGTAAGGCCTGATACTATAAAACTCTGAGAGGAAAACATAGGGAGGACACTCTATGGCATAAAGCACAGCAAGATCCTTTTTGACCCACCTCCTAGAGAAGTGGAAATAAAAAAAATAATAAACAAATGGGACCTATGAAACTTAAAAGCTTTTGCACAGCAAAGGAAACCATAAACAAGACCAAAAGACAACCCTCAGAATGGGAGAAAGTATTTGCTAATGAAGCAACTAACAAAGGATTAATCTCCAAAATATACAAGCAGCTCAATATCAAAAAAACAAACAACCCAATCCAAAAATGGGGAAAAGACCTACACAGACATTTCTCCAAAGAAGATATACAGATTGCCAACAAACACGTGAAAGGATGCTGAACATCACGAATCATCAGAGAAACGCAAATCAAAACTACAATGAGGTATCACCTCACACCAGTCAGAATGGCCATCATCAAAAAATCAACAAACAATAAATGCTGGAGAGGGTGTGGAGAAAAGGGAACCCTCTTGCACTGTTGGTGGGAATGGAAATTGATACAGCCACTATGGAGAACAGTATGGAGGCTCCTTAAGGAACTAAAAATAGAACTACCATATGACCCAGCAATCCCACTACTGGGCATACACCCTGAGAAAACCATAATTCAAAAAGAGTCATGTACCACAATGTTCATTCCAGCTCTATTTACAACAGCCAGGACATGGAAGCAACCTAAGTGTCCATCGACAGATGAATGGATAAAGAAGATGTGGCACATATATACAATGGCATATTACTCAGCCATAAAAAGAAACGAAATTGAGTTATTTGTAGTGAGGTGGATGGACCTAGAGACTGTCATACAGAGTGAAGTAAGTCAGAAAGAGAAAAACAAATACCATATGCTCACACATATATATGGAATCTAAAAAAAAAAAAAAAAAGGTTCTGAAGAACCTAGGGGCAGGACATGAATAAAGACGCAGACATAGAGAATGGACTTGAGGACATGAGGCGGGGAAAGGGTAAGCTGGGACAAAGCGAGAGAGTGGCAATGGACATATGTACGCTACCAAATGTAAGACCAATAGCTAGTGGAAAGCAGCCACATAGCACAGGGAGATCAGCTCAGTGCCTTGTGACCACCTAGAGAGGTGGGATAGGGAGAGTGGGAGGGAGACTGCACGAGGGAGGAGATATGGGGATATATGTATATGTATAGCTGATTCACTTTGTTATACAGCGGAAACTAACACACCATTGTAAAGCAATTATACTCCAATAAAGATGTTAAAAAACAACAAAGAAAGACAGGTTAATAAGAGAAAACCAAACAGAAGTTTATTAACATGTATAACTCATGTATATATGGGATATACTCGGGGAAAACCATTAACTCTATGAGATGACTTAAACCACAAACTTAAATACTGATACCATCTTCAACTAAAGACAAAAGAATGAAGAGGAGCGGGGAAGGGGGTAGCCAGTTATGGGAAGTTACCAGGAAAAGCAAGGGTAAGATTGGTAGGCAGATTTAAGTCGGTGCCTTCTCTGCTGATAAGATTCTCTTGTGATTTAGTCATCATTCTCTTTCTGGTACTGAGAGGGAGACACCCTTACAAATAGAGATTTCCTTCATAAAAGTAAATTTCCCTTAAAAAGAGTAACTCTACTCTTGTTTTCAGAACTTCTCCTGTATCTGCTGATTATCAAAATAATCAGCTCAAAATAATTCTTATGCTAAAGAGACATTTTGGGGTGGCATAGTCTGCTACCCTTCAGTAGGGTGGTACAGAAGAAACAAGACTGGCCAAGAGTTGATAATTATTGAAGCTGTAAGAGGGACCCATAGGGGTTCATTATACTATCATCTCTACTTTTATATGTGTTTGAAATAATTAAAAAACAAGTGAACAAATAATAACACAAGAAAATAGTTAGAAAATTTAAATGAACAGAAAAGTATAAAATGAAAATTAACACCTTTCTTTGACTTTACCTCACTTCCTACTCCCCAAAAGTAAACTGTAGTTAATAGTTTTCTGTATATATTTCTAAAAATTTACTGTAAGCATATACCAGCAATTTGTAAAGGAGAACTTCCTACCTTGTATAAAAAAAAGTGGCTGCATATTATTTCATTTTAGAGATGCAATTCATTTGGCCATGCTCCATGTATGAGTTTCAGATTGTATTCTGTTTTTGTTGTATTTGCTACTAAACATTGTCCAGTGAATTGACTCTCAGTAACTTCAGATGCATGTTAATTCCAAGTTTCTTTCAGAAACAAGTTACTCATTGGTAACTTTGTGGTTTTTGCATAATGAAGAACTAAAACCCACAAGAAAAGAAGCCTTTGTGTAGGACCCTAAAGACAACACAGAGACTGTAGTGGGGATGGAGGTAGGGGACAGCACTGAGATAACACTTCCAGAGTGAGGTCCACAGGCCCCACTCATGTACTTGTTAGCACCTTCCCTGAGAGTCCTTCAGATCTCCTAGCAGGACAGAGCTGTAAAAGCTACAGAAGCAGGGATTTGATGCAATAGCAGCAGCTCTGGCAGTTCAAATGAAATTTGTACTTATCTGCAGTAGTCACCTGATGAAGTGAACAAAGTGACCACAGAAGAATCAAAGGTAACAGAATTCTAAAAGCAAAGCCCGCATATACTTTCTTTATGCTGCCCCAAACACAAAGGATGCTACTTATTTGGATAGTGCACTGCCATTGAGGGGAATAGGACATGATTCATGAACTCCAAATTGTCCCTAGAAATTTTCTGGGGAATCAGAAATAAAGCAAAATAAGAGATAAAACTATTATGAACCTGTGACCCATTGCCATCTCTGGCCACTTTTTTCTTTCAGAGAAAATGATACAGATAATTTTTTTTCTTTTCTAAACTACTCTAAATTTTACAGTAAGACTATAAATTTCATTTCTTTGTGATTTTAATTCACGTATCCTGGATGACAAAATATTGAGCACTTTCTTTGATGAGATTAATGGTGTTTATAGATCATCCTTTGTGAAATGTGAAGTCTTTAACACTTTTTTTTTTTTTTATAATTAGGTTGATTGTGTTTTTGGTATTGCATCATAGGAGTTATGCTTTCTTCTGGAAGTTTTATAGTTTTAACTTTTATGTTTTGGTCCTGAATAAATTTTTACTTCATGTGAGATAGGGTTTGAGGTTCACATCCTTCTCCTTATGGCCATCTAGTTGTTACTGCAACATTTGTTGATATTTTCCCCATTGAATTGCTTTTAACTCTCCATTTAAAATCAATTAATCATACAAATGTTCATCTATTTCTTTCCATTAAATGGATTTAAAAAAAGAGTATAAATCTCAACAGATAATAGTTTTAATATATGCTAATACAGCTTACAGATGGAATAAAGTTTCTCTTCAAAGTATAAAACTATGATAGATGATATATACTTATAAAGTAGCACACAAGATCATCACAAAAACTTAGATCTAGGCACAGATCAAATAAAATCAATGTTTTGCCTTTTAGGAAACATGAACAATCTCAGAACATTTTTACTTTGTAAGTTAAACTAATACAATGATAATAATAGCAGTAACAAATCCTAAGAAATCCACTGAGAAAACTACTAGAACTAATAAGCTCAGCAAGGTTGCAGGATACAAGATAGATCAATATACAAAAATCAACTGTATTTCTACACAGTAGCAGTGAGCAAACCAAAAATGAAATTAAGAAAACAATTCAATTTATGATAGCATCAAAAAGAAATAGATATTTGAGAATAAGTTAAACAAAAGAAGTATAAGATATACTCTGAAAACTACAAAACAATGTTGACAGAAGTTAAAAAAAACCTAAATAAATGGCAAGACATCGCATGTTCATGGATCAAAAGACTTAATATTTTTAAGCTGCAATACTCCCCAAATTGATCTAGAGATTCAGCACAATCCTTATTAAAATCTCAGATGACTTCTTTGCAGAAACTGATATGCTGATCCAAATTCACATGGAAATTCACAGTGCCCAGAATAACCAAAACAGTCTTGAAAAAGTAGAACAAAGTTGAATGTTTGATACTTCCCAGTTTCAAAACTTGCTACAAAGCTACATTAATCAAGACAGTATGGTACTGGCAAAAGGATGTGGAAATAGATAAATGGGATAGAATTAAGAGTACAGAAATAAATTGTCATGTTGCTGGTCAAATGATTTTCACCAAGTGTGCCAAGGCAATTCAATGGGGGGAAGAACAGTCTTTTCAAAAAGTAGTGCTAGGACAATGGAATATTCACAAGCAAAAAGAATAAAGTTGGATCCTATACCTTACACTACATCCAAAATTTAACTCAAAATGGATCAAAGAGCTAACTAAATATAAGGCCTAAAATGATAAACCTGTTAGAAGAAAACAAAGGCATAAATCTTCATGACATTGATTAGGCAATGGTCTCTTATATACGACACCAAAAGCACAAGCAACAAAAAGAAATAAACTTGACAAACATCATCAAAATTAAAAATGTTTCATCATCAAAGGACACCATCAAGAAAGTGAAAAGTCAGCCCACAGAATGATTGAAAATATCTACAAATCCTACATCTGATAAAGGGTTTGTATCCAGAATACATAAAAGTCACTTACAAATCAACAATAAAAGATAAAAAATCCAATTAAAAATTGGCACAGGATCTAAAATGACAGTTATCCAAAGAACATATACAAATGGTTGATAAGCACAGGAAAAGATGCTCAGTATCATTAGCCATCAGGGAAGTGGAAATCAAAACTATGAGATATTACTTTACACCCACTAGAATGACTATAATAAAAAAAGACAGATCATAACAAGTGCTAGTGCGGATGTAGGGAAATTGGAACTCTCACACACTGCTGAGTAGGAATGTAAAATGGTGAAGTTGCTCTGGAAAACAGTCTGTCAGTTCCTCAAACAGTCAAATATAACATTAGCATAAGACCAGCAATTCCATTCCTAGGTATATATCCAAGAGAAAGGAAAACATATGTCCACACAATAACTTATACATGAATATTCATAGCAGTATTATTCAAAATAGCCAAAACAGAAACAACTCAAATGTCCATCAGCTGATGAATGATCAACAAAACTGTGGTATATCCATGCAATGGACTACTATTTGGCAATAAAAAGAAACCCTGTGTCCATTAGTGGTCATTCTCCATTTCCCCTCCCTGCCCCCTGGAAACCATTAATCTGCTTTCTGTCTCTATGGATTGCCTATTCTGGACATTTCATAAAAATGGAATCATACAATATGTAGCCTTTTGTATCTGACTTCTTTCAGTTAGCATAATGTTTTCAAGGTTCACCCATGTTGTAACACCTATCAGCACTTCATTCCTTTTTATGGCTCAACAAAACTGAAAGGGTCCATATGGATAAAACTTGACTGATCTAAGTGATCAATATAATAGTTACAAAACTATTAATGATAATGGATATTTCTCACAAGATATAGGTTAGCTATTTTCTTAAAATTTTACAAGGAAGACCTTTTAATGCCAGATCACACTCATGAACCAAAGGGCAAAGACTTGAAAATAAGCTAATGGGGATATCCCAAAGGGAAGTGACCAGTGGCAAATGATTATTTGCTGGGGAAAAAAAAAGGAGAAAGCATTTTTGTTTAATATGGAAGAAAAATAAAAGGGGGACAATGAGGATATTTATCATCCATCCATTCATTCATTTGACATTCATTTAACCTAACACTAAGAATGGAACTAGGAACTAGGGAAAAAATAAAGAATAAGATATGGATGCTGTCTTTGAGGCCCCAGTAGAAAACATAAGTAGGATGAGGTAATTAACTGTGGGCTGCAATGAAAACATGTATAGAGTGCTCAGGGATCCCATCTGAGGGATGGATTACTTAGTTCTGCATGGAGGGAATGGGAAAGCATACCAGCAGGGAGCAGTTAGCTTAAAGGCTATGTGGACTCTTATCAGGCAGAGAAGAGGAGAAATGGTATTCCAGGCAGAAAACCACACCCACAGGTACAAAGGACTGAAGAAGAGGAGTTTGTGGAATTAAGTCTGTTGAAGATGAGTAGCTTAGGGCCAGGGTATACAGACCCTATGTGTCATTACCCTAGGGTTCCCCTTTATCCTGAGCCTAAAAGAAATCAGTCATGCAGAAAAATCTCAACTTGCCATGGGTGATTCATCAGAGAAGCTATGACATACACAAAGCACTGTGTTAGGTGTGTTCAGAGTGAAATTTGGAAAGAACATATGTAATAACAATATTAACAACAACACCCAGAAAACTACTATAAACAAAACACCAAACAGCGCTCAGAAATGGATTCCATGTTACCCACTGCTGTACAACTTCCTGATAAAGACTTACAACAAAATGGATTTGGAGAAGTACACGCTCATTTGGCTACATTAAATGGAAAAATAAATCTCATTCCCACCTAAATCCCAAAAAGGAGATGTGGGTGTGTAATATGCTACCTAATCCCTTTTGCCTGGCCTAAAATTGGCTAATTACAGCAACATGTGAATAAACGGCACAAAGATATAACTAACTGGAACAGAGAAAGGAACAAGGGTGTCTATTTATTTTGACTGTACCCTGAGCTCTGCTAAGAAGACATTCCAATCTCCATCTCTTCATCCTTGAAAAGAGCTACTTAGCTAACCTTACTTAGAGAATATCACTGTCTTTGGCCATCTTTTGAGTTTGGTCCCAACTTTCTTGAGCAAATTTGATAAAAAAAAAAAATTAACTTGAGTTCTGGGCTGATGTTTCCATCTGCAAAATGGGCAGAAATAGCCTTCCTACCTACTACTTTCCTTGCACAAGGGCTAATGAAGAAAAATATGGGCAACTATTTGGGCAAAGAATTTGAGATCTATGGATCAAAAGTGAAATATAAACCAAGTGAAGTATTTATTTACATATGGGGATATTTTGAATTACAGAGCATTACTCTTTATCAATCCAAGGGCTAACTACTACTATTTCCCAGATAACCTTTAAAAATTACTTCCTTTAGAAACCATAACCAAAATGAAAAGACAACCCACAGCATGGGAGAAAATATTTGCAAATGAAGCAACTGACAAGCGATTAATTCCCCAAATATACAAATAGCTCATGCAGCTCAATATCAAAAAAACAAATAACCCAATCAAAAAAATGGGTGGAAGATCTAAATAGACATTTCTCCAAAGAAGACAGATGGCCAAAAAGCACATGAAAAATGCTCAACATTGCTAGTTATTAGAGAAATGCAAATCAAAACTACAATGAAGTATCACCTCACACTGGTCAGAATGGTCATCATCAAAAACTCTACAAACAATAAATGCTGGAGAGGGTGTGGAGAAAAGGGAACCTTCCTACACTGCTGGTGGAAATGTAAATTGGTATAGCCACTATGGAGAACAGTATGGAGGTTCCTTAAAAAAATAAAAATAGAATTAACATATGAATATGGGGATATATGTATACATATAACTGATTCACTTTGTTGTATAGCAGAAGCTAACACAACATTGTAAAGCAGTTATACTCCAATAAAGACATAAAAAAATAAAAGAACTTTTTTAAAATGGGAAAAAAAAAAGAATTACCATATGACCCAGCAATCCCACTACTGGACATATACCCAGAGAAAACCATAATTTGAAAAGATACATTCAGCCCAATGTTCATTGCAGCACTATTTACAACAGCCAGGACATGGAAGCAATCTAAACGTCCATCAACAGAGGAATGCATAGAGAAGATGTGGTACATATATACAATGGAATATTACTCAGCCATAAAAGGGAATGAAATAATGCCATTTGCAGCAATGTGGATGGACCTACAGATTATTATACTAAGTAAGTCAGACAGAGAAAGACAAGTATCATATGATACCACTTACATGTGGAATCTAAAAAGATGATACAAATGAACTTATTTACAAACAGACTCACAGACTTCAAAAACAAACTTATGGTTACCAAAGAGGAAAGGTGGGGGAGAGGGATAAATTAGGAGGTTGGGATTAACATATATACACTACTATATAAAAAATGTATAATCAACAGGGACCTATTACATAGCACAGGGAACTCTACTCAGTATTCTGTAGTAACAACCTATATGGGAAAGGAATCTGAAAAAGAATGGATGTTTGTATATGTATAGCTGAACCACTTTGCTGTACACCTGAAACTAACACACTGTAAATAAACTATACCCCAATATAAAATAGAAATTAAATTTAAAGAATTACTTCCTTTAAAAGTGGTAAAGAGGTACTGGATACGGTAGTATGCCTATGCCACCTCACCCAGCACCTAACAACTGTAAAGACATGTATTTGTTTACTTTGAAAGCTCTTAGTGATAGGAAGATTTATTAGAGAAATGAAACACTTGACCTCTAAAAGCTCAAAGAACTCTGTTTTTGTTGCATTAGTTTCGCCAGGAGAATTCTGAATGTGTTTGCATTCTATCAGTTGACAGTGTGAGTCAGCCTGTCCCAAACCGGTTTTCTAACCAGAAAACTGAGAAGTTTGATGACACATTTAGGTAAACATGCTCATTGGATGAAGTTATTTAAAATATTATGGCCTTTTAAATCCTCTCTAAGCCTCTGAAATCCATATAGGTTTTTAGACAAGATTTAAGTTCATATGAGTCAAAGAGTAGAAATTACATATAAACCAACTCTATTAAGAATTCCATGGATTCTGGATAACTAAGAATGTCTAATGTTTGAAAGAGCAATGAGGATAATCTGACCCCAAAATGAAGCCTTTAACTGTTAACTAATCAACCTTATTTCTAGTTAAAATTTCAGCTCTAAATACAGGTTTTACCCCAAGAACTGAAATTTCTCATCTGTTCTGGTCAGATGACGACAGCTCTTTGTTGACAGTGATAAATGAACTCTGACTGTGAAAGGTTTACTAAAGTGAGAGTTGTAGACCATGACTCTCATCACCTACTCTCCATGTAATCTGAGGATTCAATAGGCAGTTGAATGCAAATGGAACCAAAATGTGGCAAAATATAAGTCAAAGTTATCTAAATTAACTAGAACTGATAGCAACAGTGTTATTATAAGAGTTAACTAAAATTTTCAGTGTGATGGACTTTTTAATCCACAGAGATCAAAGGCATATAACACACGAGCCACGTGTAGAAAGCGCAGACCATAAACCTATACAGGGATTTTTTTTTTTTTTTTTTTTTTTACTGTGTGGAGGGTTGGTGCCCCTAATGCTGTATTATTCAAGGGTCAACAGTATATTCCTCTTCTGACATCCTATTTTTAGCCATAATATTACTTCTTCATGCAAAGAAGACTCTTCAGGTGAATCCACCCATTCTCTTGTTCTGGAGAGTTTCTGCTTTACCTAAAAAGAAATCTTGCTCCTGCCATGAAAGAGTGTTTCTGCTCCAACATTTAACTTCTCATTATTCACTGTTACCCTAGGGAGTAAATTCATAACAAATAACTAAGGTACAAGGGAGTGGCTCTACAACCTTTTGATGCTGTGACTCTCACTACTCCTAGTCCCTCCCTCCTGCTCCAAGGGTTCCTCCATTGATATACGAAACACACACACACATACCCCAGAACTCACTTTATCTTGAAGGCAGCACCACCGAATCCTAGGTCAGATTACCTCTGCTCCATTCTCTGATGCTGGGCCAGACAGAGAATTTTATAAACAGAGACCAGAATTTGAAACAGGTGGCTCTCTGCATTTCTTTTACTGACAGTATCAACTTCGAGCTCCTAAATTTTGACACAGTAACTATCTACTTGTGTAAGAAATGCTTCAACAGAACATTCAGTTCTTAAACATTCCAGGAAATCATTTCTTTGTAATACTACCTTACACACACACACACACACACACACACACATGCAGTAATATTCCCTCAATAATTTAAAAAAAAAGCACAGAATAGATAATTGGTAAATTATTCATGAAGAGGAACTGGGGTCAGAGTGATCCACATAGACCTTTAATTAAATGCCTGAAACTAAGAACTCCATTAAGAGAAAGACCACACACATCCAGATACAACATGAATCCTTTTTTTTGTAGAGACAGTAGATTCTACTTTGTACATTCTATACAAAAACAATACAAAGAAAAATTCTTTATAAACAACTTGATAATTAGTGATAATATTAATAGTAACAACAATAGTTGTATTTTACTGAATGTTTACCATCACTGTGCCAAGCATATGAGATGAATTATCTCATATAATCCTCATAACAATCTTTTAAAGTAGATACTGCTACTGTCCACATAATATTCAGATAATCAAACTGAAGCTTAAGGACATACATAACTTTCCAAAAGTTACAATTGCAAGTAACTGTAGAGAAGAATTAGAACTCAGGTCTCACTGACTCCTGAATCTGAGCTCTTAAACTTTCTCTGCCAGTGACTCCCAAAATTAAGTAAGTGATCATCAGAGTTGCCAGAGGAACTATTTAAAAATACAGATTTCTGGGCCCAAACCCAAATATCCTGAATCAGAATCTCCAATTGGGGCATTTGGAAATAGGAATACAATGACATCTCAACATGGTTTAAACGTTCTTTTAATATGTCAAGAAAATCCGACTGAAGCCAGTTGTCACATAGTTGTCTATGTCAATTCATCGGCTTTTAAAAGAAAATACCATCTTTTTTACCATGTGAACCTCTTCTTACTATATAGCAGACAGAAAGGTCTTGTTTGCTGAAAGGTCAAATGAGGTCATGGTCACACTATGTCAGCAATTATGATCAGATAGCCAGCTGCGCAGGCTGTGTTATGGAAGGTGAAAGTGATACAGCACAACAAATCTGCTGATTCAGAACTGCTGAGTCAGGTGATGAAAGGGAAAAATCTACAACCAAGATTACTCTACCCAGCAAGGATCTCATTCAGATTCGACGGAGAAATTAAAACCTTTACAGATGAGCGAAAGCTAAGAGAACTCAGCACCACCAAACCAGCATTACAACAAATGTTAAAGGAACTTCTCTAGGCAAGAAACACAAGAGAAGGAAAAGACTTACAATAACAAACCCAAAACGATTAAGAAAATGGTAATAAGAACACACATATCGATAACTACGCTAAATGTAAATGGATTAAATGGTCCAACAAAAAGACACAGACTTGCTGAATGGATACAAAAGCAAGACCCGTATATATGCTGTCTACAAGAGACCCACTTCAGACCTAGGGACACATACAGACTGAAAGTAAGGGGATGGAAAAAGATATTCCATGCAAATGGAAATCAAAAGAAAGCTGGAGTAGCAATTCTCATATCAGGCTTAATAGACTTTAAAATAAAGACCATTACAAAAGACAAAGACGGACACTACATAATGATCAAGGGATCAATCCAAGAAGATATAACAATTGTAAATATTTATGCACCAAACACAGGAGCACCTCAACACATAAGGCAAATGCTAACAGCCATAAAAGGGGAAATCAACAGTAACACAATCATACTAGGGGACTTTAACACCCCACTTTCACCAATGGACAGATCATCCAAAATGAAAATAAATAAGGAAACACAAGCTTTAAATGATACATTAAACAAGACGGACGTAATTGATATTTATAGGACATTCCATCCAAAAACAACAGAATACACTTTCTTCTCAAGTGCTCATGGAACATTCTTCAGGATAGATCATATCTTGGGTCACAAATCAGGCCTTGGTAAATTTAAGAAAATTGAAATCATATCAAGTATCTTTTCAGACCACAACGCTATGAGACTAGATATCAATTACAGGAAAAAATCTGTAAAAAATATAAACACATGGAGGCTAAACAATACACTACTAAATAACCAAGAGATCACTGAAGAAATCAAAATATATATAGAAACAAATGACAATGAAAACATGATGACCCAAAACCTACGGGATGCAGCAAAAGCAGTTCTAAGAGGGAAATTTATAGCAATACAATCCTACCTCAAGAAACAACAAACATCTCAAATAAACAGCCTAACCTCACATCTAAAGCAATTAGAGAAAGAAGAACAAAAAAAACCCAAAGTTAGCAGAAGGAAAGAAATCATAAGGATCAGATCAGAAATAAATGAAAAAGAAGTGAAGAAAACGATACCAAAGATCAATAAAACTAAAAGCTGGTTCTTTGAGAAGATAAACAAAATTGATAAACCATTAGCCAGACTCATCAAGAAAAAAAGGGAGAAGACTCAAAAAAAGGAGAAGTAACAACTGACACTGCAGAAATACAACGGATCATGAGAGATTACTACAAGCAACTACATGCCAATAAAATGGACAACCTGGAAGAAATGGACAAATTCTTAGAAATGTACAACTTCTGAGACTGAACCAGGAAGAAACAGAAAATATAAACAGACCAACAAGTATTGAAATTGAGACTGTGATTAAAAATCTTCCAAAAAACAAAAGCCCAGGACTAGGTGGCTTCACAGGTGAATTCTATCAAACATTTAGAGAAGAGCTAACACCTATCCTTCTCAAAATCTTCCAAAATATAGCAGAGGGAGGAACACTCCCAAATCCATTCTATGAGGCCACCATCACCGTGATACCAAAACCAGACAAAGATGTCACAAAGAAATAAAACTACAGGCCAATATCACTGATGAACAGGGATGCAAAAATCCTCAACAAAATATAGCAAACAGAATCCAACAGCACATTAAAAGGATCATACACCATGATCAAGTGGGGTTTATCCCAGGAATGCAGGGATTCTTCAATATATGCAAATCAATCAATGTGATACACCACATCAACAAATTGAAGGATAAAAACCATATGATCATCTCAATAGATGCAGAAAAAGCTTTTGACAAAATTCAGCACCCATTTATGATAAAAACCCTTCAGGAAAGTACGCATAGAGGGAACCTACCTCAACATAATAAAGGCTGTATATGACAAACCCACAGCCAACATCATTCTCAATTGTGAAAAAATGAAACCATTTCCTCTAAGAACAGGAACAAGACAAGGCTGCCCACTCTCACCATTATTATTCAACATAGTTTTGGAAGTTTTAGCCACACAAATCAGAGAAGAGAAAGAAATAAAAGGAATCCAAATTGGAAAAGAAGAAGTAAAGCTGTAACTGTTTGCAGATGACATGACACTATACATAGAGAATCCTAAAGATGCTACCAGAAAACTACTAGAGCTAATCAATGGATTTGGTAAAGTTGCAGGATACAAAATTAATGCACAGAAATTTCTTGCATTCCTATACACTAAGGATGAAAATTCTGAAAGAGAAATGAAGGAAACACTCCCATTTACCATTGCAACAAAAAGAATAAAATACCTAGGAATAAACCTTCCCAAGGAGGCAAAAGACCTGTATGCAGAAAACTATAAGACACTGACAAAAGAAATTAAAGATGATACAAACAGATGGAGACATATACTATGTTCTTGGATTGGAAGAATCAACAGTGTGAAAATGACTATACTACCCAAAGCAATCTACAGATTCAATGCAATCCCTATCAAACTACCAATGGCATTTTTCACAGAACTAGAACAGAAAATTTCACAATTTGTATGGAAACACAAAAGACCTCCAATAGCCAAAGCAATCTTGAGAAAGAAAAATGGAGCTGGAGGAATCAGGCTTCCGGACTTCAGACCATACTACAAAGCTACTACAGTAATCAAGACAATATGGTACTGGCACAAAAACAGAAATATAGATCAATGGAACAGGATAGAAAGCCCAGAGATAAACCTACACACATACTGTCACCTTATTTTTGATAAAGGAGGCAAGAATATATAATTCAGAAAAGATAGCCTCTTCAATAAGTGGTGCTGGGAAAACTGGACAGCTACATGTAAAAGAATGAAATTAGAACACTCCCTACCACCATACACAAAAATAAACTCAAAATGGATTAAAGACCTAAATGTAAGGCCTGATACTATAAAACTCTGAGAGGAAAACATAGGCAGGACACTCTATGGCATAAAGCACAGCAAGATCCTTTTTGACCCACCTCCTAGAGAAATGGAAATAAAAACAAAAATAAACAAATGGGCCCTAATGAAACTGCAAAGCTTTTGCACAGCAAAGGAAACCATAAACAAGACCAAAAGACAACCCTCAGAATGGGAGAAAATATTTGCAAATGAAGCAACTGACAAAGGATTAATCTCCAAAATTTATAAGCAGCTCATGCAGCTCAATAACAAAAAACAAACAACCCAATCCAAAAATTGGCGGAAGATATAAATAGACATTTCTCCAAAGAAGATATACAGACTGCCAACAAACACATGAAAGAATGCTCAACATCATTAAACATTAGAGAAATGCAAATCAAAACTACAATGAGATATCATCTCACACCAGTTAGAATGGCCATCATCAAAAAATCTAGAAACAATAAATGCTGGAGAGGGTGTGGAGTAAAGGGAACATTCCTGCACTGCTGGTGGGAATGTGAATTGGTACAGCTACAATGGAGAACAGTATGGAGGTTCCTTAAAAAACTACAAATAGAACTACCATATGACCCAGCAATCCCACTACTGGGCATATACCCTGAGAAAACCATAATTCAAAAAGAGTCATGTACCAAAATGTTCATTGTAGTTCTATTTACAATAGCCCGGAGATGGAAACAACCGAACTGTCCATCATCAGATGAATGGATAAAGAAGATGTAGCACATACATACAATGGAATATTACTCAGCCATAAAAAGAAACGAAATTGAGCTATTTGTAATGAGGTGGATAGACCTAGAGTCTGTCATACAGAGTGAAGTAAGTCAGAAAGAGAAAGACAAATACCGTATGCTAACACATATATAACACATATATATGGAATTTAAGGAAAAAAAAGTCATGAAGAACCTAGGGATAAGACAGGAATAAAGACACAGACCTACTAGAGAATGGACTTGAGGATATGGGGAGGGGGAAGGGTAAGCTGTGACAAAGCGAGAGAGAGGCATGGACATATATACACTACCAAACGTAAGGTAGGTGGCTAGTGGGAAGCAGCCGCATAGCACACGGAGATCGGCTCGGTGCTCTGTGACCACCTGGAGGGGTGGGATAGGGAGGGTGGGAGGGAGGGAGACGCAAGAGGGAAGAGATATGGGAACATATGTATATGTATAACTGATTCACTTTGTTATAAAGCAGAAACTAACACACCATTGTAAAGCAATTATATGCCAATAAAGATGTAAAAAAAACCAAAAAACAAAAAAACCCAAAATATACAAGCAGCTCATGCAGCTCAGTATCAAAAAAACAAACAATCCAATCCAAAAATAGGGAGAAGACCTACATAGACTTTCTCCAAAGAAGATATACAGATCTCTAACAAACACATGAAAGGATGCTCAACATCACGAATCATCAGAGAAATGCAAATCAAAACTACAATGAGGTATCATCTCACACCAGTCAGAATGGCCATCATCAAAATATCTACAAACACTAAATGCTGGAGAGGGTGTGGAGAAAAGGGAACCCTCTTGCACTGTTGATGGGAATGGAAATTGATAACAGCCACTATGGAGAACAGTATGGAGGCTCCTTAAGGAACTAAAAATAGAACACCATATGACCCAGCAATCCCACTACTGGGCATACACCCTGAGAAAACCATAATTCAAAAAGAGTCATGTACCACAATGTTCATTCCAGCTCTATTTACAATAGCCAGGACATGGAAGCAACCTAAGTGTCCATCGACAGATGAATGGATAAAGAAGATGTGGCACATATATACAATGGCATATTACTCCGCCATAAAAAGAAACGAAATTGAGTTATTTGTAGTGAAGTGGATGGACCTAGGGACTGTCATACAGAGTGAAGTAAGTCAGAAAAAAAAAAGCACCAAATACCGTATGCTCACACATATATATGGAATCTAAAAAAAAAAAGGTCCTGAAGACCCTAGGGGCAGGACAGGAATAAAGACGCAGACATAGAGAATGGACTTGAGGACATGGGGAGGGAAGGGTAAGCTGGGACGAAGTGAGAAAGTGGCATGGACATATGTACACTACTAAACGTAAAATAGATAGCTAGTCTGAAGCAGCCGCATAGCCAGGGAGATCAGCTCGGTGCTCTGTGTCCACCTAGAGGGGTAGGATAGGGAGGGTGGGAGGGAGACGCAAGAGGGAAGAGATATGAGGATTTATGTATGTATATGTATGGCTGATTCTCTTTGTTATAAAGCAGAAACTAACACACCATGGTAGAGCAATTATACTCCAATAAAGATGTTAAAAAAGAAAAAAATAAGAACTGCTGATTCAGAACCTCACCAAAGAAAAGGCACAGAACCACTGTGGAGAGAGAGCTTAAATTTCCAGCAAAGCTACACTCATTACATGAGCAGATCAACATTTCTTAATATGAAATATACAGTTTTAATTAGCTCCTGAAAAAATCACTTTTTGTCTAGTTTATTTATTCATTTATTTCAAAATACTTACTGAGTGCCTACCATGTGCAAGGCACCAGACCAAAAAAATTACCCTTGCCCTCAGGAGCAGAAAAGCATTCAGGTGGTAGAAAAAGAGGTGAGCACTAATTAGGGGATAGAATTAGGCTTCATGGAAAAAGTAACATTTGAGTTACCTTTATTATTTAAATAACTTAAAATATTATTTAAATAAATGAGCTCTACTCCATGAGATCATTCAGAGTGTTGTGCATGATCAAAGCTGTAACCCTACTATGTCTCTCTTAGAGATGACCATCTCTTCTATTCACATTCCATCAATCCAATCCAAACTCACATAGCCTCTTCTCAATACAGGGAAAGCTAGAAATACCTGGCTGGGCAGCCATATGCCCAGGAGGAAAAAAAAACAATTGATGTTTTAAAGATAACTAACAAGTCTGCCACAACCTTAGCACAAACCACTTAACCTCTCTGTGCCTCAGTTTATCTTTACGTTCTTGAAGAGGGTAACAATTTCTTGAAAAGGACACAAGAGCACCAATCATAAAGGATTAATAATTAGACATTATTAAAATGAATAACTTCTGTTAATCAAAATATAACAATAATCAGATGAAAAGGCAAGCTACAGATTGGGAGAAGATACCTGCATATGTATAACCAACGAAAGACTAACATCCAGAATATATAAAGAACTCCTAAAAATCAATTAAAAAGAAAAAACTGGAAAACCAATAAGAAAAAGGAAAAGACTTAGGACACTTACTTGGAAATCCAAATAAGCATGTGAAAAGGTAGTTCAACATTATTAATCATCAGGGAAATGCAAATTAAAACTATAATGATACCACTGCAGCCCTACCAGAGGCTAAAATTAAAAGGACAACATCACGTACTGATGAAGAACTGAAGCAACTAGAACTTGTATATATTTCTGGTGGCAATATAAATTCCACTTATATGAAGCTGAATTTTCATTAATATGAGCGTTCACTTGCATGAAGTGAACTAAACTATGGTAACAGAGGTCAAAATGGTGGTTAGTTCCTAGGAGGAAAGTGGATATCAACTGGAAGGTGGCACAAAGGAGGCCTGCTGCAGACATGGACATATTCTACATTTTGATCTGGATAGTGTTTAAACAGGTATATACATATGTAAAAACTCATCAATCTGCACATTTAATATTTGTGCACATTAATAAATATAAATTATACCTCAGTAAAAGAGAAAATGGAAAAACAGTGTTTGTAAGTTGTGAAATGAGGTATGCTACACATTCTGAAGATGCAAGAGGTAGAAATGACTAGACTCTACAACTCTTATCAGCCTTGGTGACAAGAAGATTGTTTCTAATAAAAATTGGTTCTAATAACAGCAAAGCAGAAAGATTGGGAGAGGCAGATGAGTTTGGTTTTGGGATGATGTGCTTGAGAAACTGAGGAGACATCTAGGAGTAACTGCACACATGAGACCAGATAGAACTCAGGCCAGCAGTGGCTAAAGACAGTTCTGGCCCAGAGAGGCAAGTTGAAACAGCAGGCATAGATTACAATACCTAGGAGGAAGTAGTATAGAAAGCAAAGGGCTAAACTGTCCTAGCAAATGACGACATTCAGAGGAAAAGAAAAGGTGAATAAGCTATCAAGGAAGGTAGAAAGAAGCAGTCTACGATATAGAAACAGAATTTAAAGAGCCCAGTGTCTTAGAAGCCAAAGGGAGAATTTCAAGGAGTGGGTAGGTGGCTAACTGTATTAACTGGCCTAGAGAAGTAGCAGAGGATGAAGCTTGTTGGACCTGATGATGAAATCTCCAACGACCTCTGAGAGAATAATTTCATCAGAATAGCAGGTGCTGAAACCAGATCTGAAGGAAGCAAAGAGTGTGGTGAGGATGTAGACACATTGAGTGTAGTGATATTCTTTCAAGAAGTTCATCAGGGATGGGAAGGGAAAAGAGAAACTGTTCACTTGTAGAAATAGTAAAATTGAAGGAAAAGGGCCAATTGAGACTGAAAGATGATGGAGCCAGAGAGGACGAGTAGAGAGCCAAGTCCCAAAGAAGACAAGTGAGCATGGGAGGCAAGGAAGAGACAGTCACTACAGACACTGATGGGGAGTTAAAATAAGCATGAATCTCGGATTGACTGAGAAGTCAGGAGCAGTCATAGAAGAATAGGAAAACAACTGCAAAAGAAACATATGTAAACCTCTAAGCTTCCTAGGTTTGGAACAGGAAGATGTCAAACTAACAAAAATTAATGTTTGGAAGGTTCTCTGACCTCATTTTAATGGAACAGCCTATCTTAAAAGAGCATGTTAGGGCTTCCCTGGTGGCGCAGTGGTTGAGAGTCCGCCTGCCGATGCAGGGGAAGCAGGTTCGTGCCCCGGTCCGGGAAGATCGCACATGCCGCGGAGCGGCTGGGCCTGTGAGCCATGGCCGCTGAGCCTGCGCGTCCAGATCCTGTGCTCCGCAACAGGAGAGGCCACAGCAGTGAGAGGCCCGCATACCGCAAAAAAAAAAAAAAAAAGAGCATGTTAAAGATATTTTTAAAAGGTCCTATTTTAATTTGGTCATTGAAAAATACCAGTGCCAAAAAAACTGCCTTGACAGAAATGAAATAAATTTTTACCAGGCAGGTTCTACAATATGCTTAAAGTGGTTATAAATACTTGATTGGAAAGCAATGTTTTTCTCTTCCTCCTGAAAGATCTATTCCAAGATTAGGAACAAAAATACCAGCAAATGATGGAAATAACAAAATAAGCATATTCTAATGGTTAAACAATCTGGTCTATGGTCCTTACAGACCTTTCTTTATAGTGAGAATAAAAACCACACACTTATCATGAAGAGCAACAAGAACAAAAACTTTCATCACACTTACTGCTGCCAGAAATGCAAAGTGCTTCTCTGAAAACTGGGCAACTCAAGCCAGGTAAACAGATTAAAGCCCACTCAGACTCTGAAGTAGGAGCATTTGCTTGGAAAAACAAGATGCATATCTCAATAGTTACTTTTCCTGGCCAAAGATCTTGCTTAACTCAACTAGCTTGGGCTTGTTTCCATTACTTGAAGCCATACTTTTTAAATAACAAATTAAGAGTTTTTCATTTAGGACAAATTAGTACAAGCAAATGAAGCAGCAGGAACAAGAGCTTTATTTCATTATTTCAGCCTGGGAAATAGCTGTGCAGTTCTCTGTGTGAAGCACCTTAGTAAGAACAGAAGCAAATACTTTTTTTGGTCAGGTTACTGATCCAACCCGCCCAGGATCCCTGTCTCTTATGGTAGCTGTCAAGGAAGCCTTGTAGGGGCCTGTGAAGATGCAACCTTAAATGATGAATTACCCTTAATAGCTAATTTGCCAATTTTGGATTTTATCTGTAAGTAACTCTTCTAAACCTACTTCTTTTTTAACCCACCCAACCAATATGGCAAATGCTTTAAAACAAAGCACAGGTACACACAAACACACAGTGCTTACTATATGCCAGCTATTGTTTTAAGTGCTTTTCACTTAATCCTTAATCCTCATAGGTATTATTATTAGCAGCACTTACAGAAGAAGAAACTGAAGACTGGGAAGATAAGGTGCCTAAGGACACAGAGTTAGAAATGGGCAAAGAGCTGAACTGAACCCAGCAGTTTGACCATTTGTCTATATTCTTAACCATGAGGCCATATCGCCTCTAGTGCACTGCTCTTTGAGTAAACCCATTTCCTTCAAGACTCCAATTCTAACAATTCTAGGTATGGGTAAACAAGTGTGTTTGCCCTGCCACACTGCTTATGATTTTATATATTTTGTACCCTTTTTTCTTCCAGTGTTATTGATATATAATTGACATACAGCACTGTATAAATTTAAGGTGTACAGCATAATGATTTGACTTACATACATTATGAAATGATTATCACAGTAACTTTAGTGAACATCCATCATCTCATACAAATATGACATTAAATAAATAAATAAAGGTTTTTTCCTTGTAATGAGAACTCAGGATTTACTCTCAACAATTTTCATATATAACATACAGTAGTGTTAATTATATTTACAATGTTGTACATCCTTAGTACTTATTTATCTTAAAACTGAAAGTTTGTACCTTTTGACCACCTTCATCCAATTCCACCTCCTCCTACCCCCACCTCTGGTAACCACAAATCTGGTCTCTTTTTCTATATAGGTGTGTTTGTTTGTTTTTGAAGTATGACTGACCTAAAACTCTATGTTAGTTCCTGGTGCACAACATAGATCTGATATTTCTATATATTTTTAAATGATCACCATGACAAGTCTAGTTGTCATCTGTCACCTTACATAGATATTATGTAATTACTGACTATATTCCCACACTGTACATTTTATACCTGTGACTTTTATTTTGTAACTGAAAGTTTGTATCTCTTAATCTCCCTCACTTATCTCACCTATTTCTCTCCTCCCCCCACCTCCCTCCCCTCTGTTTGTTCTCTGTATCTGTTTAGTTGTATTTGTTCATTTGTTTGTTTGTTTTTTAGATTCCTCATATAAGTGAAATCATACAGTATTTATCTTCCTCTGTTTGACTTATTTTACTTAGCATAATACCCTCTAGGTCCATCCACGTTGTTGCAAATGGGAAGACTTCATTCTTTTTTATGGCTTAGTAATACTCCATCATGTATATATACCACATCTTCTTTATCCATTCATCTATTGATGGGCACTTAGGTTGCTTCCATATCTTGTCTATTGTAAATAATGCTGCAATGAACATATGTGAGTGCATATATCTTCTTGAATTAGTGCTTTCTTTTCCTTTGGATAAATAACCAGGAGTGGAATTGCTAGATCGAATGGTAGTTTACCACCCTGTTTGCACTTATGTGAAACCTCCAACGCTGGTTAAACCTTTTTTCAGGACAGGTAACTAGTATGGCAGAAAACATAACATTTGGATATGCTACATTTTAAATAAAAAATAAGATCATGCTATTAATTTAGTGTGAATCCCTTCCCATTCTGTTGACTTGTTAGCCCTTTCTGGCTGTCCAGTTTCTTCCCTGGATCAAAACTATAGTTTTCAGATGTAGCTTGAATTACCACTCTTCACACCATTTTCCATCTTAGAATGGGCTAATAGCTAGATAGATACCCTTATGCATCAGGATAATTTCCTTAGGAATGATAGTCTATCACCCTGTTATGGAATCACTCTGAAGGTACTTAATTTTCACTACCTTTTCCATGTCTTCTCATGGAACTGCACCTGAAAAACTGGCTCTTACCACGTAAGAGATGAGTTCAACAAATACCTTTGAGCACCCACACTTTCCCAGGTGCTGGGTGTGCCACAAACTGTCACGAGTAACCCCATACTTTTGGTTGTCAGGAGACCATGCCTCCAAATGCCTACTCAAAAAATGCCACATACAGTATATGTGCATGCCACATATAGTATATATTTCATCAGTGAATTATACTGATGAAAGTGCTTCCTAAAAATGTCTAATCTAACATTGTATATATCCTCATTACTTAGGAGGTCGGTGAAAGCAAGCCAATCATTTAAATATTTTGCTCCTAAAAAATAAAATGTTTAGCTTAACACTGATTCTTAAAAGACCTCATACAGTACTGAGAGACAGACCACAGGAAATTAATGAAAATGTTTTGTTTTGTTTACTGGTATCATATATTATCAGCAATACATGTATATATACTACATGCAAAACACTACGCTGAGCTCTACTGGGGACAAGATATTTGGGATTACTTACACAGAAACAAATACATAAATCTTTAAAAAAGTATATATATGTATATATGTATACACACACACACATAAAACTATTCTTAAGCTTGTTGGAATCTGTGCTACTTACCAACAAGATAATGTACAGAAAAACACCTTATCCATTAGGTATATCCTGTCCAGAGTTTAACAAAGGAAAAAAAATCACTTGGCTGAGAGTGGAGTTACACAAATTGTTTAAGCAAAAAGACTGAGCTTTGCTTGACTGTTTAGCTTTAGAATACACACCGCTGATATTTAAGCAGCGTAAACTGTGTAGTATCATCGTCAGCGCAAATCATAGGTCTTTATGTGCAATAAGCTTTCCCAAAGAACATCTGGCTAATAGCCAAGCAAAAGTACATAATTTAAAACACTCAATCAGTTTCTTCTGGGGCATTTTTGTTTAGTGTTTAATAGCTTCTCCAGGGACAGGAAAATTACAAAAGTGAATTGTTTTGACATGAGCTAAAATGAGTCACCGCTCGTCACTACATTTTTGAGGATTTGGCATTAATCTTCTGAGACAATAAACCATAAACATTTGAAATAAATATCAATTTTCCTAAACAGTTTAGTAAAGTCAGCCTACTCTTCACACTGGAGCAATAAACTGGTAACCCTAAAGGAAGGCACAAACCTTTTCCCACTTGTAGCCATTTTGTTTTTTCCAAACGTTTCCCGAACATTTCAATGGCCATGTAAGGCCCTGTGACTAAAGCAATGGTAAAGCTTAGTTCATTTTTTTTTAAAATAGCAAGTTAAAAGAATAGTATATACAGTGTAATCCCTGGGTAACTTCCTAATTCATTGTTACCTACTATTTCCATGCAGTATCCCTTGCATGCAAAAGGAAGGAATTCTTAACAAGAAGCCACCCAAACTGGCTTGAGTTTAGACTTCTGGATGCTCCAAGGTCCAGATCCTACCTGCCCTGCCCCATCAGACATGCTCTTGGGCCTAGACAAGTTTCATTTTCCTTTAGATCAATGAACCTAAAATTTTCCTAGATATTAGAATCACCAGAGGAGCTTTAAAAAATCCCAATGCCCGAGGGCACACCAATTAAGCTAGAATCTCTAAGACATAAGCATCTATAATGCTGAAAGCTCTCCAGGTAATTCCAATGTGCAGCCCAGTTTGAGTATCAGTGCTTTTAGACTTGTGTGGGAGAGCGGAAAGAGGCAGGGTTAGACAATGATCAACACCTTTGGTACTTAATGTTTGTTTTGATGAACACTAAATATGGGAAGAAAGGTTGGACTAAATAACTGTTATGAAATTATAGCTTATTAACAACAGAGTTAAGAGTACAAATTCTGAAGCCAAACTTCCTGGGTTGAATCCTGGTTACTTGTAGCCTCTCAGACACAGTTTCTTCAACTATTCAATGGGAATAATAGTAGTACCCACCTTACAGGTTGCTATAAAAATTAAATGAGTTAACCCTATGTAAACGTAAAGTCTTTAGAACAGTATTTTACACAGAGTAAGCACCAGGTATGTATCATTTGTTATTAATATTCTCATTATCACTATCTTTGTTATCCACCTCATTAACATAGATGAGAGTTGAATGATCTCTACTAAATCTAAAAGAGATGAATGGCCTTGATTTCCAGAATTTAATCATTACGAATTTCAAGAATGACATCACCCTATGGAAAATAGTATGGAGGTTCCTTAAAAAACTAAAAATATAACTACCATATGACTCAACAATCCCACTACTGGGCATATACCCAGAGAAAACCATAATTCAAAAAAACACATGCACCCCAATGTTCATAGCAGCACTATTTACAATAGCCAGCACATGGAAGCAACCTAAATGTCCATCAACAGAGGAATGGATAAAGAAGATGTAGGACATATATACAATGGAATATTACTCAGCATAAAAAGGAATGAAATCGGGTCATTTGTAGAGACGTGGATAGACCTAGAGAGTGTCATACAGAGTGAAGTAAGTCAGAAAGAGAAAAGCAAACGTCGTATAATAACGCATATATGTGGAATCTAGAAAAATGGTATAGATGATCTTATTTGCAAAGCAGAAATAGAGACACAGACATAGAGAACAAATGTATGGATACCAAGGGGGAAAGGGGTGGGGTGGGAGGAATTGGGAAACTGGGATTGATACATATACATTATTGATACTATGTATAAAATAGACAACTGATGGGAACATACTGTATAGCACAGGGAACTCTACCTAATGCACTGTGGTAACCTAAATGGGAGGGAATATCTGTATGTGTACGGCTGATTCATTTTGTTGTGCAGTGGAGGCTACACAACATTGTAATGCAACCATACTCCAATAAAAATTAGTAAAAAAAAAAAGTGACATCACCATTATATGTGTATAATATTTTCAATTTTAATTAATTCTTTAATTTTAATAAATATTTACTGAGCATCTACTATGTGCCAAACACTGTTCTGGATGTCCGTTACTTTATAACTTTTCAAAAACCTTTCATGCGTATTTATATTCATTTCATCTTAAAATACTGTCAAGTTGATTCTGACCTTAGAATTTAATAGGATTTCAAAGATACAAAACAACCAGAACACCACAGATGGCATCTTAGGAATGTATAGTAAGAGCTAACTAGTTGAATACTTACTATGTATACGTGCTACTCTAAGCACTCATAGGTTGTAACTCATTTAATACTCATAACAACCCTATAAGGAAGGTACTCTCACTATCCCCCATTTTATAGAAGAGGAAACAGAGACACAGAGAGGTTACAAAACCAATAAATGAAGAACTTAAGAACTTAATGCAGCGAGTCTGGCTCCAGAGTCTTGCTCATCATCCTTGGGATGTTAATGTGCGTTGAGGAAAAATGCCCTGAAGGTGAACCATGGTGGAGTCACAGTCAAGATGGAAGTGGGAGTCCAAAATGTCTATCATAATAATCTTAGGAACAGTGCACCTTGTATGTTATTCTTCACACTTTATCTTGGAAATATTTTGTTGAAGAATGCAATAGGGGCTTAGAAAACAGCTAGAAAAAAAGCAACAACAGTAATCACAACAGCTACCACACAGATTTCACAAAAACCTAAAATCTTTATATACCATAACTTTTAATTATTTTAATTATATAGTCAATATAATTTACAAAGAACTTCTTTGTAGAAAGAATTACTTGGAATATTTCCTATATGACCTTAAAACATGTGATTTCCATTTTTAACTCTAGTGTGTTTGTAATGCTCATTAAGGCTAAAAAGATATAGCACAGTAAGAAATCACCAAAACACCTGCAAAGTGTAATAATTTGGTATTGGAAACCAGTGATCTGCTTTTGAAAACTGTAACCAAATGTTCTGTTCAAAATAAAACTGAACAGACTTTTTATATGATACAAAATAAACATAAACATCAATGAACACCAGAAATTACTTCCTCTAAAAAAGATATTTTTAGATGAGAAGAAATGAGTTCCTAGTTTAGGCCTTTAAATAAATGCACACATAACATCTCCATTTAATATAAACAAAGCACATCTATTGCAGCTGCCTCTAAGGCCCTAAATAAAAAAGAGTGTTTACATTTTTTCTTTACATGTATTCAGCCTTTCTCAGGTGATTTGAAATACCAAGAAAAATTTCATTTGTATTAATAATGATCATCTAATAACAGAATTGCTTGAAATGTACCTAAACTTCTATGAAAGCTTCAGACTCAGTGTTCATGGAATATACCTCATTTAATTGTACCTTATTCTGACATTCTTGTGTAATAGTCCAAGTCATATTAAAACAAAACTACTAGGATGATGTGAAAAATGCATACATGTTTATGTGTGAGTGTGTGTATGCATGTCAAAAGTCGATCTGTGAGAAATCTGTCACTACAGAAGAAAAATTTTGTTTAGCTGATCTTCCTAGGTTTCTATTTTTAAAGGAAGAAATTTTGAAAAGGATGAGATTGGACGTAAAGAATCAGACAAACATGGCCCCTGGGCATTGTGTAATTCCATATAAAACAATTTATTTGAAATATCTTTCATTCCATATACCCACGACATACCTCTAAAAATAAGGCAATCTACAATATAGAAGTGCAGTTTCTTTCTCTAACAACCTTTTTAAAATGTCAAAATATGCAACAAAAATAATGTATCACATCTAAACTCTCAAATAAGCAACCAAGAGTTCTTTTGAATGTTTCCTTCTTTTTTGAGAGTCTGATAAGTTAGATTAAGTCTATTTAGAAATACATTTTGATGGCTATTTCAAGGAATAAAAAACCCAATGTTAGAATAAATATAACATTAGTATGAGGAATCCAAACTGGAATTAGGATATCTTTTATTAATACCATCAGTCCTCAATTATTCATGGTGATTAGACAACAAGGAAAACTTCATTTAGTCATGAGCACTGGATACTTCCATGGTGGTCTGTTTTGCCACGTACACTTAAGCAGAAAGCTTTGACACACAATAGGGGTGTCTCCTACAGAATTCCCCTATAATCTCCATCTCTCATTCTAGACATCCCCTTTCTGGAAAAGGTAAAATAAGAGAAAGTGATATGACCAGAAAATAGGAAACTAAGTATAACCAGTTCAGAACCTCACTGCTTTCCATTAGTCTCAGAAACAAAACTTTGTTCTTCTACTTTCACTGTCCTAGATTTCTACTCAAATATACATCACCTAAGTACTCCACCAAAAGGCATCCATTATCTTGGCAATAATGGATTAGTGAATCTTCAGCGAATATAAACGATCCAAGATCTAAAAAAGTACTAGTACAGAAAATTCAAAATTTGGTGTCAGGCAAATGAACACAAATTATTGAGATATAGAAAGCAAAACTTTCAGTTGCCCCCACCCCTTTTTAAATTTTGTTTCGAACTGTACTTATTGCCAAAGCTATAGAACGGTGGTCAGCAAACTTTTTTTTGTAAAGGACCAGGTAGTAAATATTTTAAGCTTTGTAGGCCACAGTCTTGTTGCTACTATTCAATTCTGCTGTTATAGCAGGAAAGCAGCCAATAATATGTAAACAAATGGGTGTGGCTGTGTTCCAATCAAACTTTATGGACATTAAAATTTGAATTTCATGTAATGTTCACATATCATGGAATATTATTCTTATTTTGGAATGTTATTCTTATTTTCCAATTATTTAAAAATACAAAAAACATTCTTAACTTGTAGACAGTACAAAAATTGATGGTGGGCAGGCTATAAAACTTAGTCATGTCTTCTCTCTGTCATGTCCTGCTTTATTATACATGTAAATGTATACAGAAATTTCTGACTACAAACAAAACACTTTGTTTACATTACCTTCTTAGGTATCCATTTTAAAGCATGAGATCAGACAAAAAAAAAAAAAATGTACCATTGATGCCAATCCTAATAAAGCAGGATACTGGGAGAGAGGTACAGAATAATTGAGTTCTATATCACTGACACATGTTTAAATCATATTTACAGATATATACATATTATAAGTTCTTTGTTCATGCTAATATTATTCATTGTCAAGGCCCAAATCAATAATAACATCAATGGATTTTTTTCCCCACAACCTGAACAACTAAAATTAAGTCTTATTAAGAAGTTAATTAAACTTAGACACATAAAGGCTGGTAATATCCTTTGCCATAATCATTTCTGAGCAAACAAAGTGAAAAAAAAATGTTCTGAGAAACAAATTATGTTTCTCTGTAGTACTTTTCTCTAATATAACAATGGACCATAATTAAATTTTAGAGACTTAAAACACAGTTCTTGTTTATTAGCCATGTACGATACACAATTGGAAATGGGCTTCAGTGCACTTCGTATATACTGATTTCTTTTTTGATTTAAGAAAATTATTTTTTCAAAGTAAATCATTGTGCTTTCAGTTTGTTAGAAGGTAAATACTGATTAATACATAGTTTGTGAAGCCAAAACAACAAACAATTGCCCTTTAAGGTAATTTGTGAAATCTCAAACTACTGAGCAAAGGTTTAGTTGCTATGGCAACAAATACATCCTAAACATTGTCATTGCAGAATTATTTAAAAGAAGAGCATGCCTGAAGACAGTAATTTGGGTCCCATTCTTCTAGTCTCAGGCCTTCAAAGTGACTGTTTCTAAGTGCTTCCCTACGTTTTTTTGTTACTTTAATAAAAGGTCCTGTTTCCTGACTAAATCCTGTCTTTCCCCTTTGGGAACCTTTGTCTCAAGACCTATGTATGGAGTGAGAACAGCTTAAGGTGACTGCCATTCATGAAAAAACAAAACAAAAACAAAAACAAAACCCCTAGAAAACATAAACATTCCACACACAGAAATGCTGTACTAATGGGGCATGCAGACTTTTTAAAGTAAAACAGCCCCTCTATGGAAGAGCACATCAATTTTGCAGCTAACATTAGTGCAACAAATTTTCCCTTGCCTTCCTATTGCCATATGCCTGCCATTTTCTCCCTATAGTTTCCATTCACTGTTTCAAACATATGTTGCCACTTATTTGCCAGGAAAGGAATCTCTGAACTAACCCCTTTATGTATGATGAAATGGCAGACGGAACGGAGCCAGAGACAGCACCATTAGTAGTTATTCACACTTCTGTTTTCTCTTAACTTCCTTTTCTCTAAAGTTTATTCCTCATGTTAGGAGGGATGTGTAATCATAAAGATACCCTTGACTCATACTTTAGAATATGGAAGCACAGCAATTCCCTGTAGCAGAAAATGGTTCTCTCTTCCACCGAGCTGCATACCTCCGCTACAGAAAGCCTATCTTTACAGCCTAGAGCCTGACAAACACAGGTAAGAGGCTCCTTTGTCAAACCCTCACCAACTATCAACATTCTTTTCTAGTAATCACTGCTAGAGTTTAACCAACATTTAACCACAGTCATTTAATAAGGCACCTGTTCCATGGGTTCAGGTTGCTAGGTGATTAATTGCCCTGAGTCAAGAGGAGAAAACACCATGGAGATTAGTTAAGAGGAAGGGGTTTTCCACTAAAGATGAAGGGAATTTATGGAGATAAAGTGGGGAAGTCTGGTGTTATAAGTACAGCAACAAGAAATGAATGCTATTTCAGTCTGTATTGATTATCCTCTTTTGGCTTACTGAAACCAATCTATAGGCCAAGAAACAACGCCATGGATTAATAGTTATGTTACGGTTGAACTAAGTTCCTTAAACTGTATCTGGCAAACACTACCAGGAACTTGGCCTCTTCCGGAAAAGGAGGCAAAAAATAAGCTCTTGTCCATAGCAGAAAGGAAATACAGTACCGTGAAGAACCCACAAATACTACCATTCACGTGTTATGGGATATGGTAAAAAATAAAAAACAGTCCTGCTGAGCGACAGCCCACTAAATCTATGAAGCCAACTGCAAAGCTGGATGAAGTATGATTCATTCTTTAAAGGGGGATGTTTTCAGCTTTTCCAGTCATGAACATGGGTGACTGCAAGTTGCTTAAAAGAACATGCTGTCATGCTTAAACCTGGGAGAGCTAAGAATAAAATATATTAAGCTTAACCCTCCGGGCCACATAAAATACATACAAGTATTCTCTGGATTATGAACACCTGACTCGTGAACGTTCCCTCTATATAAAAAGACAATCTACATTCTGCTCAAAAGGATGACACCTGGAGGGCAAGAGTATTTCCAGAGCTACTTAATTTTCCTCAGGCTAGCCAGCCAGGGGCTGCCATGGATATGATAGGGAGGTATTCACCTGGAATCCAAAGTGGGAACCTGGAACACATTTACTAATAAATATCACGTGTTATGTAAAACATAGGCTCCCAGCTAGTCCACAAAAAGCTAGCTGACCCGAATTATAGTTTAAATTCTATACATTTGCAAGAATATTGTTCTCCACTACAGGCTGTAATAATCACATTATAGATAAATCTTGTGAGCTATGATATGATTGTGCTACAATATCACCATACTATCACAATTACCTAAATACAGGCTTTCAGCATTATTATGGGTTTAGTAAGTCTCCTTGTGCTAATCTGGGAACCAACTCTCTACTTAATAACTTAATAACATCGTTTCTATTGGGAAATATCTTACAAATGAAACTTTCAAATCTTTTTGCGAGATGGGGAAATTCCTACATTTTGAAGGTTAAAGTATTCACTTTCCTTCTTGCTATAAGAATCCAAATTGCCCTAAAATCTATATAAATTCAGCATTATGCCATGTTTCTTCTATGAGCAAGAGAAACCATAAACAACACAGACTTTAAAAGCATAAAAAACAAAAAAACAAGAAATGGTTATTCATGGAAAGAAGAGACCAGCACACAAGCACACAAGAGTAATGTGGATAGTAAATCTGCCCTCCAGCCCCCTCTGGGGCCAGATCTGGCACCAGACCAGCTCCTCCTTAGTGACTGTACATTTTATGTTGCCCACAACAGAGGATCAAATTGGGTGGAACTTTATTTTACCTGAACTCCTAAGTGCCACCTTGTCTCACACCTTTCTAGATGCATAACTTCTTCCTCTACACAGAAAGGGCACTTCATTTATGCACGTTGTGTAATTCACTTAGTTTTTAACCAGTATATCTTTTTCTCCATATTTTTTAAACTAAATTTATTTATTTTTTATTTTTGGCTGCGTTGGGTCTTTGTTGCTGCGCACGGGCTTTCTCTAGTTGTGGCGAGCGGGGGCTACTCTGTTGCGGTGCGTGGGCTTCTCTTGTTGCGGAACATGGGCTCTAGGCATGCGGGCTTCAGTAGCTGTGGTGAGCAGGCTTTAGAGCGCAGGCTCAGCAGTTGTGGCGCACGGGCTTAGTTGCTCTGCAGCATGTGGGATCTTCCCGGACCAGGGCTCAAACCCGTGTCCCTGCATTGGCAGGCAGATTCTTAACCACTGTGCCACCAGGGAAGCCCTTTTCTTCCATATTAGTACCTCCCTAACCAACCCTTAGCTGTAAATTCCCTGAAGCAAGGGATCTGTCTTATTTTTCCATATAGCACTAAACTTTGGATATAATAGCACAGAGAAAAGGAACAAAGTTTATTGGAGCCTAATATATGCTGGTACTATGTTAAATGGCTTTCTTCCCCTCAGATTTGTCTCACTTAACACAGTAGGTATTTAATAAATGAATACTGAATGTTTAGTCACCCAGCTTCAATAAAAAGAAAACTGTAAAGAAACTGATAGAAACATTTGTGGATTCAGTAAAGAGAGAATAAGATTTTTTACCTTCAAAATGCCTTTGGGGTTGGTGGTAAAATCTAACTAAAATATCTATGTATTCTGTGAGGGGTGTTGGTAAACAAAAACTGTTCTCAATTAGCATGGAACTCTATTTTACAGAGATAAGTATAAATCAATTATCTATAGAGCATAAAGACTTGTGGAGAGTCTACAAAATGGACAACACTATTTTGGGGCTTACCATCCAAAAATACCTAGATTCTAAAAATATTGTTCCTGGAGATGGAGACATGAAGGCAGAAGGATGTGTCTTGAGAGTCCCCAGATTTCCTCATAGGAACACCTTGAGAGGACAGACACAGAGCATGCTGCATTCATCTAAACAAGGCATTGCCATTCCTAGTCACCTTTGCACACGCCACCCACTTGGTCTTCTTTGGGAACAGCCCATATGCTTTGTTGTATGAAGGCTGACCACGGCCACGAAACATGAAAACCTGACTTGGGATGAGGGCTGAAAACCTATTCACCCAACTTTTATGGACTTTGAGTTGTTCCCTCCTGAAAATCATCTTCAGAATCTCATTCCTGCACTTCTTAGCTGAGGATAAAGCTAATGCAATATAGTGATAGGAAAACACAGCACAGACACAAGCAGCTACTAAAACAAACACTTGCACACACATGCATGCACTCACATCTATCTAATGATATGCAAACAGAAATAATGGTTTCTATGATATTTAAAACAAATTTAGCTACTAAATTATCAAAAAAAGCAAGGATCTGGCAATAAAATATGGTAACATTCCAACAAATAGCCTTAGGCAGGTGACTTGTTTCTCCCAACTAGAAAGTTTAGGCTTTATCAAAATCAGAAAACACTGTCAGCAGAACCCTCAATAACATTTCTATCCGTTGAACCTCTTCAATTTTGTTACTACTTTGTTTCTATTCCAAAACTAGTTTCCATTTTTAAGGGTAAAAGAATGATAGTGAATTAAGAGCAAGGGGAGATAGGAAATAAGTAAGCTTATTATATGAACTTTCTCTAAATTAGAAGTATAGTATAGTATAGTATAGTATAGTATAGTATAGTATAGTATAGTACAGAAGGTACACGAAGAACCCAAGCCGGCTTTTGCGTTGAGATCATTGTTTGAATGCTGTGAACTTAATTTTAGTTTTTATGGCACCATAGGGCACAGAGGACAAAGTCCAGGGTCCTCCCTGCCCCACATAAAGTTAGGACTACAAACATCTAAACCATCAGTGTTAAAGGTGACTAAGAAACAAAACCAACCTCCAGGAACAATAAGGAAAACTACTTTCCTTGAACTGTGGCATTGGGAGAAAGGGAAGAAATAAACTCCACTGAGAATTTACAATAACAAGCTACCCAACATGAGAATTTGCAGCCCAAATTCACACTACCTGGGTGGTCCAAAAACAAAAAATAAAAAGCCTAGAGATTCTGGGCTGACAATACTCCCTGGCACCTGGCAAAAAAAAAAAAATCCTCTCTAGAGGAAGCCACCTTCAACCCAGGGTTCAAAGAATTCCCACATATAAAGTCTAACATGTATGAGTTCATATTAAAAAAAATCCAAAAACACACTAGAAAATAATGCATAATGATTGAAAGCCGGAGAAATCAGAATCAGAACTGTTGATAAAGACATCAGATATTTAAATTATCAGACAGTGTGTAAAACATACTTAATATATGAAAGATAAAAAAGGGGATTGAAACTTCTAGTTAAAAGAGTAACAGACTATAAAAGGCCAAACAAATTAGGAAAGAAAAAAATTGGAAATGAAAAACTGTAACTGTAGATCAGCAATGAGAATTAGTGAACTGGAAGAAAAATCTGAAGAAATAATAAAATGCAGCCTGAAGAGCTAGAGATGGAACAAGCGAAAGAATAGTTGAAGGATATGAAGAACAGAGTAAGAAGGTCTAACATGTGTCTAAGTTTTAAAAGGTAAGGAGACAAAAAATTATTCAGAAGCCATATTTGAGGATTTAACATTGAGAATTTTCTAGAAGTGAGGAAAGAAACCAATTCACACATACAGGAATCTTAAGCCCAGAAAATATAAAATAAAGAACTCTATGCTTAAGAATATCATAATGAAATGGCAGAATATCAGAAGACAAAGGAAAAATCACAAAAGCAGCCAGAAAGAAAAGGAATGACAATTAGGCTGATGATTGACTTTTCAACATTAACATGGGAAGCCAAAAGTCAGTGGAATATTACTCTCAATGTCCTGACAGAAATGGTGTCAACCTAGAAGTCTATGCACTGTAAAAATCTTCCTAAGAACAAGGGTAAAATATAGACATATTCAAATAAATAAAAAGAGAGAGTGTGCAAAAAACACACTTCCACTAAAGGAACTTCAGAAGTATGTATTTAGATTGAAGGAAAGTGATCCCAGATGGAAGTATGGAATAAAAGAAGGAATGATGAGCAAAGAAAGTGGTAAATATGTTGGTACATCTAAACCAACACTGACTAAAAGAACAATAATAGGTAATGATAATATCTTGTGGAATTAAAAAAAAGAACTAAAGTATATTTCAACAGTAATATAAAAATTGGGAGGGTATGCTTAAAGTGTTCTGAAGTCCTTAAAGTTTTTGGAGGATTAAAATTGTGATTAGCTTTAGACTTTGAGAATTTAACTTGTGAGGTAGAATGTATAGGCTAATTAATTCCTAATAGAATAGAAATAGTATATGACTTCCAAAGTAGAGAGGGTGAAAATGAAAAATAAAATCCAAAAGAAGCCAAGAAATGAGATAAAACAACAGCAAAAAAGGTGGTAAAAAACAGAACCATCAAATAAGATGACAAAAGTAAAACCAAATACATCAATAATCACTGTAACATAGACTAAATACATTAAAAGACAAAGATTGTCAGATTGGATTAAAACAGTTCTAACAATAATAATAATTCCCAACTGTATGCTGTTCATAAGTGACTCAAACATAAGAATATAGCAAAACTGAAAGTAAAAGTTTGGAAAAGAGACATCATCAAGCAACCACTAACCAAAAGAAAGGTTATACAACTATGTTAATATGAGACAAAAGGGACCTTAAGGTGGAAAGCGTCTATAAAGAGTCACTATATAATGTGAAAAGATTCCATTTTCTAGGAATAGTTTGAACGTACATGCACATAAAAATATGGTCTCTAATAACTATAGCAAGAATTGACAGAAACACAAGGACAGACTAATCCACCACCACAGCGGAAGAGTCTAACACACCTCTTAAGTCATTAATAAATCAAGCAGACAAAACTCAGCAAGGTTACAGAAGATTTTAACTACATAATAAGCAAGGTTTATTTGTAGTGAGGATGATGTTCTTAACTCCTACAGAATATACATTCTCTTTAAGCAGATAGGGAACTTGTACAAAAACTAAACACAGTGGGACCATAAAGCAAATCATAACAAACTTCGAAAGGCAGATAACAACTGACCATATTTTCTGACTATAACGTAATCAGTGACAAAAAGATCTCTCCCTCCTGCCCCAAATATATGCTTAAAAATTAAGAAGCACAACTTTAAATAACTCATGAGCCAAAGAGAGGGATCAAAGCCCAATAAAATCACGGGGAAAAAAGAAACAAACTAAAGTCCTTAGCAAAGCTATTTTTTGTACTGAAATTTATGAAATCTCAGAACTGACCCAATGAAGACAATCACAGAATTTCTTTTCCCTGGAAGTTGAAAAGTGAAGATAAAAGTGTCTGTCTCAACAAAAAGCATTCTGAGAAGATTCTCTTCTCAACTTTACCTTCCACAATCAGTAAATAAAATTGCCGATAGCTAAGTACTTAAGAAGGTGAACCTAAAACATAAAGAACCTCCTCCAGTGTCAGTAATGGATCAAACAGGTACCTCTGCAAAGGACATTATCAAAACGAACAAACCAACCAATTCATTCATTCATTCGGCAAGTCATTCATTCATATTCAGAGTTTGTGTGTATGATATGAGCAGCCTTGGGAGGTCTTTACCCAGCTACCAACTTTTTCTCTGAGGAGAAGCTTTGATAAATCATAATTACTTATCAAGTAAATGGCTCAAGAGAGCCATTCTTTTAATAAAGCTAAAAGAAATTCTCCTGCTTAAGTAAAACATTATACATCTATTTTATTTTGATTCTCAGAAAAGACCTTTAAAACTTTTCACTAGAGGCTACTCCACACCCTCACTTGTCCAAGGATTATACCTAAAAGAAGCATTAACATACGAATGTATAACAAGGATGGAGTATTCCTAATTCTATTTTATGGATATTGCAGCTCAATATGCAACTGAAAAGAAACTTTCCAACAAAGCCACTTAAAACTGCTTTCAGTATGTTACTCAACTGCTCGAAAGCTGCCAATGGCATCCTACTGTCTACATTAAGTTAAAACCCCCACTGCTTGAATTTTAAGACCCATTTATAGTCTGGCCCCACCCTTTGCGACCACTCTCTCCTCCAGGGCTGCAATGTATACCACTTGTACAACTGTCTGCAGGGGCCCCAATACTGCTCAACAAGAGCCAGTCAGTGACTACAGTCAATCCAGGGTCCCTTTGCTCTGCCATTCTCCTTCCTGGAATTACATACTCACCCTTCAAGGTCCAGATGAACCTTATCTTCTGTTATGAAGACCGCCCAGATATTTCTAAGTCTAACTGATACTTTTGTAAAAATTCTTACTTCACCAAAATCAGCATCCCAATTTCATATTAATTGGTTTTTGGCTTTTGTTTATTTGTTTCTTCTATCTACCCATCAAAATCTAGGCAGGGTCATGCTTTATACTCTCTACCCCCGTCACCATGAACTTAGCACAGTGATAAATACTCACAGAAGGTGCTCAACAAATATATGTTGAGTGCTTCTTAAAAGAACATGGCCGATGCAGACTAGGCCTAACTTCTTTATGCCTATAAGTCATCACAAGAGCCCCCCCCCAACAGTATTCCCTTTGATATCCCACATCCTTCAATTTAGAAGGGAAAATGTAATATCTTTTTCGTTCGCTCAATTCCATTCCAGTGAGCAAGTATCATGAATAAAGGTTAATTTTTTTCAAGATTTTTCATCATATTTTCTCACTGGCACTACCTAATTGGAGAACACAGGCCCTTTCATCCCATCAGGAGCATAAAAATTCTTCAATGTTGTACATGCGAAAGCCATGCATCAGCTGCCAATCCCCCTCCCATCCATCTTGCTACTAACATATTGGCATAAATGACTGATGATAATCCTCATTCCCAAAAAGTGCTATTAGTTGTTGAAGGTCACAATGACTGGACAAAAAGAGAACACATATAGCCTTTGGGAAGTAGATTTCCATTCCTGATCTAAAAATTTGAATTTTATTATTGTTCATTTCCCCTTGTAGTTGTTAGTGAGCATACATAAAAGCCTGAATGTGTACTTGTGTAGCATGTAGTGTATGTGTGGTTATGAGCAAAAAGGAGGGAAGAAAGAGGAAGAGAGTTAGACATATGTTCCACAAGGTTTCAGCAAACAACAGCCATAGTTAGAGGATGGATGGATGGATGGAAAGAGTCTAATTTTAACCAAAAGTCAGTCAGCACCTATCAGAGGTGAGGCAACACCTCAGCCATTTTCATATTTTGAGTCTACTGATATACTAAAAAGAGGAAATGAAATGCCAATGTAAGTTCATGAACTCATGCTAATTTTATTTTATTTATTTATTTAAAAATCATTTATTTATTTATTTATTTTATCTTTGCGTTGGGTTTTCGTTGCTGCACGTGGGCTTTCTCTAGTTGCAGTAAGCAGGGGCTACTCTTCATTGTGGTGTGCGGGCTTCTCATTGAGGTGGCTTCTCTTGTTCCGGAGCATGGGCTCTAGGTGTGCAGGCTTTAGTAGTTGTGGTGCACAGGCTCAGTAGTTGTGGCTTGCAGGCTCTAGAGCACAGGCTCAGTAGTTGTGGCGCACGGGCTTAGATGCTCCGTGGCATGTGGGATCTTCTTCCTGGACCAGGGATCGAACCCGTGTCCCCTGCACTGGCAGGTGGATTCTTAACCACTGCACCACCAGGGAAGTCCCGTGCTAATTTTAAATACTTGCATTTAGCAAAGAACTTTGAATTTTTGTATTGAAAGATAAGGTAATGAAATATAATTGAGCTATTCATAGGTTTTGAAAATTTTATAGAATAAGTGGCATAGACTAGTAATGAGACAAATAAGCAATCTTATTATAAACTTATCATTTCTGTCAATCTTATCAGAGTATATCAGCACTTGGAGATAAATCTCAGAGTCCAAATTTGAGGTCACTCAGAGTCGACACCAGTGACGACTCTCCAGATTCTCAGTGTGAATAAGTGAGCTGGAACATGGACATTCTGGCATCACTAGGGCAGGAGCCATTCATGGTAACTGAAAATTGATTCTATGTGTTTCAGAACTAAACTGGATCAGTCTTCATTAGACTGATTATATTTAAAAAGAAACCAGCTCTATTTTAAGTTATGTTTTGCCAAGAGGCAAGTGTTAGGAAGAAACTCTGCCCCTGCAGTTTTTACTCCTCAAGTCCTCAGGCTGTCAGAGCACTATCATGACAGACTTTTCCCTACTTGCACGATTAAGTACACTCCCATGGGGAAATTTCCCTAGCAAATCATATTTGTGATCAAGGAAATTACAGAAACTTGATTAAATGGAAGAAAGAATAGTTTCCACATCAAGACTTAATCAGTATCATGTTGATTTAAAAGTACAAGGCCAAAATCTATCACTGCAAATATCCTGCACACACTATCCTGCACACATACTTGTCTCCATGGATATGAAATAAATGGCACATAAAATGGACCAAAAGCTAACAGTCAATGAGTGGGAGTAGTGTGTACATGATCATCATCTCTTTTTCTTGCTGGATCCAAAGCACTTCTTTGCAGTCATTTCCTCATTCAGCAGGTTTGTGGAATGCCCACTATGTGCAGGACATTGTGCTTGTCCTCATATAGAATCTCACAGAGAGGGAAGGAGGCTTGAAAGATCAAGGTAGAGGGCTGGGCAGAATAATCACCACATATTAGGCTCTCAATAAATGACAGCAATTCTTTTCCCTTCTCTTCCCACTCCTTAAATCTTCTTTGGACCATGAAACTTAAGTCAGAGGGATTTTAAGAAGATATTTGATAGGATTCTTAAATCTATGTCATAATCTGAAAAGATTAAAGAACATACAGATTCAGAAGTTGGCAATAAATGAAAACAGTTTAAAACACAGTATGGTAGGATTTTTAAGTGATCCTTTCAATATGATTTCTATTACTGTTACTGTTGTTTTGATGCTTATAGTGACATAAATAATTAGAGAAGGGGAGAAGACAAGAAGGAGGAAAGAGAAGAGGGAAGGGAGGGAAGAGAAGAGAAAAGAGAGAGAAGAAACTGTACAAAGCAGAAACACTTCAGAGTTCTGCAGCAGAAAAGGCATCACACACTGGCCTGAGCTCTGCCCCATCTGCGTGTCCCTGAACAGGCTACTGCACAGCCTGAGTTTCAGTTTCAGTTATTCAGTTATAAGATGAGGGAAGCTGACCAGGTGATCTCCAAGATCCATTCTCACTCTACTATCCCATGGTGCAAGCATAATGAAGTAGGTGGCAGATAGGAGAGATACAAAGTTCTATGACTCCAGGCTTAGTACTGTTTACCCCCAAGACCAAATTTTACTACAAGACACTGAGTGTGATTTCTACCAGAGGTTGCTGAAGTCAGTCTGCAATTCAAACCCTGGTGCCACTCTTCACTTCCTCTGTGATCTTTCACAGGTTACTTCACCTCTCTGTTCCTCAGTTATCTATCCCACAGGGTCATTATGTGGATCAAAGTTGATATTATATGTAAAGCATACAGTTCATGGCATCCATTAAACAATAAATGTGTTATATATTATTGTTGTTATTATAACAAAGATAATATAAACAAAACCAACATAGGATAGAAGTGATTAACCCAGATTATCACGGGAGCAGTGCATGATGAAAATACTTAGGTGTGTGGTTGTTCATTAGGAGGCTGGTGATCAGTAAGCTCAATGACACAGTAGTTTGATGTGGTTGCCTAAAATGCTAAGAAAAATTAAGGTTTACACACACACACTCACACACACACATACAGAGAGAGTCTGTAAGTCTATAAAGGGGAAGTAACTATACTTGGAAGTAACTTGTTCATTCTGAGCACCAAACCATTAGACACAGGGTGTGAAAGGACTCAAATTATATCAAATAGGAACAGCTGATGACTGAGGACAAACTGTCTTCAAATATTTAAAAAACTGTCATGTTAGAGCAATGTATTTGTTCAGTATGGCTTCACAGAAAGATCAGGAATGTCAGTGGAAGTCAGAGGAAGCCAATTTTTAGTTCGGAATGGAATGGACTTGTTGAGGAAGTAACAAATCGCTGGAGCTCTTCAGCTCTGACTAATGACAACTTGACTGTGTATGCACCAACTCCCAGAAGAACAGTGAAATTCTTACTCGAGAGATATTTCAATTTAAGGGTGAACACAAGACTTTTGACCTCGCTCCCGAACCTGAACCTGTATTTTATGATATAAATTGGATGCCTAGTGGCATAAATTATAAAAGGATTTCTCATATACAGAATAACCAATTGGCAAGCATGCAAGACAATGTTGTTAAGTGACAGAATTAATATTAAAAGCTCAGCTCTCTCCATTAAATTTTTGACCAGAGTTGTCAACCCATTACCAACCTTGGTGGCTTGAGTTGATTACGAGATCTTTAATTTAAAAGAAATGCAACAGGGCTTCCCTGGTGTTGCAGTGGTTAAGAATCTGCCTGCCAATGCAGGGGACATGGGTTTGAGCCCTGGTCCGGGAAGATCCCACATGCCACGGAGCAACTAAGCCTGTGCACCACAACTACTGAGCCTGCGCTCTAGAGCCTGCGAGCCACAACTACTGAGCCCATGTGCCACAACTACTGAAGCCCGCACACCTAGAGCCCGTACTCTGCAACAAGAGAAGCCACCTTAATGAGAGGTCTGCGCACCGCAACAAAGAGTAGCCCCAGCTCACTGCAACTAAAATGAAAGCCCGCGCATAGCAACTAAGACCCAACGCAGCGAAAAAAAAAAAAAAAAAGATAAATAAATTTTTAAAAATAAAAGAAATGAAATAAAAATATTGCATTTTTAATCCATAAAGTGGATAACTTGCTCATTAATATTCCAAATTAGTTCCGTAGTTAGTATAAACCTAGGTACGTTACACTAATATTAATTAGGATTTCAGACACATTCTTTTTGACAGTTGTAATCACATTGCTTAATTAACCATTTTTGATTTTTCAAGTTTCCCAGCAGAGACATGCAGACCCATAAAACATAGTGGCTGGACCAGCAATTTACTGTTTGACCTTGGGGCAAGTCCTTTTAACCTCTCCAAGATCCAATTATCTCATCTACTTAAAAAGGGAGAACAAAGAGTGGTAATAAGGAGCGTAGATGGTTTTTAAGGCCTTTTACACTATAAAATGTGATTTTATAAAATGATTATCCTTCGTAATAAAACTCAAAGCACATTTCTTATTTCTTAATTTGTTCGTCATTTTTCCCAGTGGAGACATCTTTAGCCATAATGTAGGGAAGTGAAGCATTTAGTCTATAAAACCATCACTGACTGCTCTGTGAGATAGTTTTATTCTGTCTTTCTGGGGTTTTGAACAAGTTGCCTGACTGAGGGAAAGGATTTTACAACTAGAAGCCACCTTCACATCAAGTAATAATCAACTATAAATAATGGACAAAGCAGAATCAGGGACAGGAGGGAAGAGCATAAAATGTCTCTTTCATAAAAATAACCTTAGAATGAACCATTTTACTCTCACTTTTTTTTTTTTTACTTCCTAAATGCTTTATTTCCTTAGGCCTTCTAGATCCATTTCAATGAGTTTATATGATTAACAGTTTATCCTCATGCATTGTTATATTTGAGTTTCCAATGATAAAAGAAAATATAAATTCAACTCACCCATCTGTTTCACCCTTAGTTGGCCAACTATTCCAATAACATCCTAAACTGTCCCAATGACTTCCAACTAAAAAACCTGTTCAATTGTACTTTATTTATTTTATTTTTGGCTGCGTTGGGTCTTTGTTACTGCTCGCAGGCTTTCTCTAGTGGCGGTGAGCGGGGGCTACTCTTCGTTGTGGTGCGCGGGCTTCTCATTGCTGTGGCTTCTCTTGTTGCAGAGCACGGGCTCTAGGCACATGGGCTTCAGCAGTTGTGGCTCGCAGGCTCTAGAGTGCAGGCTCAGTAGTTGTGGCGCATGGGCTTAGTTGCTCCGCAGCTTGTGGGATCTTCCCAGACCAGGGATCAAACCCGTGTCGACTGCATTGGCAAGTGGATTCTTAACCACTGCGCCACCACGGAAGTCCCCAATTGTACTTTGAACCCATAGGTCTTCCTCCTTTATATTTAGCCTGAAATCAAGCTCCACAACTATACAGAAAAAACTGTCAGAGTAGTTTCTTTTAAAACGCATTACTTAAAAAAGACATGGAGTATCAACTAGTTTACAAGGTCCCTTTAAAAAAATGGATTGAACAAAGTATTAAGAACAATCTGTACTGGCAAGGGACAAAGAAGATGACCTAATATGTCTCTTCCATCTAATTTCTGTGACTCAAGGATTTTTTTTTTTACTCTTGCAGCAATACTTGTGAGTTCAACAATTTCACAAAACTATTATTAGTTACCAAGGAAACACAAAATGTTTGCAGGAATAAATAAGCAAATGGACTGGACCTAAATAGCAGGCTTTTCCTGCTTCTCATTTAATAATCTTATGGTGATGTCATATTATCAATCCTTCATTCTCCCCAAGTCATTCTGCTCACCTACTGGCATGCTCACTAGAGTCCCATAGTCAACTCATAGCATCCCACGTAAACCAAGAATAGGAGGTCTCTGATCAACAGAAGAGTCTCCATTAAATATGGACTTCCTTGTTTCATTTGTTAAAGAAAAACCATGGTGATGTCAGTGGTTGGCTTTATGACCACCATTTCTAGGGAAAATATGCAAATATATGCTTTTAAATGACCCGATATCTACAGAAAAGCCAGGAACATTAATATAAAAAGGTAAAAAGAAACAATACACAATTATGGCCCAAAGTACGAAAACAATTATGCTTTACAAATGCTTAGAAAAAGACCAAAAGGAAACACAGTACATGGAATTGTTAATAGTTGGCAGTATTCATGTGGTAGAACTAGTTGTAAAATGTCTTTTTGACTTTTCTGCATTTTCCAAATTATGACATGGGCACTGAACTATTTTTAAGTTAATTTTTAAAGCCACAAAATAGCATTCATTTTAATGTTAATAAAGGGCTTCCCATTCCCTAACATTACCACTGACACTGTTGCTATCAGCCCAAGTTAACTCTCAAGGGGATTGGTACCTTTATAAAATCAAAGTCTGCTAAAGTAAGAATAGGAATAGTTGAGGAGCCTCTGGAAACGTCAAGGACTGTGGAGGCCTGGGACAGGAGATCTGGGCTGCAGGTAAGAGTGAGACAGTCTGTATGTAAATTCAAATTCACTACAGCCCATTAACTGCTGGTTAAGCTCTCGGTGCACAGTGTAAGTGCTGTGCTGCCTGGGGATGTGGTATATTTCATGCAGGCATTTATGTGTACAGAGCGAGGCAGACATCACCTGGGGAACAGAAAGAAGAGTAAAAGGAAGAGGTAGGTTAGAAAACTGATTGTCCCTGGCATGGAGAGAAGCTGCTTTCACCCTCAGACTTTCCTTTTGGTTCTATGTTCCACAGTTGCCCACCTGTGGTGCTCAGTCTCTTTAGCCTTCCTCCAAAATTGTGTAGAAGCAGAGAAGTGATCAGTTCCACATCTACAGCAGGCTTGCCCAATGCTCAGAGGCAAAGCCGTTTTTCAAGAAGTCTGTGCATGAGATGTTAGAATGTTCTGTCAGGAGGAATATCTTAGCACCAAAGGCTCACACTGGCCAATCCAACTACTGGCTGATGCAATGAAGGACCACAGCATTCTGCCTCTCCCCATGCCATCCTGGATCTATATCCCCCCTCTGTTCAGCTTCTCATAACAGCACCACGCCCATAATAAGAATTGCTGTTTTTCTTTGCATGTTATAGTGTTTCCACATATACTCTTTTAGAGGCAAAGGAGCAAACATGTCACATGCCAAGTGAGTGTTGCCGTCCCAAAGCTTGCAGCAGGGCTTCCAGAGAGCAGTGCACACTGCCACTTACCTGATGAAAGAACCAATAGTGAAAATTGTGGGCGGCTCTAGAAAAGGTTCAGCTAATTATGAATACTGCTTCTCTGGCACTTATTCAGATGACCAAAAGGCTTTACCAGTCACAAGAAGAAACAAAGGCAGGGAGACAGGACAAGAAAGAAAATAAAAGCAGTCACTTCACAAAGAGAAACTGGCTCTGACATGCTTAGTAACACATTAATGTTATTTTAAAACAGTTAAATAATTGTGGACACTACTACTAACATTGGCTGCTGTGGCCATTGTAATAACCTCCTGGCAATAGCTTAAACCATGGGAAACTGCAGATATTCAACAGTTTTGGGCTATCTAACAAAAGAGACCTCATACCATTCAATCAAATGGATACATCCTAGTTTCCAGCCTTGTCACCTACAAACCCTTCTTCTGCATTAGAAAGCAATTAGCTTGGTAGAAAAATTCCTTTGTGCCATTTCCAAATGATAACTTAAAAATATTGCTGATTTAGATCATAAATTCAGCTTACTAATTGTAGAAAGGACTTTTATTTGCAGGTATACTTATTTGTAGGAGATTCCTGATTATAAAATGAGAAGAGTCATATAGCAACTGGATAGTAAAATTTTCAGTAAAAAGGGAAGTAAAACTTTTTCAGCCAAGACTGAGGCACAATGGTCATAACTCTATTCTTTTCATAATAAATATATGTCAGAAGCTAAGAGAACAAAAATTGCATTGCAAAGAGAATGTTGACAGGAAAAGGAAAGGAGATAAAAATCTACTCATGTGGCCAGTGGAGCACAATGCCAATGGCTGGCTGGAGTGTTCAATACAAGACCCAGGGTGCCCTTGTGTCAGTTAGATAAAGATTCCACTTCTTCAAGACCTTTGACTTTCATCTGTTGGAAAATTTTTATAATATTCTATCTTTATTAGAACATGTTGCCAACATCCTCAAGAAAACTATCTTAGTAAATATACAAATCCACAATGTCTCCAATGTAAACAACACTCCCTAGGGTTATTCGGCACACAGTCAGGGTGGCTCTGGTGTGTGGCCTACGAAGAGTGTGAGTTTTAGTTCTAGTTCAACATCAGTCTGAAAAATAAAGACACAAACTTCTCAGTTAAATCAGAATATTTCTTTACTAGCAACACCTCTGAGAGATTCTGAGCAAATCCTTAACAGAAGACAAGACTAAGGCTGTATATATAATAACACTGGTTCAATTTTTTGCTTTCATTACTTTACCAGCAGTGTGACCTTGGTCAAGCAATTTTACCCTTCCAAATGTGTTTCATCATCTGAAAAGTATGGATAAAACCACCTCAAAATGTGTTACGCAGATTAAATGATGGAGTGCATGTAGAGCATTAAGCACAGTGACTGGTATGAACTAAAAGCTCAACAAATGAGAGTTATTATTGATTCCTGAAGAGAGTGGCCACATACCATGACCTCAGCTGGAACGCTGAGTCATAGCTGTTTCAGAGGCCAGTGCTTCAGCGAGTAAGAGCACAGGCAAGGAACTCGGAGGTAGGAGTACTAATCTTCTTTTCTCTTGCTTCGAGAACCCTAGACAAGTCTTTTAGCCATTTAATTTCTCTAGTCTTCAGTTACTTCAGCTAAAGAAAAGGAGGAAATAATACTGACATATTTTACAGGGAAACTGGGAAAAAGCATGAACATAAATGCAAAGCATGAGTACAAAAGTATAAGAAAGAAATAAACGGTAGTGTCAAATGTTAGGAAGCCTCTGTATCCATCAGAGGGGAAAGGAGGCAGAACAAGCTACAAAAATGCTAGCTTTGGGTAGAGGTACTTTGTTACCAGTTTGGAGCTGAGATTCAGGTGTTTATGCTTCATGCAACTTTCATAACAGTCATTTTATCTCACTTGTAATAAATCAAAGCTAGTATAAAAATCTCAAAGGATATTTAATCAGTACAAGGCAAGCATAGGAGACTAAAAATATTTAAATACACTTCATAAGTGTATTTAACAAACCAACATCTAAAATGTTAATACGAAACTGCAAATCAAATATTAAAACAACTTAAGTTCAGCTGAAGAGTATAATCATTCACCTCTCTTAAAACGGTATATACAAAAAGCAGGGGTTAGTTTAATACGCATCTCAGTAGACAGGTAGAGTGATCTAGAAGAACTGTTAAAGTGAGCCCACAGTTTATTAAAGATGATACATGTTTATTTTTGTGCCCTGCATCTTTTCTCCATGCCATTTTTGCTAACTATAAATTCTCTGCAACCAGTCTTTCTCTACTCCACACTAAAGAAAAGAAACAGGCAGACTATTTTCATTATTTCTGTTTGACAAAACATATGGAAACAATAATTCTACAGACATGTACATTATAATAGGAAGCAATCCTATTTTAATGTAATTTTAAAAATTAAATAGACTCAAGTTATTTAAACTACTCAGTTTATTTGAAACTCACAAATGAGGCAGACACGTCTTTAATTTACTTAGCAGATTCATATAGTTGGCTAGGACTTTAGAGATTACTTCTTATTGCTGTGCAAAGCAATTAGGAGGCTAATTCTCATTTACAAAAAAAAGTATTTATACAAGTAAATCTGTCCCCTAGTAAAGGGTAACAGGCTTAATTCAGTCATATTTCGTCAGTTTCTTTTTTCTTCTCAGGTCTTTTTTATTTTGTGTGCTGGTAGAAAAGAATAGATGAATTAAAACTGATTCTAAAGTTCTATTTTTATACTTTGTCTTGAAAGTACCGCACAAAACATTAAATTTCTTTAATAAATATTTTCCCTGCCATATAAACTGATTAGTTTTAACTACTTTCGTTAAAACACAGGCATGCAGAAATGAGGAACAAGGAGGTTCTCTCAGGAAAAACACTGAAAAAAGTAAGATTTCATCTGGCCTTCCCATCACCACTTGAAGAATTGTTTTGTAGTTACATCATCAGGAAATAAAATACTATCCTCTGAGGACCCCTACTCTTTACAAAGAGGAAAGAGAAGGTTTGAAGTCTAAATCACTCCTGGAGATGTCTCCAAAAAAAAAAAAAAAAAAAAAAGAGACAGACTTCTGGCTTCCCTCTGCCGCCTTCTTCCCCAGCAACCAAAAAACAAATGTAACAAAAACGTATTTACTAAAGTATAAATAAGAATAACATGATGTGTATTTAAGAATCCCAAGCAATAACAGAAGCTTTAGAGCCCCAGAGGGAGAAAAGTAACAAGCGGATCAACCCTGACCCCCAATGACTCGATTAGCCCGGCAGGAGGGCGCCAGCGTCCCCGGCCCGCCGCCCATTCACCTCCGCGGGGAGCCGGGACCGACTGTGTGTTCACACGGTCCGAGCGTCGGCGGAGCCGGGGCGCGATGCAGCGCCGCCGCCGCGGATCTGGCTGTCACCGGGCGCCCCCGCCGCCCGCGCCGCACACGCGGAGCGCCTTATAAGGCAGCGCAGTGACGTAACGCCCATAGGCCGGGCGCGCTCGGCGCCCCGCTCGCATTGTTCGGGCGACTCCTGGAGCGCGCACAGCCCGCTCGCAGCGCCGCGAGACTGCGGCCCCCGCCCGGCCCCCGCCCGGCCCCAGCGCAGGCGACTCAGGTAAGCCCGGGAGAGCCGCTCAGCTCCAGCAAGGGGATTGCTGTTTGAGAGCTAGGCAGTCTGTAGGTGGCTTTTAAAGTTATCAGCATCACGAACTGCACAGGTTTCGAAAAGCGCGTCCAATGAACTCTAGGTTCAAAACCTTTCCCAACTCACACAAAACTTGAAAAGTTTTCTCCGATAGAGAAAACAGATTTGGGATTTAATTTTAAATGTAGAGAGGTGAGGGATGACTATATATTACAGACGCCTTCCAAGTAAGCTATACATGGTATCCTGCCTGTATTGAGAAATCTTTGGGGAAAGGGTGGGGAGAGTATATTGTACTGCAACAACTCTATCTCCTGATCTTACCTCTCCTAGGGCTCAAACTCCTTTAAGTCTTATAAGAGCACAGTGCGAAACACTACCACAAGGTAGTGGATTTGTCCCCCCGCCCCGCAATGCCCTCCCTCTTTTGTAAATCTTCATATAAAAAACTAGAAAACCCCTGTTAGGAATACATCTTGTAATTACGATGAATCTAACTTAAAAAGTAAAGCACTTTTTAAGCTTCAAAAAATCCTACAAACGCTATTCTGTCTTAAAAGCAAATGTTAATTAGTACTAGAAAGTAACTCACAGTTTTGAGTTCTAACTTTTTAATTCAACTCCAGTCAGTGGGTAAATGACAAACTGCAATGCAAATTAAAGATAAAGCTAGTTCCTCTATAGTAACATGTTGGACAATAGCTTATTATGTAGAAATACTAATTTAAAAGGTAAAGCCTATAGAAGAATTTTATTAATCAGTGGTGTTTTGATCCATAATTCGTTACATCTAAACCCTGGATAGACTATTGCTATAAATGAACCCTTATAGTATGATAATTGAACCATTGGCAGATGCCGAAAATCTACATATTTTACTTTACTTTTCAGAATAAAAATCAGCAGAGGAATTAAAAACAAAATATGCTATGTCAAATTTAAAACCCTGGAATAGGAGATGAAAAAATGATTTATCACTCAAACTTTATTTGGTCTGAACATATGTTGTAAAACAAACTTAAGAAAAAAAATGTGTGAAAGAATTATTTCCCTTTTAAAATAGTCCCTGTGTTTTACTTATCATTTGAAACATAGTTTTTTACCTGCTCAAAATTCGGGATATATCTGTATTTCTAGTAATTCCTGTGGTTGAGTTTTTTAAAGTATATGACATTAGGGCCTGCCATTTTTGCTTCACAGGAGTTTTATTTGCTAATTTTGTTTGAAGCAATGCAAGGCTTTGGTTTTAGTATTCTAAAAGAAAAATTATATGTTACTTGGCCTGAAGATAGGCTTTATAAACTGCAGGTTAGTACTGAGAAGTAGCATTTCCTCAAAATTATTATTTCAAATATAGGGAAGCCTACCATAATGAGAAGAGGGGGCAACACCCAGGTTACTGTGGAGAAGTACAGAATATGCAATAGAAAAATTGTTTATTTGATATAGGCTGTAATTGGAAACGGAAAAAATTCCTATCTAGGGAAAAAGGTATTCCAGTCTTTTGAATCTAATAGAGGAGGAGGGAAATAGAAACCATCAATTATTGTTTCAGCTATACCCAAAGTACCATCTGTACCATAAACTATAGCTCAACTGTTGAAAATCATAACCTCTATCAAAGCCCTAACAGCTGTTTCCCAGAGTCTGCATTTTATTTTTGTAAAACAGGCAAGCATCAATTTTAAAACAAAATTTTAAGTGACACACTTCAACAGTCCACACTTTTTTCCATTTATTAACTTTAAAGCATAGTTCAAAGAACAATCACCCATTAAAACCCCTTTTAAAATTGAAAGTTAAAAAAAGATTTATCGTGGATACATTATCTCACAGTGGCCTCTCTTAGTGAGCATTTCTTAGTGCTTGGGATAACTTACATGATGGAAAAAATGTTTTGGATTGAATGAATGTGAATTTTTACATCTCCAGATAAAGCACATATTAATTTTATAATTAATAAATTCATTTACCTTTCTATGGTGATTAACCTTACCCATTAAGCCCTGGTATTTTTGTGGTATTTTCCTAATGTTGTGATGAAGTCTATAGTAACAATCAATATGAAAATACAAGTAAGCTTAGAGCTTCTCAATTTTCAAGTCCACTTGCAATTCCCATTAATCTGCCTTCTCAAAATGCTATGAACTTTGCTTTAGGGTTCTCTGCTACCTCTTCCCCTCCAAAAAAGTGCCTTTGATAATAAATGGATTTTGAGGTAAAAAAAGTGAAAATGGGGGAGAAGAACAAAATTCCATTAATTGTTCTTAGGTCATGTTCTGTCTATATCTAGTGCTTCAGGGCAAAGTGAATGCTTTTACAAGGTGAGTAGAGAAAAAAAAAAAAATACAGCCTCCTATTAAAGGGAAAAAGGAAGCGGGGCCGGAAGAGAACTGTTTATAAAAGACTGGATATTGTAAAGTAATAATCAAAGGATGTAAAGCAATATTGGTCTCAACCTGCTTCAAGAACTGAGATCTGTTACCCACACAGCCAGTCATTATCTTTGAAAAATCTAACACACCTTATCCTCTTGGGCATATCATTAATTTTAAATGATTTTTAGAGTTTAGTTAATTTGCATTTGACTGTGAATTTAGCTTCAATATAACCTGATTTCGTTTCTGTAAATTATGTTTAAATAAGGATTTAAAGATGAAGAGACTCTGCATATTCAGCAAGCATCACAAACTTTCAAAGAAATATTTCTATGGCTGCCTTTGCCATCACTAGGGCCACCAGCTCAAACTCTTATGTTTAATGTGTGCTGCAAAGAATCTTAGAAATTCCTCTGGCCAGTCAGTTTCTACTTTGAGTGTGAGGTACACTAATTCCTAGCAGATCATCACCAACACCGTTCTAAAACCTCCTATATTCCTCTTCTTAAAAACAGAGTTGAGATTTTCTCTCCCTGGCCGCCTTCTGCATTAACATTACCTCCGACTGGGAAAGCTGGGCAAGTAAAAGTGGGAAGGCTCTCCAAGGAAAGTTGCTTGGTTCTTTTTCAGGTATGGGAGAAGGACTCCCTTTTCATGCTTGTTCCATGAGATTCTAATTTAGCAGATTAGATAGGACAGCAGCAGTTTTCATTCTGAGCCCAAGAACAGAGGATAAAACATTAGCAGCATTTTTTCTCCAGTCTGACCATCCTCACATTCCTATGCCCTACCGGTTCCAAAATAAGATTAACTCTTAAAGATACAATTATAATTTTTTAATGACTAGCTTTGGAAATGATACATTTGTGTGTGGGGGGATGGGTCAGGAGGTATGTACAAGAGTAAGTAGGTAAGTGTAGCTATCATTGGGACAGGTAGAAGTGCAAACACCTTGTTTCTGTTCATGATAACTACTGATTCTAGCCTAGCGCACAGTCATTATCAGTAAGAGTGTATATTTTGTCAGAAGAGCAAACACTCAGTCCCACAGATGTGAGTTTGAGAAGTGCCTTGGTAAGTTCTTTATGGACAGTGGGATGCCCCAGGCCCCAGAGAGTGTACACACACACGGACACAGACCTGACAGGAAATGTCCACAGAACTTTATAGCTGGAAGAGGCCTTGGAGGCCATCTGATCCAAATGCCTCACCCTGCAGAAGAAACTGATGTCTACAGTGTGACTTACCTCAGAGACACAGAGCTACTCAGAGGCAGAGCCAGGGCCCCCTGCATTCTTGGGCTACAGCCTTTGGTTTCTCCTTAAATTAATGGTAGGAAGAGATGAGAACAGAAGCCCCAGAAGAAGCCTTGGTACTGTAGGTGTTAATTTGGATATAAAACCCATTTTAAAAAAAAGAAAGTAGAAAGGTTCAAAGTTCTTGTTAATAAGTACAAGCAGTAAGAAGACAAAGGGAAAGGAGGGAGGTGAAAATCAATACAGTTCAACCAGGCTACAATGGAAGGGAGGTGATAAAGGGAGGACAAAGAAAACAAATAATAAATGTACTTAAAGGTCCTCTGGACGGCAAAGTTCACTCTCTGCCTAAAAGCTGAGAGGTGCCCTGCAAAGAGTGTATGCTCTACAGTTATAGTTAAAGCCATTTACGTCTGATCCACTAACTTGACAAGTGACCTCTTCATAGCGTCTTCCAACTACAAGCATTCTGCATTCCCTAGACCTCCCAGCTAGTAGGTTCCTTTTCAAAACTCAGTGAATCAGTGCCTTTAAAACAACCCTCCCTGGGCTTCCCTGGTGGCGCAGTGGTTGGGAGTCCGCCTGCTGATGCAGGGGACACGGGTTCGTGCCCCAGTCCGGAAGGATCCCACATGCCACAGAGCGGCTGGGCCCCTGAGCCATGGCCGCTGAGCCTGCGTGTCCGGAGTCTGTGCTCCGCAACGGGAGAGGCCACAACAGTGAGAGGCCCACGTAAAAAACCAAAAAAACCCTCCCAAAAACTTTACAGGAAGTCACTGTGGGCTATAAGCTCCTGGAGATACTTACCTGCTTTACTTTCCTTAATACCATGCATTGCTACATGACATTAAATTATACATTAACTGCTTGTTTATCATCTGTCTACTAGACTGTAAACTCCTTGAAGGTCAGTTTTGCTACCAACTTTATCCCTAGCACCTGGAAAAACACCTAGCTATAGTTAGTAGGTATGTCACCAGGCCAAGAAGGGTATTGGATAAATATATGAACAAATTATACCCTGGAAGCTTCTTATTTGGTAAGAAAAGAGTATTTCTGGAAACAGTGGGTTAGGAAGGGCCCCTTCTTCTAGATTTTGTTCAGGAGCTCAAAACAAGTCTCTGCCACTATTTGAAGTAACTACATAGAATTGACATATAAAACACAAAAACCAGAAAACGAATTAGGGTCAGATGAAGTCGAGGCAGTGAAATCTGCTTTTACTATACAGTATGTGTTGTGTAGGCAGATTTCAAGTCAGATGCTTCTCTGTCTACCCACCTCCATCTACCTCACTTTAATGTCCTCCCAAAATAATGAGAATAAAGATGGTGAAGGAGTTCCAGGTGAATTGCCCCGGGGCAAGGAATGGATGGGAAGCAAAATATGAAAGAGCAGAGTGCAGTGTTTTTGTCCTTAATGAAGGGTATTCCTCTGTTTTCCCCTAATTTCTGTGCCTCAGCTGAACGCCTGGGAATTGCACTCATGGGGTCCAAACAGTTTGTCCTTGTAATAACTAGAAGTTAGCAGATTGCCCAAGTATGTATATATATATATATATATTTTTTTTTTTTTTTTTTTTTTTTTTTGCGGTACGCGGGCCTCTCACTGTTGTGGCCTCTCCCATTGCGGAGCACAGGCTCTGGACGCGCAGGCTCAGTGGCCATGGCTCACGGGCCCAGCCGCTCCGCGGCATGTGGGATCTTCCCGGACCGGGGCACGAACCCGTGTCCCCTGCGTCGGCAGGCGGACTCTCAACCACTGTGCCACCAGGGAAGCCCCCAAGTATACATTTTGATTCCAAAGTTTCTGTGGGTAGTCAATTCATCTGCCAGGTTTTACAGAAAAGGAATAATTTTTCTATAGTTTCAAAGTTAGGTAACGCCAGTGTCAACCTGTGAAACCAGCCTAGGGCTTGTAACTCCTCATCTTCCCGTGCCCCGGTCCGGGAAGATCCCACATGCTGCGGAGCGGCTGCGCCCGTGAGCCATGGCCGCTGAGCCTGCGCGTCCGGAGCCTGTTGCTCCACAACGGGAGGGGCCACAACAGTGAGAGGCCCGCGTACCGCAAAAAAAAAAAATACAACACAAATGTAGTCAGTCTCCAAGCTTGTTTACTACTGACACTAAATTGATATGGACAAATAGTGTTACCTCAATGCTAAGACTAAAGAGTAAGAATAATGGTTCGTAAATCAAGTTCTACTCTTCTTGGCTCTGCCATCCATTCTCTGCGTAAGCCTCCTATAGCCTTGGCTTCCATTAACCTAAAAAATGGGAACAATGTCATCCACTGTAAGTATCTCTCAATACTGGGTAAGGATAGAATACTGCACAGTAACCCCTGAGGGAACTCTGATCACGTAGAGTCAAAGACTATATAAAAATATAAGCTACTGATCCTATCATTAGAGAGACAAGTCAGCTAAAGAAAATGGGAAGAATGTGAGGAAAAAGTCCACTCTTAAGCCAGAGGCAAAATTCACATAACTGTAGCCCTTGAGCTTGTGAGAAAATCCAAATCATCCTACCAAGAGCAGCCGCAAAGATGAGCTCAGAAAAAAAAAAAAAAAAAAAAAGATGAGCTCGGACCTTCAAGATGGGCGACTCTGACAGGAGTAAATCTGCCAGATTTATCATATCTCATGGCCCACCAGTCTTGGAACAAAAGTTTAAAGGTGAACTAAATTTTCTCTCTCTTTTTAAAATTCTCTTTTAAGTGAATCAAAACAAAAACAAATCTCTGAGCAGAAATTATAAGAGGAATGTAAAATATTCATCACATTTGGTCTGACAAGACTTAAGTGACTGCTGCTGTTACATTTGAAGAAAAGGATGGAGCTGCTTAGCCTAAGAGCTTGGGGAGAGCATGAGAAAGTTCCTTCTTGCTGAAGACAAATGGCCTGCAGTGAGATGCTGTGTAAGTCCCTTAGCCTTGGTTTGTTTGTCAGTTAATTGGGAATGGCAGAGGAGGTGAATCACTCTATGGAGTTCTGTATAAAGTAATCCTTTGCTGCAAATGAGAAGATTATCTATTCTTTAAAAATAATTCATTTTTTATCAAGAGAGTTAAACACTCTTTTTATTAAAAGAAACACATTATGTTTGAGGTTCAATATTATCCTTCAGGCTTTCATACAACTGCCTATATGGGGCAGACTGAGGTCTTTTAGATAAAGATGAGAACAACTTTGTTAAATGACTGGGGTTCTACTCATCTCCCCTAAACTTATGCCTCATAAGAGTCTTCTTACAGTCTCATAAAATTCACTGGGCTGAACAAAGATGCAAAGAATCACAGGCAAAGTTAAGATTCTCTGGCTAGTTTACCCCCATCTGGACTTATTTAAATTTGTCTCCAAGTGAATTCACTTCACTGAGTGGTTCTCCCTCCTCCAAAGTGACAAGAACAGGAGGAACAAAACTCTACTTCTCCTTCTTCAGCTCTCATAATAATTAGAGTAAATTCTGAGAACTGTAGGCATCATTCAGACTAAGAGGGAGTTATGTTCCCCTAAGAAATGGGTCTTCTCACCTCTCGAATCATTTGGTCATCAAGTATGTACCAATTTCAGACCCATGTGGAGGATACAGAGGTATCAGATTCTTTAAGGAGCTTATAGTTAGTTCAAGAGCAAAACTAATATAACAAATTAGAAAGTGGTATAAAACAATACAGAGTATTTGTGTCACAAAACTGTAAGGGCTGTGGGAACTCAGAAAGGGGAACCAGCCAGGGTTAGACAAGTTAGGGAACATTCATGGAAAAGATGGAAAGTGAAATGTAAATGTAGCATTCCAAAAAATGATGGCAGATTTATCCCTTGGAAGTCTACTGTGAAAAGGGAATATGAGGTAAAAAGAGAAAGAAGGCTTGATCCAGCATCAGAACACCCGAAGTCTGATTTTAAATTCCATTATTTGGCCTTTAGAACAACCTGGACTTCCATAGTTATTTCAATCCTTAAAGTGAAGATTAAAAGTGATGATAAAGCAGTTGGCACAATGCCAGACCCACAGCAGACACTCAGTAAATGGTATCTATTGTTCTTCTAGATATTAAGCCAGTCTGTCCATAAGAATGATGCTCCATCATCATCTGGTGCTATTGGGTTCCTCCAGGCTGAGGAACAAGGGGCTGTCTCAGGGCCAAAGAGGAGGTGCTTTGTAGGATGCAGTCCCAAAGAACTCATGTTTAAGCTTATTGGAGAGTTAAGAACTCAGGATTAAGCTTACTGGAGAAAATCCATGTCTCTAGTACTTAACTTCAGCCACTCTGAAAAGTGAGGTTATCCTTTATCCTGATTTCTCTGCTTGAAAGGAATCCCTCCTATGAGAAACCCACATGAGCTTTCCTAAAGAAGTCTTAGTCACCTGAAATAAAAAACAAGTTACTGAGTAAAGGACCAAGGAGAGCAAAAGGCTTAAAAGCTGGCCTGGAATCTCCCTGTTTTACCTGGAAAGTCCTACCATGCTGGAGAGGCACACATATAAAACAAATAGGTGAGACAAATCTTACAACATGGGCTAAATAGCTTATATTAGATCCTACCCACAGACAATGAAGATTTCCTTTCAGAAACTACTAGTCAAATACTAATTCCTAGGTGTTCATTTTTCAGTTTAATTATACTTTCAATTTAGCATAACATTTTAAGTGTCAGACACTAAAAAGATTTACTTCTGTACTTTTACAGCACACTTATAATCTTGAACTATAACAAATGCTTGACATATAAAGAACCAAAAATTAATCTGAATCCCATGAAATTCCAATTAAGGTTCCTGTATAGTTATGAACCACTGAGACTTGACGAGTCATAAAATCTCTTCTGATAGAATGGAATATACATTTTTGACATGTGAATTTCTATATAGTGCTATATAGGAAAGAAGGGAGGGAAAGGACTTTAAAGGTTGGTAGTGGTTTTTATCCTCTGGAACTGAGATTTGAGGATCATTAAAGGCTTTGTAAACCTTAGAAACAAAATTGTATTGCTTTCCCCATGTTGCAGCTGAGGTAACAGGTAGATGAGGCAAGGTCATAGAGTTAAGTCAGTGGCAGATTTTGGTCCAACATTCCCTGTCCATTGAATACATGGCTCTTTTGAAAGTGGCTTTTCTGTTGCTTGAGAATTGGGGTTTTGCTTTTTTTCTTTGTTTTTAGCTGTGAATGAGTAAACTTTAAAAGTGAGGGAGACTGAAGTCAGTGCTTTTTTCAACAACGCTTTTTTCAACGGCTGCAAACGTGAAATAGTTTGCCCTCTCTCAAAATTCAAATCTTAAAATTAATTAAAATTCAAAAGTTATATATGGTCAGGGCAAAAATGGATGGGTATTCATATAGCACATACACAAGGTATACTATATAGCCTTTTCATCAATTTTTTTCCAAACAGAATTTCTCATACCGATAAACATAACTAAATGGGTAAAACTTTTGTGCAGGGACAAAATCAGCTGCAGACAGGCCCAGGGCCAAGGGAAGTAAAGTATCAAGTCACTGCTCTCACCACTAGCAGGCCTGTTGCAAACCACTGTAACATCTTAAGATGGAATTGCCCCTAACTACACAAGCTAAATATTCTCTAGAACACATTCATCTTAGAAGAACCCAACTTAGAGAAAATAGGATCAAACTCTGTGTTCATGCTTTCTATCTTCTCAATGCTCAGAAGTGGCAGAAAAGGAAAATGTAACCCAAATGCTCTGAACTGTTTGTTAGGGAAAATTAAACAAGGTTAGATGACCAAAATAATTTTAATTTTTAAAATGTATGCAAGAGGACATGCAAAGACCACAAGAAAAATGGTCAGTTACATTCCAACAGATTTTAGAATAAAACTTTCCCACCTATCTGTAATTAAGTTTTACATATGGCCCAAACTCTAGTTCTCTAAAACATCATTTAGGAGACAGAAACCAGTCACCCTCAGGAACTAGGAAAAGTGAGTAAGGGTAGATGGAGGATGTTCACTGTGGTTCAGGATCTCACTGTTTGCTCAGCAGGCAGTCAGGCCAAACATCAACCTTCATCTTCCAACTGCCTTGACCTCCAAATACTGTTTAATGGTATTAAATGTTCTACTTCCTTTGCCCTCCTTATTTACTGATTTACTATAGCTAAAATGGAAGGGGAAAAAGAAGGAAGTTCTCTAGGGATCAAAATGTTTCACATTTTATGCTCTTTGGACTCCTATCTAGCCTGTTTCTCATGGCAAATTGTGTGATTTCAGTAGTCACAATAAAACATAAGCCTCTGTTGTTGTGGTTTCTAAGTTTCTGAAGTCTACATTTCCCACTAACAAGTTAGGAAACGTTTGGTTTCCCAAGCATACCACGTTAGCCGCTGCCTCTGTGCAGGCAGCCAGACTACAGGGAGGTGAAAACCAGTGAACTCATCTACTCTGGCACATGACTGCTCCCTGTTTTGGCCTTTTATGTTAAATCTACAAACTGAACACCAGTGAATTAAAGTATGAAAGCCAAATAAAAGAGTTAAGCCTTTTTTAAAAAAAGACTTACAGGAACTAGGGGCTTAAAAAAAATTTTCTTTCCTTTTGGCTCAGAGTAAGATTTGGAAAAGGATATATTCTTTGTAACTTTTTTAAAAAGAGAGAATAAAAGAAAGAAAAACAACCTACCAAAGAATAAGTGTTAAGAGAAAGGAATTATACTAATCCTCCAAAATATCTATTTGCAATATCTGAAAGAAAATAACCTGTGATCTGGGAAGAGGAAAAAAAAGGATGAAAGGAGATTAAAAACAAAATTGTGTAGCTACATCAGAATGCTTTTCTAAAGAATCTATTTCTGTTTTCCTCAATCCACTAAGATACAAAAGGAACATCTAAATATAAATGGATTTTGCAATAAGAGAAAAACATACAGGGCTTCCCTGGTGGCGCAGTGGTTGGAAGTCCGCCTGCCAATGCAGGGGACACGGGTTCGAGCCCTGGTCCGGGAAGATCCCACATGCTACGAGCAACTAAGCCCGCCAAAAAAAAAAAAAAAAAAAAAAGAGAAATACATACAAATATTCTTAACAAGATAAAACACATACAGTACACACTTTTAAGGGTATACAGCATTATGCCCTTGAAGTCTGTCTGAGAAAAGGCTGCCTGCTAAAAATACTTTCCGAGAACTTTAAGTTCCTTGAAATGTTCTATGGAAATGGTATTTATGACAAACCCACCTCCTCTAGGGAACATGAGATGTTATTACTGGCAAAGTCACAATTTTCTAAACCATCCAGAAATAATCATGAATTTATGCCAAATGACTAAACTTGTTTTATTATTACAATGATTAAGAGAATATTTGCTAAGATCTCATGATCAAGCTCAAATTAGCCATGAACCTACAGAAAATACAGTGTCAAAACAGCGGATTGCAAGTGGTAGTGATTTTCTGTGCCTTTCACAGGCAGAATATTACAACACACAAATTCACTGGAGAGGATGATATATGAGATATATGAGATAGGAGGTGTGGATGTATGTCACGGTGGTGAGGAACTGCTTTTCTGTAAAATGAGAATAATAATACGGTAAGTCCCCTACATACGAACAAGTTCTTTTCTGAGAGCTTGTTCATAAATCCAGTTGGTTCGTAAGTCCAACAAAGTTAGCCTAGGTAGCCAACTAACACAATCGGCTATATAGTACTGTACTGTAATAGACTGTAATACTTTTCACACAAATAATATGTACATAAAAAACACAAAAAATAAAGAAAACATTTTAAATCTTACAGTACAGTACCTTGAAAAGTACAGTAGTACAGCACAACAGCTGGCATATAGGGGCTGGCATCGAGTGAACAGGCAAGAAGAGTTACTGACTGGAAGAGGGAGAGGAGGTGGGAGATGGTAGAGCTGAAGGATCGTCAGCAATAGGAGACCGAGGGCAAGCTGCAATTTCACTCACGCCAGACACTGATGGAATGCACATTCATGTCTTTGAAAGTTTGCGACTTGAAGGTTCGTATGTCGGGGACTTGCTGTACTTGCTTCTTATGACTGTTTCCGGGACTAGCATGGTACATGGCATATAATAATTCCTCAATAAATGATAACTGTTATTCAATGACTATAGAGGAAAGGAACTATTGAATACTTACAGTCATCCTTCAGTATCTGAGGGGGATTGGTTCCAGGACTCCCACAGATACCAAAATCCACAGGTGCTCAAGTCTCTCATATAAAATGATATAGTACAGTCAGCCCTCCCTATCTATGGGTTGTGCATCTGAAGATACAGAGGGTGACTGTACTATGTGTCTTTTGCTTACAGTCACACACTTATACCCTAACATGGTACCTAGTTCAAAAGTAGAACAGGTATTTGTTCAAATATTTAACAAATACTTATCGACTACCAAGCAAATACTGGGCACTGTTCTTGAGCTATAAATCTAGCACTGAATAAAACAGACCACTGCTTGACCCATCACTGAATAAAACACACACACACACAAAACACACACACACACACACAACACACCCACCCCTACCTCCCTACTCACATGAAGTTTACATTCTAGTAGGAGAGACAACCAATGATCAAGTAAGTAAAATATAGTATGCCAGGTGTTACTACATGAACTAGGGGAGAGAGTCCAGCGGCTCCCTGGGAAGGCAGCCAGTACAAAAGCCACAGGCTCTGCTGTGCTCAAGGAGCAACAGGGAAACTGGTATGACTGGAGCAGACTGAGCAAAGGTAGGGAGGGTCAGGGAGTCAATGGGATAGGGACCTAGAGTGCAGGAATGAATGAACAAATTAACACTAAAAGCATGAGATGGAAGAAAGAGGAAACTCTTCTGAGGTCAGTACTCTGCTTGGGCTTTCTCGCATGTAGACTGGTTAAGCTAAAAGAACACATGCTTTGTAGACAGTGAGTTTTTATTCTGGTTTGGTTATTTGTGCTATTTGGTAGTTATTTAACCTCTCTAAATTTTAGTGTTTTGGTCCTTACCCTCATCTGTAAAATAGGAATAATACTTACCTCATAAGGTTGTTTTAAGGATTAAGTAAGATCAAGTGGCACAGAATAGACCCTCAGTATGCTTGTTTCTTTTTCGCTATAAACTAAATCCCACACTGATAGCAACTGGGAATTGGAGTCTGTGTTCTAGTACCAGGGCTACCATAACAATGGTGTTATTTAGTCTTCCTGGGCTTCAGTTTCTTAACTAAGAAAATGCACATGCTACACACAGACATTATAAAAACAGATATACATCAGTTAAGGTGTTGTTATAAAATTATAACCAAATAACATTACTATTATAATTTATCTTAATATTAAAAATTCAAAACAGCAAAAGTATGACTCCCTGTTTCTCTATGTTACTTCATCTCAAAAATCGTGTAAATTTAAATTTTTTAAGCATGAAGTTGTAAAGATTTATTTAGCAGCCATGTTGACTTTTATTCCCTTTTTCTGTCCCTGCTTAAGAACACTGATCTAATAGAAAGATCTCTGGGACTTCCTTGGCGGTCCAGCGGTTAAGACTTCGCCTTCCAATGCAGGGGGTGTGGGTTCGATCCCTGGTCGGGGAGCTAAGATCCCACATGCCTTGGGGCCAAAAAACCAGAAAACATAAAACAGAACCAATATTGTAACAATTCAATAAAGACTTTAAAAATGGTCCACATCAAAAAAATCTTAAAAAAAAAGAATCTCCAAGAAAATATTTAACTGCAAAAACCAAGGTGAAGGATAAAGAGAGTTTATATAGTAAGTTATTTTTTTGTATAAAAAAGGGAGAGACTAAGAATATTTGTATTTGCTTATTTACTCATAAAGACACTACAGAAGTACATGTAAGAAACTAATATCAGTGGTTATAAGTTGGGGAAGAGGAACTGGCAGATGAAGGATGAGGTAGGACCCTATACCTTTTAATATACATATTTGGAGACGTATATATTTAGGAATGCTAATCTGAAATCCAAGACTGAAATTCAGACTTTCTTGAAGAGTTAAAACTGAGCAAAGTAAACTTTGTATAATTAAAAAGTTAAGTATACAACAGTATGAAAACCTCAAATAACTTCTTTCTCAGATAATCTGAGTATTCCTCAACCTGTTATTTGTATTTTTTTCTGAAATGTTCAAAAAACATTATAAAATATCCTCAATAGTCCTCTCCACATTTTCCACTATGGAAACTAAGCCCAGCAGTAGCACATACAGAAAGAGACTGCATCCGTCAGCCCACCCCACCTCTGTGTCCCCAGGCAGACAAGTCTAGGAGCATATTATCGCAGCAGAGAACGTCACTGCACGTTTACACGCAAGGAACGAAGAACAGGAGAAAGAGAAGGAGAACATCAAAGAGGCTTTGGGAGAATCAGCTATTAGTATCCGTTGTGATATGCTGGCATTTCACTGGATAATACACGTTCAAAGCACGTTCTCTTCCAGGAAGGGAGAAGAGCTGTGGTGCAGATCTGTGAACAAAAGAGAAATGGGGAATACTGATCCCAAATATATTTGAGCAGCAAACAGTGAAGAAGAGTTATGAATGTCAGAGACAACTAACACAAAAAGATCTAACAGAAGTTTTCCAAAAAATCAACTATGCCCTAAAATGGTGGTTACAGCCAGAGGTGACATTTCCCCCCCAGGTTTTCTGCAATGTTGGGAGACGTTGTTTGATTGTCACAACAGAGCTGGGGGTGCTGAGTTACTTCTGGCATCTAGTGGGTAGAGGCCAGGGGTGCTGCTAAACACCCTGCAATGCACAGGCAGTCCCCACACCAAAGAGTCATCCAGCCCAAGATGTCAGTACTGCCAAAGCCGAGAAACCCTAGCCTACCAATGATAATCAGTATAGCAAACCATGTGCATGGCTGAAAAGATCCATGAATGGCCTGAAGATAGATCACAGTAAATAGATTATGGAGTCGTATCTTTCATTCTAGTGTGAATTCAGACTCTGTCTCTCCCAGGTGACCGTTACATGAGGCAGCCCATTGTGGCTGAGATGTTCTTCTATACTGTCATCATCAGTACAGTTTCCTACTTCTAGTGGTAACTGATATGTATTGTGCCAGGCAGTATGCTAGGGGCTTTTGTATAGATTGTTTTACTTGATCCTTGGAACAGCACTATTATGAGGGAGGTTCCAGTATTATCCCCATTCTACAGATGAAGAAAATGAGATTTGTAGAGGTTAAATTGCTTGCTCAGTCACACTAGGTAGAGTGGGGAAGCCAAGACTCAGGTCTGAAAACTGAACTCCAAAATCTGAATTTCTCCCCCAGCACTACCCTGCCCCCCACAGTATTCTATTGCCTCTTTCCCATTTGTGCCTCGGTGCTGGTGAGCATACTTGCTCCCTGTCAGTCATCTTGCCTGGCCCTTGTCACCCACCTGCACTGTTTACTGCCATCTACTGCTGGGGCAGTAGGGAATAGGCAGTAGACAGGACATCATTCCTATCCTAAAGAAGGCTACCATGGTGGAGCAAACAAATATGATCCAGAAGAACACAGATCACAAAGAGTACCAAATCAACCACAGAGAGGGGGAGGAAGGAATGGAAAGACTGATAAACAGTCAAAATGTTAGCAACCTGGGAACAAGCCCAATATCATCATTACCATCAACTTAAACTTAAAGGCAGCTCTGCATGCCATGTACAAGGCAAGGTACTCTCAGGAATATAGGAGCACACTCAATCTGTGACAGTCCAAGGCACCACATGCTGGGGGGCTTTTTGAATACTTCTCTCAGGCAGCTGGGGAAGGCACCATGGCTGTGGGAGACCTACGTAGGCCTTGACAGATCAGGGAGATGAAACTTCCAGTCTGCCGAGGACCTTAAGTCTCAATCTGTTGAAAGACAGTCTATTTCTTTTTCCTTTGTTTGTTTTTTTGGTGTAGTAGCAATCAAAATGAAAAGTCTGGAAAAGAAAAAAATGTTAAAACACTGATCTGAGGGATCTTTTTCAAACCTCATTCCGAGTGGGGAGGTGGGGAGAAGAACATGAAAAGAAAAGTGAGTCGGCTCTTTAGTGTAGTAGTATACTCACAGTAATTTTTTTTTTAAGTTTCTTCGTGATAGCTATAATATATTCAAAGCAAAGAATCTATTTCAGTAAATGGCAAAAAGACAAATCCATCTGAGTAGATAATTTTTAATATGAAAAATTAAAATGAGGGATGAGGAAGCATAAGCTTAGTGGTATTCAATGAACATCCATCATCCAACAGTTCTTTCTAGAAAGTTCCTTAACTGACAATACAGCACTGAAGAACTAACAACATATAATTCAGGCTCTAAGTAATTATCGTGGTACAAATTTACACATGCTGTCCTTATTGTCACTCCCTTGTTAGTTCTGATTTCCTCTCCTGGGCCTAGACTGAGCACCTTTTTAAGTCTCCACCCGGCCCTTTGACTGGAGTGTGCAGTCTCCTAGCCTAGATTCCATGGTCTCAAAATGAAAATATTCTCCTTGTAGCCTTACTCCCCAAGCTCTGCGCCTGTGAGCTCTTAGACTGACCTTTTTCTAGTTCTGAAACCTTGCCTTTCAGCAGTTTTTCTTTCTAGGAGACCCTTTGTCTCAGTTTCTTTGCTCTTTTTCCTTCTTTTTAAAAAAAGATTTGTACCAATCCTGGTCCCTCTGCTCAATCTGAGGATTTCATAAGCTCCTCTTAGGATCCGGTTTCTCTGCTAAAAGCTCCCTCCTTATAATTAGTAGGTCATTGATGATCTGCATCTTATTAATTCACTTCCTCTTACCCCTGGGGAGCCAAACAAGATTGTTCAGATGTTGAAGAGTTCTGACTCACCCCCATTTTTACTGTGTATTCCTCTGACACCAGCTAAAGCCTTCTCCATCACTTCATACCCTAATTCTTATTTCAAACAGTGAAGGAAAACAGCAACCCAGTTTTCTGGATCTGGACCCATTTATGGTGTCTCTAAATGATCTCAATGATGATGACAGTATCTTCAGTAACAAGGACATAAAGCAGACACAGATTTATACTCATACTTGGCTAGCAGATGCCAAAAAGAGTGTTACTGTTCTTCTAGATCTTGCTGACCAAGTCAAATGAATCAAGCATTACATTATGACTATGGTATGCTGTAGCTGTAATTTTTTTAAAAAAACCTTTGACTTGTGAGAGAAATAAAAGGAAGCAGCATACATAGAATAAAAAAGACTAGTCATAGCTATTTATATGAGTGCTCCTAAAAATTAGACTAAACAGTGAAAAGTCCCATTGAAAAAGCAAAGAGTAGAGCAAGGAAACATAAATTACAGGCCTGATTACCAAGAACCTATCTCAACCTAAGGAAGCTTTCTAACAAATTCCATGTAATTATTCTGCAAACTGCTTAGAATTCTGTGGTTATTTAACCATAAACATGGCTGCTATCAATACAATGCAACAATTAAAACTACATATTAGATAAAAATTGCTTAAAGATATAGTGGGACATCATTATAATCAGACTATCAAAGTCCAGCCATGAGAGCAGATATAAAAATGAATAAAGCATTATATGTAGTTTTCTGCTTATTAATGAACATGTTAAATCAAGAAGAAAAAGTAATGTATTAAACTAGTGCTGGAAGAATGAAAGCAAATATAGGAATTGAGGCCCATCGAGGTGAAGTTACACAGGACTAGAATGAGAGATACACTATTTCATATATCTTAAGAAAAGACTAAACAGGACTTGGTATCATCACACTGTTTCGTTGTTGATGGGAAACTATTATAAGTTATGACTAGAGTAAGGTCTGCAAGTATACAGGCAGGTTTTAACAGAAAAAGGTAAACTGATAAATAACAGGCACAGTACTTTGCACATAGTAGGTGCTCACTGTAATTGCCTCATAAAAGTCTGAAATGAATTAAATGTCTGCCGACCTGCACAGCACTGTGAATGAACCCATTTAAGAACCAGGTCACTCAGTGGTTTCCATGCCCTTATTTCAAATTGTGGTTTCAAACAAAACACGATGTCTTATGGAGGCAGTTTTGTCACTTAGGATTTTTCTAAAAACTAGGAAAGAGGTATTTGAAGGCAGGGAATCTTCCATCTATCTATGATGGGGAGCAACTAGTTTTATTAACAACGTAAACACTAAAGCAGTGAGTAGGCCAGTGAATCTGGGGACTTCATCAATATGAAGCGAAGGGCTCACTCAGTAACAGCCTGAAGAAGGTGACAGCCTAAACCAGAGACTTTTCCAGAGAAAGACATATTTGCCATTTATGCTTCAACTGTCTATTCTCGAGATGAACAGTGATTCTCAAACTATGGCCCCTTTCAAGAGGTCTGTGAGGTCAAAGCTATTTTCATAATAACGCTATCTTTTTCATTCATTCCCTCACAAGCATAAAAGGAGTTTTCCAAAGGCGACATGACATGTGGTGACGTCATTGCTCTTACAGCTGATGGAATGTGTGAAACAGATTTGAGAATCCAGCTGCCTTCAATTAAGCCAGGCATTAGAGTTTGCAAAAATATAAAACAACCCTTCCCACTAAGTTTTTGGGTTAGAAAAAGTTATTTTTCATAAAAATATCTTATTTATGTTAACATATAGTGGGTTTATTATTTTTAATGAATAAATATATAAATACTTTAAAATATCTTGGTCTGAATTTCTAATACTATAAATATTGACAGACATAACCCACATAATCAAAAGCTCTTTAGAGTCCTCATATCTGCTCATTCTTTCCCAAAAGCCTACAAACTCTGGAGAACAGGAACCCTCCCTGTTCATCTCAGTATAGTCCCAGTATTATATTCTTTGTTGTTTGCAAATTAAATGAACAAAAGTGTTGCTATATACATAACATCAGAAACAGTAAATTCAAGATCCATATAGTAAATACAGTGGGTATTTGTCCTCTAAAAGATGACAGGTGAGAAACTAAGCTGACTCTGAAGTTGTTCACTACTTATAGGTTGATTTCTATAGCTACCAGAAACAACACAATGCCATTAATGGCTTGTGGTTTTATTGCTTGATAATCATGCTAAGCTTATTTATATGGGCCAGTTGTATGAAAAACTGGGAAAGGATCTGGAAAAGTAGAAACATAATTGATGTGTTAGGGTGGTCAGACCATATGTGAATATTTCCTTTTCAGTTTCATTGTTGTTAATGTTGCTTGTGTAATAAACAAACATATTTGTACAGTAGAGCTCTGGCTCTGAGGAAAAAATAAAGAGGACCACTCCTTTGTTTGCAGAGATGAAATAACCAAAGGAGAGTGGGGGGCTAGGATGTGGACATTTACCACCCATCTCCCTTCTCCTCAAACAAGCAAGCATATACAGTTCTAGTGCAGGGATCCGAAGAAGGAAGAACAGTCTCAGTTCTTTCCAGAGGCCAGTGTACTTGGAGAACACCAACGGGAAAACCATTTACACCTAATTTTCTTAAATACCTAAAACCAGGCACATGGTAAACACCAGAGCACCTTCTTTTAAAAATGAATAAAATTAGTTAGGACAATACTACAGTATTTCCCACAGGAAAATGTTCATTCATTCATTCAAAAAGCCATTCATTTGGTACCTTCTACATATAAGGGCTTTGTAGTAGACAATATAGAAGACACAAATGAATCAGACATGTGTCCTGTTCTTAAGAAGCTTATATTTTAGTAGTGTTGATTGTAATGTACATAAATAAAACACAAATCAAAAGTGATGAGAATTATATATAAGTTATTATGGGTATGACTGGCATTATAACATTTAGACACACCATCTGTTTCATTGTGTGTGTTATATGATGCATATTACTAAGTGTCTTACTTAGAGGAGATGAAATACATTCACACATGTGTGCTGACGTGTGCATAAATAAAAACTGAAAAGATGCTCTGAATGTATACTTTGTAATAAGGAACCAGCATTATGATTAGTACCAAAGAATGCTCAAGATTACATACGTGATTATTTTTGAAAAAACAAGGAGCTGGCATTGCACAGAATAATAGTGATAAACTACAGTAAGTTATGACAGTTCCGAGCCATAATAGAAACTTTAAAGAAGAGCTGTTATAAGCCACTGCTGTAAGCCAGTTTGGATTTAACTACCTCACATTTGTGTACATAAAACCAGCTTCTACAACCTGTTTTTATTGGACAGGATTCAATGAATGTTCCTATAATCCTCTCATGTCAGTACTTGAACATGAATATGAGTACTCCAAGACAGTATTCTTCAAACTGGAGTACACATACTCTTGTGGGTACACAAAGAATTTCCAGAGGTATAAGCATGGAGAGCTTTAAAGGAATCAGTGTCTACATCCGCAATTCACACACATGCTGTCTGCCAGAAGAAAAGTGCTTGTGCTCTACAAGTTTCCTTTTTTAACAACCCTTTCAAAAGAGTCCTCTTCTTACTTAACAAAATCTTACCAAATTAATGTAAGATCTTCTTACATTGTATCTTCCTGGGTTGGAAACCCCTCTGGGGCACAGACAAAGGGACAATTCTAGAAATACTCCTGATAGTGTCCCATGAGAGCAGAGCAGCAGCAGCTTCAGAACCAACTGGATGGATACAGGCAAATAACAGTGCCTGTTATTTCATCTGGGGACAACTCAGGGTAATAAGCTCTTGTTCCTCATCTCTTCTAGAAGTGAAATGGTTGCCAGAGGGACGTGTATTTACACTTGTACTTAAGTTGAAAAATGAAGCCAGACTTTTCCTGAATGTCTGATTTGGTTGACTGGTTTGCCAGTGATGACTTTTAGATTATATGGCAGACATTAATATATATCTTTTGCAATTATTTAAACCTTGAATAAAAAATTCTAGATGCCAGCTTTAAAATGTGTGAAGGTGTACTTAGTTAAAAAAAATTGTTTTAGAACAAATTACCAAAAGAGAATTAAGAAAACAATTCCATTTACAATAGCATCAAAATGAATAAAATACTTAGGAATAAATTTAACCAAGGAAGTAAAAGATCTGTATAGTAAAACTATAAGACATTGATGAAATAAAATGAAGAAGACACAGATAAATGGACTGATGTTCCATGTTCATGGATTGGAAGAATTATTATTGTTAAAATGTCCATACTATCCAAATGATCTACAGATTCAATGTAATTCCTATCAAAATTCCAATGTAATTTTTCACAGAAATAGAAAAAACAATCCTAAAATGTACATGGAACCACAAAAGACCCTGAATAGCCAAAGCAATCTTGATAAAGAACAAAGCTGGAGGCATCATATGTCCTGATTTCAAACTATACTAGAAGCCTATAATAATCAAAACAGTTGGTATTGGCATAAAAAAAGACACAGAGACCAGTGAAACACAAAAGAGATCCCAGACATAAACCCATCCATATATAGTCAATTAATTTTCAACAAAGGAGCCAAGAATATACAAGGGGGAAAGGATAGTCTCTTCAAAAACTGCTGCTAGAAAAACAGGATATTCACATGCAAAAGAATGAAATTGGACTCCTGTCCTACATTATACACAAAAATCAACTCAGAATGGATTACGGATTTGAACCTAAGACCTGAAACTAAAAGTCCTAGAAAAAAAATACAGGGGCAAGCTCCCTGACACTGGTCTTGGCAATGATGTTTTGAATTTGACACCAAAAGCAAAGGTAACAGAAGTAAAAATAAGCAGATAGGACTACATCAAACTAAAAAGAGCTTCTGCACAGCAGAGGAAACCATGAACAAAATGAAAAGGTATCCTACGGAATGGGAGAAAAAATTTGCAAACCATATATAACTGATAAGGGGTTATTATCCAAAATATACAAAGAACTCATACAACTCAAAGCAGAAAATTCAAATAACCCAATTAAAAAATGGGCAAAGGACCTGAACAGACACTTTTCCAAAGAAGACATACAAATGGCCAACAGGTATATGAAAAGGCACTCCACATCACTAATCATCAGGGAAATGCAGATCAAAACCACAATGAGATATCATCTCACGTCTGTGAGGATGTCTATTATCAAAAAGACGAGATAACAAACGCTAGGGAGGATGTGGAGAAAAGGGAACTGCTGCACACTGCAGATGGGAATGTAAACTGGTACAGCCACTATAGAAAACAGTGTAGAGGTTTCTCAAGAAATTAAAAATAGAACTACCATGTGATCCTTTGGTATATATCCCAAGGAAATGAAATCACTATCTTGAAGAGATATCTGTACTCCCATGTTCACTGCAGCATTATTCACAATAGCCAAGGTATGGAAACAGTCTGAGTGTCTGACAACAGATGAATGGGTAAACAAAGTGTGGCGTGTATGGGTGCATATATACAAATGTATTTTACATATATAAATATGTATATGTGTTACATATGTAAATACACATATGTAAATACATGTAAAGTATATTTTATACTATGTATGTAAAAGTGTATAATATTTAGATATAATGTATACATATAAATGTTAATATATAATACATTATATATCTACAGTACATATATACATTTACATGTGTGTACACACACATGTGTGGGAATATACACTCACACGTGTATATATATGTTAGAATATTATTCAGCCTTTAAAAAGAAGGAAATCCTGCCATTTGCAATAACATGGATGAACCTAGAGGGCATTATGCAAAGTGAAATAAGCTAGGCAGAGACAGACAAATAGTGCATGGTATTACTTAAATGTGGAATCTAAAAAAAAAGTTGAACTCAGAAAGAGAGTAGAATGGTGGTTGCCAGGGACTGGGGATATGGGGGAAATAGGGAGGGGCTGGTAAAACTACAGTTATAAGATGAATACTGTCTGAGGTTATCATGTATAACACGGTGGTAACAGTTGATAATACTGTATTTTATAATTGAAATTTGCTGAGAGAACAGAACCTAAGTGTTCTTACACACACAAAAAAGGTGAACATGTGAGGTAATGGAACTATTAACTTGGTGAGAATCCTTTCATAATTCATATATATGTATATCAAATCATCACATTGCATACTTTAAATATCTTATAACTTTATTTTTCAATTATACCTCAATTAGTAAAAAAGACAGCATTTGCTAAAAGAAAGTGCTAATAATTACTCTTTACAGGAACAAATTAATTGTACATAATAGAAAATTATTTTAGGAGTTATGAGCAAACACTTGAAAACCACTGCTCTGTGAGATATGAACTAAAAAGAAAGCAAGCACAATGATAAGTGAGAATTTTTCTTTAGGCTGATAAGTTTCTCTAACACACAGAGTGTTCCTGGAGAAAGACACTTCAGATGTGGACCAGGTCCATGAACTAGTTTGTGTTCTTTGTTGGAGAGGCATTGTAGTATGGGGAAAGAGAACAGGCTCTGTCTGCCCTTTCCTGATCTTTCTGACCCTCAATTTTCATGGCTGTAAAATAGAGAATAATCTCAAACCCCATAGGCTCACCTGAGAATTAGAAGCAATAGCTGTACCACTGACTTAGCTCAGTGCTTGGCAGCACATCACTGGCACTAAAAGAATGGCAGCATTCTTTTACCAGAATTCTTTTACTATGGTATATAGTTTCAAAAAATTTTAGTCTTTGGGCTAGAACTAAAGTTATTTACTGCCTTTTTTTTTTTTTTTTTTTTTGCGGTATGCGGGCCTCTCACTGTTGTGGCCTCTCCCGTTGCAGAGCACAGGCTCTGGACGCGCAGGCCCAGCCGCTCCGTGGCATGTGGGATCCTCCCGGACCGGGGCACGAACCCGCGTCCCCTGCATCGGCAGGCGGACTCTCAACCACTGCGCCACCAGGGAAGCCCTACTGCCTTTTTTAAGGTGAAAATTAGGTACTAATCGAATACCTATGATATGCATTTTAAGTCATTTTTTCCAGTAATGATGAGAGATTTTAGATTAGTCATTAGTCCTACCTGACGTTCTCTGTGAGAAAAATGGATGGCCCTGTAGGTCAGGAATATATGCTATGCCGACAGTTTGGGGTATTATCAATGATGAACAATTGGCTGAGTTAATATTGAGCCAGAATACTATTTCCACTAAACATCTGACACATACATAGTAAAGCCTTAGTCCTGGCATCACCTGGGAGCATGCTGTAATGCAAATTTTGAGGCCCATCCCCTGCGTACAAAATTGGAATCTGCCATTTAACAAGATTCCCAGGTGATTCAAATGAACCTTAAACTGTGAGAAGCACTGGTAAGGAACAGGCTCTGAGCAGAGAAGATACAATCACCAGGTGTATATGTAACTGAGGCGGGAAAGATGAGTCAGGCAGGACCATAAAGAGTCTAACTTATAATGACAGACTGGCATATACACGTGTATAAACACACACACAACACGAACACAGGCTTAGATCAGTGGTTCTCAACTGGGGGTGATGCTGCACCCCCCATAAGATACTGGCCAATGTCTGGAGATATTTTTGGTTGTCACAACTGGGGAGATGTTACGAGCATCTACTGAGACCAAAGATGCTGCTAAACATCTTACAAGGCCCTCCAACATAAAGAATCAGTTGGCCCAAAACGTCAATAGTGCTGACGTTGAAGAAACCCTAGCATAGATTATACAAACATATTAATTGGAAAAGGCACAAAGGCATACTAATTGGAACTATTCATGGGAAAAGGAGCAATAATTTGACCTCACAGTTCTGAGGGGAAGAATTTCATATCTGGACATCCCAAGGTCTATGCTGCTTTCAAGATTATGAGTGCCCTGGTTAAAAGCTCTCAAAATCACTTATCTGCTGTTACTAGCAAAACCAGAGTCAATGATAATCTGTATTAGCATAAAAAGTCAGTCAGCATCAATGCCTAGAGCCTGTTAATATGCAAAGAAAAATAATGGAGACAGAAAATTGTTACTGTTTGGTTTAAAACCCAATCCTACTGAAGAAGGAAGCTGCCTTAGGACTCTCAAACTCCACACCCTCCTTACCAAAAAGATACCAAGTCTATACCCTCATTGTACACGTCCACAATCCCTTGTCTGCAATTTCAAAGATCTAAAAACTACATAAAGTTTTTGCTAAATTGTGGCAGCAAAACTTCTTATCTGAACTCATTTGGCAGCAAAACCTGAATGGATGTGAGGTTATTTATTATCTTAATTATCCCACTCAGTGTAACTATTCACATGGTTCACTGTAGAAGTATTCAGAGGTTTGCTTATAGGAGGTGGTGCCACAGGCCTTACTGAAGCTGTTATATAATATATGGTGGATGCTCCTTACTGCCCTTCTAAAATTTGAAAACTCTAGAATTTTGGAAACATTTGGCTTTGGAAATTCTAGATAAGTGATTGTGGACCTCAAATAACTAAAATGCAGTCAACTCTCAGCAAATATTTGCTGAAAGCATTCAAATATATATTTGAAAAAAAAAAAAAAACCTAGTCAACTATATGTGTGTATATACACATAAACACACACACTTGTATTATACACTCACATAAATTATTTATATATATATATATGTATATATATATATATATATATCCCTGCATTAGTAGTTAGCATTGTGGCAATTAGCTTCCTTGTTTAGGGCACTGTGCACAACACGCCAGGCTTGCAGCTTCAAATCTTGTAAGACCAGCTAACTTTACAAAGAAACACCTTTCTTCAAGACTATAAATTAACCTCAAACTTTATCCTTCAAAATGCTTCTGGATATAAGGCAAGAAATAGTGAATAATTTAGGATCAACCCATTCACCATACCAGAAGTGCTGATTCCAATTCAGTAGCATAACCAGTGTCTCTGCCTCTCTCTTTTTTTCTCTCTCTCTCATACATACATCACAACCCTGCAATGTGTAATAGCATTACAAGCACCCAACTGGCTCTGGAAAGGTTCCATCAGGGCCTCCCTCCTATCCTGGATTCACATTGGTTGATGGTTGGGGGTATAACTCTTTCTGCATATAAATTCCTATTTTCCTCCCTGAAAGGCTTTACCTGACTAGCCTGTTGACTGTCCTAAGGTGTGCTCATGGGACTGGTCCAGGGGAATAGCAGGTTGTTAGGAAACAAGTAGTAACGAAATGCTGAGAGCAAATGTATTCGAATTGTCAGTTTCATGTGTCTGTGTAAGATGGGGCTTGGAAACAGATGGGGATACCAGCTGATTTTCAGAAACCATGAAAAAGATAAATGAACTTGCACCATGCTGAAAAAGATGCATCATGCTTGCTGCTGGAAACACTGAACACAATGGAAACTGAAGCGTCTTCAGAATCTTTTTTGCCAGTTATGGCAATGCTAAGATTCACTGATGACCATTCAATTTTAATGTTCTTTTCATTATACTTCAGTCTTCCCTCCTTCGTATCCTAAGAAAACATACCTTCTTCTCATGAAAATGAAATGGCACATGGTATTATTTAATAAGTTGAAAAATCCTGAAAAGTTTTTGTGAAACTGTTCTCTAATAAAATTCTAAGAACTGTGATGTAGAGAGGGGAAAATATTTCGCTGCAGTACTGTTAAATACCATTCTAATGCTAAGGTGGGAGGAAGAAGCACTTTGCCAAAGTTTCTGTAACCACTTCACCACCAAAGCAGTTTCCCATGGACTCTGCCACTGGGTTGTGAAGTCACTACCTTTCGGGAGGGAGCCGCCGTGTTTCTCTTCTCAGGTTCCCATGTGTCTCAAATAGGGAGTGGGACAGAGCCAGAAGCCATGGGCAAGCCTCTTGCCAAGACTGTGGATGAGATCATCAACCACCCCACCCCGGCATCCAGACCAGCTTCTTCAGAATTTCACAGACCACAGCCCTTGGGCCAGCCCGTCAGGTTCTCAAAACAGGAAAAACTAAAAGTGGATCCTCCCCATAAAAAAGTTTGAGAGTTCTTTCATTATACAATTATTTTAAACACGTTCCTCTTGTGTAGTGTAATTACAGAAGAGTGGATTAGAATCTCAAAAAGGACTCTTATTTCCAAGAAGAATACCCCAAGTTAACTTCCTTGTAAAATGTCCTCTCAAATCCTGAACAACTTTAAAAAGAAAGTTCTGTGGCAAGGAGTAAAGACATGCATTGGATAGTTAACTCATTCCTAGTAGAAAAGATATATTAAAGTATTATGAATTCTCTATGCTTGATCAGAAAACAAATATTTATAACTTCTAATCCATGACAAGTCCTTTAGTTCAATTTTTCAGGGATTCCATCCTATTTTAGCTTCCGTATAACAATACTGCAAAGCTGTAATTACATCCTCTATAATCAGCCCATTACCAGTGTAATTAAGGAGTGCCACAAATTTAAAACTACGACCTCAATACTGAGGGAAAAAATGTGTGGAAGAGACAGTTTATATTGCAGGTAAAATGTCCTCCTGTTTTGTTGACAAACTTAAGATATAAAGAAAAAAAATAACATGTTATCATAGAGTCATCATTCAAGAGGGACTCATTATGTTCCTGATAAGAATTTTTCCTCCATCATTTCTAACATGTCACTTATCAAGCTCTTTTGTATCAAATCCCATGCTCTTCCCAAGTGTTATGAACACTCTGAACCCCTTTAGGTGCCTGTCAATTACTCTCATTCAACTACCATCCACTGTGGGGACAGAGATATATGTGAATTGATTCCTGACACAATGTCAGGCTAGTGTAAACCAAATTTAAACTGGCAAATAGGTCCATCAGTAAAGTGCCTAACTTCTAAGCAATGTGAATAAATTTTATCTTAACTAAGAATCAGGAAGCTGATCACCAAACATTAATGTATCACGTAATGGTTCAAGCCAACCATCTGATAAATATAATAATAACCACATTAATAAAATGGATCAACAACACTTATCAAATGCTTATTATGTGCCAGCACTGTGAGAATCTTAGACAAATTATCTCATTTAATTTTCACAGATGGCCCCTGAAATAATACAATTATTGCCTCCATTTTTCATAGAGGAAACTGAAGCCCTGGGGATGTTAAATAACTGCCCAGGTTAATTAGTTGGTAAGAGTAGGGCCAGTCTGGAAGCTTCCTCCAACTGAATCTCAAGCTTGTGTCTGTTTTTACAGCATTCAGGCTACAATGTCTACTGATTATACGTTACACAAGCAATTTAAACCAAATATTCTTGCCCTCCTGGTGAACTGCAACTGTTACCAATCAATGAGGGGTGAGAGGTAAGCAGGTAGTGAAAACAAAAAAAGCAAGACATCTGTTTAATCAAGATTCTCCTCCCCCATCAAATTCAGGAACTCCTTTCCATATACTGTATGAGTCGATACTGTCTTTCTAAATCACATGAATGTTTACTCACAGCTGACAAGTTACTAAAGCACCAGTTACAAAATAGAATGTGCTCTTGTATTTTTCAGATTAAAAAGGTTAATTGACCAAGAAACGGAGTCCCAGAAGAAGGAGGAGCAAGAAAAAGAGAAGAGGGTCACTGCCCTGAAAGAGGAGCTGACCAAACTGAAGTCTTTTGCTTTGATGGTGGTGGACGAACAACAAAGGCTGACGGCACAGCTTGCCCTTCAAAGACAGAAAATCCAAGACCTAACCACGAGTGCAAAGGAAACACATGCTAAACTAGCCCTTGCTGAAGCCAGAGTTCAGGAAGAAGAGCAGAAGGCAACCAGACTAGAGAACGATCTGCACACGCAGACCACAAAGTTTCACCAGAACCAAGAAACAATTATGGCGAAGCTCACCAATGAGGACAGCCAAAATCGCCAGCTTCGACAAAAGCTGGCAGCACTCAGCCGGCAAATTGATGAGTTAGAAGAGACAAACAGATCTTTACGAAAAGCAGAAGAGGAGCTGCAAGATATAAAAGAAAAAATTAACAAGGGAGAATATGGAAACTCCAGTATCATGGCTGAGGTGGAGGAGCTCAGGAAACGTGTGCTAGAAATGGAAGGGAAGGATGAAGAGCTCATAAAAATGGAGGAGCAGTGCAGAGATCTCAATAAGAGGCTGGAAAAGGAAACATCACAGAGTAAAGACTTTAAACTCGAGGTTGAAAAACTCAATAAAAGAATTATGGCTCTGGAAAAATTAGAAGATGCTTTCAACAAAAGCAAACAAGAATGTTACTCTCTGAAATGTAATTTAGAAAAAGAAAGGATGACCACAAAGCAGTTATCTCAGGAACTGGAGAGTTTAAAGATAAGGATCAAAGAGCTAGAAGCCATTGAAAGTCGGCTGGAGAAGACAGAATTCACCCTAAAAGAGGACTTAACTAAACTGAAAACATTAACTGTGATGCTGGTAGATGAACGGAAAACAATGAGTGAAAAATTAAAGCAAACTGAAGATAAGTTACAAGCTGCTGCTTCTCAGCTTCAAGTGGAGCAAAATAAAGTGACAACGGTTACTGAGAAGTTAATTGAGGAAACTAAAAGGGCACTGAAGTCCAAAACTGATGTGGAAGAAAAAATGTACAGTGTAACGAAAGAGAGAGATGATCTAAAAAACAAACTGAAAGCAGAAGAAGAGAAAGGAAATGATCTCCTGTCCAAAGTGAACATGTTGAAAAACAGGCTTCAATCATTGGAAGCAATTGAGAAAGATTTCCTAAAAAACAAATTAAATCAAGATTCTGGTAAGTCCACAATAGCATTACACCAAGAGAACAATAAGATTAAAGAGCTCTCTCAAGAAGTGGAAAGACTGAAACTGAAGTTAAAGGATATGAAATCCATTGAGGACGACCTCATGAAAACTGAAGATGAGTATGAGACTCTAGAACGAAGGTATGCTAATGAACGAGACAAAGCTCAATTTTTATCTGAAGAGCTGGAACATGTTAAAATGGAACTTGCCAAATACAAGTTAGCAGAAAAGACAGACTCCAGTCATGAACAATGGCTTTTCAAAAGGCTTCAGGAAGAAGAAGCTAAATCAGGTCACCTCTCAAGAGAAGTGGATGCACTGAAAGAGAAAATTCATGAATACATGGCAACTGAAGACCTGATATGTCTCCTCCAGGGAGATCATTCAGTTCTGCAAAAGAAACTCAGTCAACAAGAAAACAGGAACAGAGATTTAGGAAGAGAGATCGAAAACCTCACTAAAGAGTTAGAGCGGTACCGTCATTTCAGTAAGAGCCTCCGGCCCAGTCTCAATGGAAGAAGAATCTCTGACCCTCAAGTATTTTCTAAAGAAGTTCAAACAGAAGCAGTAGACAATGAGCCACCTGATTACAAGAGTCTCATTCCTCTGGAACGAGCAGTCATCAACGGTCAGTTATATGAGGAGAGTGAGGTCCAGAATGAGGACCCTAATGATGAGGAGTCCGTGCTGTCCTTCAAATGCAACTCATCTACTCCCTGTCCTGTTAACAGGAAGTTATGGATTCCTTGGATGAAGTCCAAGGAGGGCCATCCTCAGAATGGAAAAATACAAACTAAACCCAATGGCAACTTTGTGCAACCTGGAGATCTAGTCCTAAGCCACACACCTGGGCAGCCACTGCATATAAAGGTTACTCCAGACCATGTCCAAAACACAGCCACTCTTGAAATCACAAGTCCGACCACAGAGAGTCCTCACTCTTACACAAGCACTGCAGTGATACCAAACTGTGGCACCCCGAAGCAAAGGATAACCATCCTCCAAAATGCCTCCATAACTCCAGTGAAATCAAAAACCTCTGCTGAAGGCCTTATGAATTTAGAGCAAGGCATGTCCCCAATTACCATGGCAACCTTTGCCAGGGCACAGACCCCAGAGTCTTGTGGTTCCATAACTCCAGAAAGGACAATGTCACCTATTCAGGTTTTGGCTGTTACTGGTTCAACTAGCTCCCCTGAGCAGGGACGCTCTCCAGAGCCGATAGAAATCAGTGCCAAGCACGCGATTTTCAGAGTCTCCCCTGATCGGCAGTCATCATGGCAGTTTCAGCGTTCAAACAGTAACAGTTCAAGTGTGATAACTACTGAGGATAATAAAATCCACATTCACTTAGGAAGTCCTTACATGCAAGCCGTAGCTAGCTCCGTGAGACCTGCCAGCCCTTCAGCATCACTGCAGGATAACCGAACTCAAAGCTTAACTAATGGGGCACTAAACAAAACAACCAATAAAGTCACCAGCAGTATAACTATCACACCAACAGCCACACCTCTTCCTCGACAATCACAAATTACAGTAAGTAATATATATAACTGACCACCCTCCCTTATTTGGTTTATACCGATATTATTGCAAGGAACTCAGTCCTTTTTAATTATCCCTCCACATCCCTCAAAAGACTGACTGAACTTGTACTTTGGGAAGGTTTATGCATGAACCGTCCAAGAGTATCTGAAACTAACTGTTGCCTGCATAGTCATATCAAGCGTGCACTTACTGTATATTTTTTCATTTACATACCTGTATGGAAAATATTTAGTCTGCACTTGTATAAATACATCTTTATGTATTTCATTTTCCATAACTCACATTAATTTGACTGCAGCTTGTCTTGGTGAAATACTTTAACATTATAAAGCAGTAAATAATTTGTTATTTTTACCATTGCTTGCTGAATTTTCTTTTGGTCATTTTGTGTTCTTTTTTTTGCATGTATAATAGAATTTTATTTCCTGTTCATAATGTCTATTAATTCTTCCTTAAAAACAAACAGGACTTACTTCCCATATACAGTCAACTTCTGATCACATATTAGAGGAGGAGGAGGTAGTTGAAATAAATGAAATTTTATGGCTCTTTGATTTCAAAGTGAACTATAAGATCTCTCAGGAGCAAACTTCATGCTTGAGATGTATCTCAATATCCCTGGTGCCCAGCACAGTGCTTAGCACATGTTAGGAATTTAGTTACTTAATAAATGTTTACTGATAATCACTGAATAAAATAATATTAAATAATTTGCTTTTGTGAGCACATATGAGCTGATTGATGGTGAAAGTAAAAAGCTTTGAAATGTGATAGTAAGCCAGAAAAAGCACATTTGGAAATACAAGTTACCTTCACAATCAAGAGTTGACTGTATTTCTACCATAGATGAAAATCCCCTTAAAACATTTATGTCTACATCCAAACCTGGAATCAGCCACTAAGACATATGCTCTTGAACACTGCTTCAAAGCAAAAATGTCTTTCTTGTTACTTTTTCCTAGTAGGTTCCCAAAATAATTTGAATTACTTAAGGTAGGTGCTTCCTACCTTGTTTGTTTGCTAGTGGGCTGCATTCAGAAGCTTAAACTTAACTGTGTGTGTGTGGTTTTTTTAACCTCCCAACAAGCAAATAAAAACCAAAGATAATTACAATGTAAGTTATAGAAAAGGCATATTTTAAAAAAAATACAGTATGTTAGTTGAGGGAAGTTTCTCCTGTGATTATTGTTATGCCATTTTCAAGATAGGTGAGAAAAACTCAGTAATCCTTAAAAAAAAGCATCCTAGGAATGCTGGTACTCTGCTAATGGGACTCAGCATAATTTGTACTTCTGTAGCAGAGAACAGCTTTCAGAGGAACATTTTAAATTACAAATCTGGTCCCCAAGCCACATTCAAAAAAGATGATTTCAGACAAAGTAGCTCATTGCCATTTTCCCTTTTCCAACCTCATAACTGTTAATTTAGTGTGGTCAATTTCATTGCCAGTTATTGATTTTAAACACAATTCATTTAGACACCCAGGCAAACTGTGAAGATCTTTAGGAGTAAAAGGAATCTTTCACAATTATCCTCCTTTCCCTGCAAAATCAATTTCATGATAGCAAAGCAAGGATTTGTTGACAGAAACACTTCCATGGTGATGAACTGCAACACCAACGCTGTGGGCTTGCATCATCATTAAATAAATTTGGATGAAAGCTGAGGCTAGTGATGAATGAGAAAGCTTCTGTTTAAACACATTTATCTTGGGAATTGGCAGTGACCCAACTGTATTACAAAATACATGATGGTCTAAATGTTTTCCAAAATTGTTTTTATTTTTAAGTCACCTTAGGTTAGAACTTTAGAAGAAACTACATACATCATTTTACATCTTTCAAAGTAGACATTGATAACATTGCTGCATGAGATGTCTTTCTAGATAATAAGAGTACATATAATGTTTTGGTGGGTAGTGATAAACTAATCATGAAATAATAAACAGAAACCAGAAAGAATTAAAGGACAAAGTCTTCCCAGCACTTCTTAAATTTTGTCACATAATGACACAAACAGAAAACACACTGGATACACACTGGATACAATGGATAAAGAGGCAGAGATGATCAGGGACTCCTGATCAGGGACTCCTGTCATCCCCAGGTTGCTCCTGTTGTACTGAAGGAAAGATCCATTTTTGGCACACCTGTAACTAATAGAGTTTGAGAGGCTCTGGGCTATTCATTAGTAGAACTGTTTTGTAAGGATTCAATTTCTTTTCTTTTGTGAGCCAGAGCAATTTTATACAATAAAGTTAATACCACAAGTCCTGTGCTCCATGATTAGGATGCACAAATTCTCATTTCATCATCTGCTCCAGATATTAACTGTAAATAGGCTTCCCAAGTAATTAACATCATTGGAAATTTACTGGACTTTCAAGGAACTGAACCTCTTTTAGAGGTTCCTCTACTAGGACTACTTCAGTGTAATGACTCATATCCACATCAAAATTTAGGAACACTGTCATATTAATAACATATATAGATTACTAAAAGTGCTACTAATTAAAGTTTATGGTAAAGAGAGCATCATCTCTGAAAAAAAGTACCTTCCCTTTTCCATAAAATCACACAAAGAATGACACATCCTAGATTTTTGGCCTTTAATTTCAAAAATAATTTTTTATAACTCTGCGTGTGTGCGCGCACGTGTGCATGTGTGTTGGGGAGGTTACAGAATTTTCTTTTTCATTCACATAAAATCACGGAAGAACCTTGAAAACTAGGAAGGAGAGAGGAAGTGACACTGGAAAATCTTCATATGAGATATGTGAAAGTGGAGGGTTGTATTCCTGAAGAAAAGAAAGCCTTTGAGAGGCTCACAGAAGACAAGACTGTTTCTATAAACATCTGAAAAAATACCTTCCTTTCATTTCATTTCATCTGAAGTCCCAGCTTCAGAGCCAAGATTCATTTTACTCAGTCCCCCTATCCCTTTAACTTTTTGAGCTGCAGCATTCTATCACAGATTTGAATGATTTTACCACATTCTTCTTCCCTTTTAAGAGCATTTGCAAAGCTTTCCCAAGGATGCCACTGCTCTCTGGGTCACCCCTTCCAGAAGGACAATGTGCATTACTATAGTTAGATCTTTACACACAAAGGAAAGTCTCTATAAGATGATAACAGGATTATATAAACTCTACCTAGAAGGTTTCTACAACTACATTTCACAATGCCAAGACATTAGGCATGGGGTCTTCATGACACCCAAAGTATAAATTAAGTTGCACTGTGAGATGGCCATAGAAGGGGTAATTAATTTAAAATTCTTAGACTTGTAGCCTAAGCATTCTGTGATCTTTATTGACTAAAATATAACTCCACACAAAAACAAATTTTTAATAGCTTTTTTGATTCCAATTCTTTATGAAGTGAGTCTCCTTTGAAACGTGTTAAACAAAGGCAGGAAAAGAGCTTTAATAACAGTACAGCTTCCCTACATTTTGGTTTCTGTTATTGTTTCCTCCTCCAAAATAATCATTTTACTTTGCAATCCTAAGAGAAAAGATAATCAGGCAATAATGCATGCCCGAAACGTTAGGATCAATGTTTCTCAAAGTAAAATCCAAAACACATGTATGAGAATCCCCTGATGCCCCACCCAGAGCTATCAAAAGTCACAATCTCTGAGGGTAGGGCCCCAGAAGCTGCATTTTTTAACAAGTTCCTCTGCTGATTAGTACGTACCTAAAGAAGGAATTCCATTGTTTTAGAAATTTCTATACACTAGCAAATATGTTCTGACTCTAGTCTTGCGCTATCAGAATGAATTACACCTGTCTCAGGAAGCGTGCCTATTCCACCCTCTAGTGGCTAGCATGACAAACAGAAGGCTTAGTCTCCGGGTTTTTTTTTTATTCAAGAGAAAAGCTCAATAAAAACTACTATTTTATAGGTGGGAAGTTTCCCAGTTTTATAACTGTAGCAAAGCATAGATGCCTGAATAATTAACTGAGCAGTAGCAGGCTGTCTGACACCTACAAGCTCTGTTTCTCCCTCAGATCCCAGGCCCTCAACATAAACCCTACAGCATTTCTTGGGAATGCTCCAGAACACACATTAAAGAAAGCAGTTTGGATGAGCCAAAACAAAGGACTCCATTCACCTTGGGCCACAGTGAAGCAAATGCAAGAACAAGGAAGATAAGCGGTTCAATAAAATCCCCAAACCTTAAACCCCCTTAAAATTCATTTTCATTTCCTTTCCAACAGATGGATCCTTCCACTGTGCAGTCAAATATGTCAGAGCAGGCAGCCCCCAAAGGCAACGCTGTAGGGTAAGGAATCCTTAGGGAGTCCAGCAAGTTAACTGGCCAACACACTCCTAAGTACTTTATAATTTGATAATGAATTAACACTGTTCATATGGCAACACATACAAATCTGTCAATATTCTATCAGGACACCAGGTTTTACAACACTTAGAATGGTGCCATAAAAATGTAATCTGGGCTAACCTTTAGCACTGCAGTCAACAATCCTAGAGATAATCCTCTTGTGGCCTCATTTTAAATTTTCACTTATTTTTTCACAAAATTATTGGTCAAGAGAAAAGTTATCTAATTATTTGAGATAATTTTTTGAAAGCCTGAAATTAGTTTTATTTTAGTGAGTTCCTTTTTCCTGCATAGCCAAATGGTTCTGTATGATATTTTTGTAAGGTTACCTGAAAGAGACCTTTTTTTTTTTTTGCCTATTAGTTTAGTTTTGCTTTTTTAAAGGTTAGTCATCTTTGGATAACCAACAATAGGCCATACAGACCTACAAAGGCTGTCTCACTCTCTGCCATTCTTCAGGTCCCTGGAAGGGTGGAGTGGGTTTACTAACTTACATAGCACTCCTGTCTCTGTGACATGCACAGTGTCTCAGCATGCAGTGTCTTCTCTTCAAAAAACATGGACACAACTGATCAATCCACTGATCATGACAAACTGAATTGGGCGGCTATTAAGGAGACAAAAGATTCACTGTCCTTCAAGAGCTTCTGTCTGGTATGTAGAGATGAGAATCTTGAATCTGACTAAATATAAGCCTCAAAACAAATTTAAAAACCTGCACTGAAGAGTTTCATTGCATAAGGCTTGTTTCCACTAACTTGACAGATTGGCCCAGAGCATGTGCATATTTGAACATTTATATTTGTATTAATACCTTGTACCTTTGTCTCTTTCAAAGATGCCATACTATAAACCAGTGTTTTTAGATGAGCTCTCCATTTCTCACATGCCTTTGGGAGAAATAAACAAGAGATCTAGACAACCAACCAACTTTGCCTTAATGGGGGAAAAATGGGTTTCACCAGGATTCCCAAGGACTTAAGAAATAACCCTTTACTGTTTAGACCTTTCAAAGAGTCCTCTCTGAGGAGTTTCAATCCCATTTGTATTAGCTTATAACCACCACAGGCACAAATGTCAAGCTCTATTCATTCCTCGACAAATCACCTACAAGAATGAACCCACAAATATTTATGAAGCACCTAATATTACTCATTGCTGTGCAGGACAGCTATGCAGGTGTTAAGATTTAGAATCTAAGGCAGGAGTTGAGAACTACCTTAAAAGGTAATTAAGAGCACAACACAGAAAAGGAATTCTATAGATAGCAAAGCACTTATAGGAGTTTGGAGGAGGAGCAGATTACTCTGGGCAGGGTTCAGGGGTCAGGTTTCAGAAACAGATAAGATTTGACTGGAGGAGGGGTGGTGGGCTGGGAGAGGAGGAAAACTTGGGATAGAGAGAAGACAAAAGGCTTTCCAGGAGATGCTCAGCGCAGAGGTATGGAGGCAGGCAGGAGAGCAGAAAACCAGCATTCAAGGAACAGTGAGCAATGCAGTGTGGCTGATGTTGAGATAGCTGGGGCAGGGGTAAGGTGCAAAGGGCACGTATTGTCAGACCGCAAAGGGCCTTTAATACCGTGCTAGGGAGCACTCTGTCCTCAAAGGTTTCTCGGCAGTGAGATAAGAGAAAACTAATCCTTTATACACTGTTATTTTATTTCATAATAACCCTATAAAGTGGGTATCATCACAATTTTAAAGATTAAAAAAATTTAAATTCTGAGAGGTAAAGAAAATTGTTCCAGGTGGCTCTGTTTGTATGACAAAAAAGAGACATGAACACAGGTCTAATTCCATTGTCCCATGGCAACATACTGAGAAGCTACCTCAGTGCAAGGAGGGGAGCAAAATAAATTGTACCTAATGCTCTCCACTGCCCAGGGACACAGACAGGGCGCCTAACATTACCTGCCTGCGCTCTGCCTCAGAAGCCTGCCGCTTTGGCCAGAACACTCGGAACACCCCTACATATGCCTCCTCCCCATTGCTCTACCTGGACAGAATTCTCTTCTCTCATCAAGTGATCTACACTGAAAGGTCTGGCTCAAGCCTTACTTCTTCTGAAGCCTACCAGGATCACCACAGACGAGAGTGTCAATCTGCCTCCCCTTTCAACTCCTCCATCTCCAGGCCACTGTTAGGTTAACAAGAGACAATGAACGTGAAAGGCCAAGCCCCACACAAATGAGCAGGCATGGGGAAGATTCACCTGGGGATGGTGCAGTGGTTAAGAGACGGAAGAAAGCAAGACCAAGGAGAGGTACAAGTCCTCATTGTCAGCGAGCACTAAAGCTGCAGTCCAAGTCCACTCTATCCGAAAGCAGGAGTCTATGAGCAAAGGCACAAATTCTAGGCATGAAGAATGAGTTTGGACAGGCTATCAACATGTGAAGAACAGAGGTACCTGATCGGCCTCAGAGATGGCTGGAGTGAAAAGCATCAGAAGTAAGTGAAAATGATCCACAGAAACAGCATCACAAGCATGCACATCAAAGCTTCTAAGTAGGTGGCCACCTTGACAGTCCTGACAGTGATCAAAAACCTCCAGAAAAGGCAATTTAGGGATCAAGGTTTAGCCATCAAAAAGACAAGCACCACCAGCTTAGCCCAGAGGTGGTGGAACTTCTGCCTTTGCAGAACCCTTGAAAATCTTCCTGGGATGGTATACCCTAATTCAGGGTTTCCATTTCTCAAGCAACATCATGACTTAGAAGGAAAGACTTATGGTCCCAAAATCACTAAAAAAAAAAAAAAAAAAAAAAAAGCATTGTATATTTTTTGAGCTCAGAGGGAGAAGTGTTAGGGTTCATCCTTGTCAGTCTCTAAATTCTGCTTCCAATTCAGGATTAAATGACTGTAAACCAAGGGAGCATCACAAATAAAATTGCCATTTTAGAGGAAAATCTTCAAATTGGTCTCCAATTATCTCTCATAACAATTAAGTGCGTATAAAAACCAGCTTCAATGCGGCCAGTCAAAGCAATTCCCCAAGAATTACTATCCTTTACCATTAGAGAGTTGGCTGTTTTTTTCCCTTCTCTTTAAAAAAAAAAGAGCTATTCCTTTTCTGTTCTTTGCCTTTTAATTGTGTTCTTGCCTGAATTCACTGATATCAGTCAGTTTTGAGGCCTCAGAAAAGTATCATTTTATAGAAAGAGGAGTTAACTAAAAACTGCAATAGATCCCCAAAGAGTCCATAACATAAGAAACATTTAAACACCTAACAGTCCCTTCAGGGCAGCGGGGATTACTCTGAGAAGGATAATATCTCTCATAGTGACAGACATAAGCAGCACAATTTTTTTATATAAAACTTTTTATTCTGATTATAACAATAGTACATATTTATTACAAAAATTTCGGAAAATATAAATGTTGCCAGAGCCGCTGACTTCAGCTTCTAAGAAGGGTAATAAGAGGATTAGGGAGAACAATGGACAAATACTACTATTTTTTTAGATCATCCTATCAACTATGGCCCTATTCCAGGCATTCTCAGACTACCAATGAGGAAGGAAATGTGCTATACGGGGACCATCCTGTAATTACTGATCGCTCCTGTGCTAAGTGGTGGCAGATCCCCCTACAGAGTGTGAGTTTATGTAATCTGTTCAGCCCAGACACAATGGCCCAGGGGACAGCCTGGTCACTGCGGGAGAGAGGCAGAATTTCTTTCCCCCCAGCTAGCCAATCAGTGCCTGGAAAATGGTGCAATCACTGTGCATTGTTCAAGTACTGGAAAGAAATGCCTCCTCAGAGGGCTGCTCTCAGAACTAGTTACACTCTTATCAGTTATTAAGATAGGCAGCCTTGTAGAGGGAATGTGGGCACAGGATAGGGCCCAACAAAACTCACCTCTCAGGCTCTGGGAAAAGGATATAGAAGTACCCATGGTGGGAGAAGAAAAAAGGGGCAGATGAGGAGGAATTACGTTTTCTCCCTGGGCTGTCTCAGCTACTTGAATGGTATCAACAATTTTTCTATGATGATTCTCAAAGCAACAACTCCAAGTTTTCAGTGCCCACCAAACAGTTCCACGTGTGGAAGGTCCAACTACACTTCACACTTGGCATGTGCCCCCACCCCAGTGCACTGTCACTCTTGGATTGCTCTTTGGATTGCTTTGCCTCACTTCTGGTGATGGTCCAGCACCTTCTCTGTCACCCAGGGTCAAAATCTGGGTCCCATTCTCCACTTCTCTTCTCATCCCCCAGATCCAGTCAGCCACTCTGCCCCGGTATTTCTTCCTCTGCCCTCCCCCTTTTATTTGTGCTAGTACTCCCCAAATCCACACCTCAGTACAGATGCTACTATAAAATAGTAGCATCTCTAATCCCTCACCTCTAATCCAACCTTCACTTGTATTGCTGGTGATCCTTCTACAACACTGTCCTGATCATGGCAATTCTTCAGTCCCTCCCCTAAAAGCAGCACTTACTTAGCACTTATATTACCGAGTGCCCCAAATCCAAACCTTCTATCAGACCTCCACCTCCCACCTCATCTCCTTTTGAAACCCTGGACATAATCTGCACCCTCACCAGGACACAGTACTCACCATCCTCTCACACACTAGCAGGGCTTCTAGCCCTATACCTTTACTCATGCTGTTCCTAGGGCAGTAATGCTCTTCTCTCTTTGTCCCTTGTATTGAAATCTTACTCCTACCTCAAGTGCCAATTCCTCTAGAAACCTCTTTATTTTTCTCAATCTTCCTGAGTTTCCAAAACACTTCTGTTTGTACTTTTATTACAGCACTTCATTTTGCCTCGTTATAATCGTTTGTTACCCCTCCTATACTATAATCTCTTGAGAGCAAGAATCAGCTGTCATTTAGTTTTGAAACTCTTATATCAATGTTTCTCAAAATGCAGTCACTGATCACATTTATCAGAATTACCAAGGACTCCACAGATTTCTACATACCCACACCTATGAAATCTAGTTCAGGGAATCTGCATCTTAACAAGCTGCCTGGGTCATTCTTGGATTTATAAAGTTTAAGAATCACTGTCCTACCTTATCCAGGACTTAAATACGGCTGGTAACAGGTGCTCAACAAAGGTGCGCAGGTCTAACAACATACCTGGTGGCCACAGTTGGCTCGCATTTGTTCTTTTCATAGAATCATTGAATGTCAAGGTCAAAGGGCTTTATAGTTGGTATAACTGCATTGTTTTTTGAATAATTAAAAGATAGAAAAAGACAGGAAAGACTAGGAAAAAAAATGTTTTCAAGTGAACTCTAAAACAGAAAGACAATGAATAGACTAAGGATAAGGAGGGAAAAGGATGTGAAGGTACTTTTCTGGGTCAGAGGTGGTTAGAAACACAGCCCAGTAATTGACACTGCTTGGTCAGCTGCCGCAACTGCTATGCTTAGCAACATGTCTCCAATAATTAATTGGAGAGATGGGAGAACAAGGGATAAAGCAGAAAAACAAGAAAGGTAAAATAAACAAGAAGATAAGTTATGATTATGATCAAGAAATAAGCACCTTAAGAACAGATATAAGGAAAAAGACAAAGATAATAATGTTGACATTAGTAACAACTAACACAGACCTGACACTTCAGATGTGCCAGGGACTTTCCTACACAATATCTCTACCAACTAAGGAACTTGCAAGTAGGCAGTCTAATCCCCAAATAAGGGTTACAGATGAGGAAACTAAGGTCTGGACAGGCTAACTGGCTTGCTCAAGGACACACAGCTAGGTGGTGCCAGAACCAGAATGGGGACCCACCCAGGTCTTTCTGGCGCCATAGCCAGTGCTCTAGCCACTAATCCAAAGCTGTTGCAAAATATAAGCTGGCGAATGATTTTTAAAAATTACATGGGTGCAAATGAGGGAATGAGAAAGAGAGGAGTGGGTACCAAAACAGAAGAAGAAAAAAAGCTGAGGTGAAAAACCTGACAGATGAATAAAAAGAAAGGCAATAAACAAAACCGTTCAAGGTTAATATATTTTAACATTCTATTTCTACATGTGATGCTATGTGTCTGGGCACAAAATGGAAGCAACTAGGTTAGGAAGGATTTTTGAAAACTGTATTTCAATGCTTATTCTTGGATTGCCCTCACTGCCCATGGTGTAATTACTACAGAGAGATTGGGAGGTGACTAGGTACAACCACAAACCATGTTACATTATAAACTACAGGCATCAATTTCCTCTAGCCTTCACCTCAGAAACTGGACAACTCTTAAATACAAATCATAGCACTGTAGCTCTATTTAAAACCAAATGTTCTCTCACAAGAGGTTAGTGAGAATAAGCTAATGAAACTACAGAGTTTCCTTTTGAAGGACCCCCTGCCATATAAAACTGTAAAATCTTTAGTGATAAAGTTTTATTGTATAATGAGGAAGTTCTGAGAAGATCAAGAGAAAAAAGCCAAAGCAGCATATGAAACTCTAGGCTATCTGCCAGATTCATTACCTGTTGTTTCCTTTAAAAAAATAAAAAAATTAATAAGTTAGCAGTGATTTACCAAATAATACAAAAGACAAAAGAAGACAATAATATTTCAAAGATTTTTTTTCTCAATTTAGCATTTCCTCCTTTTCATCACCATATCCATCATCATTACTTATGTACTTTCCCACTAAACAGAGAAAAACAAAAATACAAAGCACTGCTATTCTGATAACACACGGCCTTGACCAAGCATTCCACAGCTGGGTCCCTAAGGGAGTCAGGCAGCCCTGAATCCGCCCCCTCCCTGCACCACCCCAATGACCACAAATGAAAATGACCCACCGTCTTCGGGAGCCTTGAGCCTTTCGACCCTTAGAGCTAAAGGTGTAATGAGAGGCCCTGCAGTCCCTGGAGTCAGGAACATTCCTGAGGGAACACAGCTTTCTTACACAATATGTTGCCAATACATCTCCAAAAAGGTTCAAAGCACTTACAAAATTAATCTCATTTAGAGAAAAGGAAACATCCTGACTCCAACTGTATAACTAGGATCTGACAGCTTCCTCATTAAATGCTGATATTGTTCTGATGTTTGCCCTCCATGATAACGTGAAGGAGCACAAGGATCAAGTAGAAACTGGGTTATAGAATTAAGATTTTGAATAAAACATTTTCACCTCTCTATAATTCTTTTGGTCACTAAGGCTCACTGACATCTAATGACTTGCTATAACCACAGAGTCTCACAGATAGCTCCGCTCTTTTAAGAACCTATAGACCAAACAAGCCAACATTTAAAGAATTTAATGAATACTCCTTTTCTCTCTATTGTTCCCTAAATAAAAGCAAGGCCTTTGCCTCAATAAACTCATCATCTTTCAGACCTGTAATCCATTCCAAATCCCAATCTCCATGTTGAACTGAGTTAAACATTAAAAACAAAACAAAACAAAAAAAAACCCCAAAAAACTTTTCTTCTATGAATGAGCTTTCCAACATGCTTAATCTCCTCCAAGACATCTGCTTTCTGATGAAACCCAAGAGCCTCCAACTCTTGAGTAGAACATTCACTGTGTGGTCTTAAAAGAGGCATATGCACGGATTCCTCTTGCAATATGCACTCCAAATTTGGATAACTTTCTTGGAGCTATTTGACATAGTGTTCTAAAAAATGATCCAAGAGATGACACATTTTAAAGCTCTATACCTCATTTACTGAAACATGTCCAAGTATAAAATTCATAGAAGAAAACAAAAATAGCATCATTTTTTTCCAAAGATTTGAGAATGACATTTTGAGTTGTCCTAATAATATAACTAGTCTTTGCTGCCATCTAGAGGTAAAAACTATGTAGTGACATCAAGAGTTATCAAGAAAACCAAAATCAACTTGCAGCCATCAATGGTGTAGAAACAATGGGAGCCCAATAACTTTCAGGCAGCTGACCCTACCAATGACCACCATTCCAAGCCATACTGTCTTCACCAACACATATCAGTACAGCTTATAAGAAAAAAGCCCCATCAATATTGTGTTCCATATCAGTTAGTTTACTGGACAGATTTCAGTTCTGAATAACCTGTGGTACTCATACCACATTCCTAGACAATCTGAGTCAGTAGATTCTGAGATGGGATCTGGGCATCGCAGTGTTTTAAAAGCCCCACAGGTGGTTCTGATGAGCATCTAGGACCACTGGGCCATGAAACCCTGGCCTTCCACAGTGTTGAACCTCCCACACCCAGGCAGGTCAGAGTTCTGGGTTAGAAAAGACCTTAAAGTTTACATCTAAATGAGCTTCAACTATGGCAGTGTTTATCAAAGTATGTCAGGCTGACCACCTGTATCAGATAAACCACCCTGAGGGTTTATTAAAAATGTGGATTCCTGGGTGCATTCATAGACAAATGAATTACAGTTTCTAGAGGTAAGGCCCAGGAATCTACAATTTAAGTAGGATCCCATCATAGGTTTTTGTACACTAAATAGGACAACCAGTCTAAAGCCTGACAAAGTTAAAGGACATCACTGAAACCTATCTTGTAAAGGCTATTATTAATGCTGTGGTTACAAGATCAGCTGACTTGAATTATGATTTCAAGTGCAGCTGCTACTTATTCATGGTTTGCACAATACGCAGATGTTCATAGAAATGTCCTGATCTGTGAAGTATTTCCTTCCTTTTTTATGCCTTAATATAACTTAGTGTTGCTTTTTTAAATTGTATACTTATTTTAGAAAATGTGGAGAATACAGAAGATATAAGAAAAATAAAAAGCACTATTACTCCATTACCCAGAGTTAAACACTGATAGCACTGGTATATTTTCTCCTAGTATTTTCTCTTCAAATATACATAAAGTATGTATACAGTTTTAAATCCTGCTTTTAACATTTCTGAATAAATACTTTCCCATATCTTGAAAAGCATAATTGTTTAAAGACAGCATGATATTTTCATGTGATTATAGTGTAATTCATTTACTCTATCCTGACTGTTAGAGCCTTAAACTGTGTCCAGTTTTCATTGTTATAAATAATGCTAAAACAAAGAGCCTTGCCTACATCTCTGATTATTTCCTGGCAGGAGAATAATATCAGAGTATCAGTATCTCATTTGCTATGTTTAGGATTAAGTATAAAAAAAAATATATCAGGGCTTCCCTGGTGGCACAGTGGTTGAGAGTCTGCCTGCCGATGCAGGGGACGCGGGTTCGTGCCCCTGTCCGGGAAGATCCCACATGCCGCGGAGCGGCTGGGCCCATGAGCCATGGCCACTGAGCCTGCGCGGGAGAGGCCACAACAGTGAGAGCCCCGCGTACCGCAAAAAAAAAAAAAAAAAAAAGTCAGTAAGAACACTAAAGCCTAAAACGCTCCTAGTGCCTAGGCATAGAGAAGACTGTACCAAAAGAAAGCATATTCCCCATATAGTCTATCCTTTATTGAAGGACTCACATTTTTTAGCCAATTCTGTGTAGTGTTTATTTGAAAATCTAAATATGATTGCTATAATAGTTAGGGGGCATTTAAAATAAGTGAATGTTTACATAAAGAGACCAAGGGGCTTTACTGTACTTTATCAGTACAAAAAAAATGTGGAAACAAATTTCTATAGAATGAAAAGCAATATAAGAAGGGTTTCCACAAGAACAGTATTAGAATCTATGATGAAAACTATAATGCATTTTTAAAAGATTTCTATTTTTGAGCTCACAGCAAGGAAAGGACGATCCAGCAAAAGAGGGGGAAATCATCATCCCCATCATCATTGTGGATTATAATGAGAATTACAGTTAGCAGAGACCTTTTCCCATCTCTTTACTAACAAGTATTCTTATCCAAGTATATTTTTCCTAAATAAATGAAAATAAGAGTATATTTCTAAGCAAATATGAAGTAAATCAAGTCTTTACTCTTTCACACTCTACAGCCCACTTTCCCAGTCCAGATCACTCAACCTATCTGTGATTCCTCTCTCAACCCTCATAGGCTAACTGTGGACAAATATTAATACAATTCTACCTCCATAATGTGCCTCCCCCCAACCTAAGTCCTTACTATCCCCCTACTACACACACACTGTCTATAGAATCAGATACAATTTTCCCTATCTAGCCCCAGTCTACATTCCCATTCTGCTTCTCAAATACAACCTAATTTAAAGTCATTCCATCTCTCAACTGTATCCAACTTCCTACCCCAGGGACATTGCCAAAAGTATTCCTTTACTCTGCAATGCTCTCCCATTCCTGCTGTTAAAAATCCTAAAAGTCTTTGGAGGCCCAAGACAAATGTTACTTTCTCAGCAAAGCTCTCTTAGATCCCTCAGTTGAAATTAACCTTTCTCTGGCAATCTCATTACCCTTTGAGATGAATTTGGGACACTTTTCTTGTTTATCTCCCACTACGCTATGATTGCCAAAAAGCAAGAAACATAACCTATTTATCTTTGTATTATCTAACATTATCTACACTAGAGGGCCTTGCACACAGCACACACTTAACTCATGTTGGCAGAATTGTTTAACTGAATTTTCTTTCTTCAACCTGACAGTCTGATGTGTCCCTAGAACCTAGTGTTTTCAAAGAAGCCAAAATCTCCAAGCTGACTCTATGTCCTGAACATGTCTGTTTCTCCACCAACTGTACCATTAACCACCTTCTGTTTTTCTGTTTAATTCAAGATCAAGGAGGTATGCAAGCAGAGAATCCCAACACGGATCCCTAAACCAAAATCTACAGGCATTGCTAAGCTTTCCCCTAAAGTTCTCCCAGGGCCTATGGATAAGACTGGCTGTGGGAAGCTACACATCATAAGGACTGTCACCTCAAATACTTTTCTCCACATGGGAACGAAAAGGTAAGTCATGCAAATGTACTGCCTGGATACATTCACCTACAGAAATATCTGGAAAGCTGGTGTTACTAGTATGGAAGGACAAAGATGAAGGGCCGTCTCTCCAGGAAATGGTGAAACAGCAAACAGACAGACGGCTGGTTCATTCACAGGTTGCTGGACCTGGTGAATATCATCCTGAAAGAGCAGGACATCTGCAATTACTTTAACTATATATGTATATGCATATACACACAATCACAGGCCCAGACACACACCCCAAATCCTCCCAACTCATCATCCTACTTGTAATCCAACCCAAAGTTGGACTATCATTAGCCAGGAATAGGACTGAATTCATTAGAACAGTTCAAAAGTTTTCTGGTGAACCCAGAAGTAATTCATTCCACAGAACTTTGCCAAGAAGATGTGGTATCAAGGATTCCTATTCTGCTTCAAGAAAGTCAGATTATTTCCATCAAAATGGCAGGACAATTAAAATCATACTTTAAGTTCTAAAAATATGACTTCTTTATGACCAGGAGGGAAAAAACAAGTGGTACTTCTTAGTTACAAGGAAGAAAGGAACAACAAAAATGAGTAACAGCCGAACACGTCCTTTGTGTGGCCTACCTGATAAATGCTGGTGTAGTGTGCACACTTGGCTGCTGGCACATAGTCTTCTGTCCCACTTTCCCTAGTAAGTTGCCCCTCCTGTATATACAGGCCATGGAATCCCATTGCTAGGCTTGTAAAGCAAACCAGTTTAGATTGGTATCATTGCTTTCTATAGTAATCAGGACATCTGAGAGTCAAAGGTCACTAATACTAAGATCTTTTAGGGAGATATGAATCACGGTCTTGGATGTTTAAAAAAAAGACAATTTATCATCTCAATGGACATTCTTTAATCACATCTGAATCAACACTATTGAAAACTCAGTTGGTTCAAAAAAAGCTTGGGATCAGGAGACTCAAATTCCAATTCCAGTTTTTCACTCATTTGACACTGAGCTTGGTGTTCATTAGTCTAAGCCTTGAGTTTCTAGTATGTAAAACAGAAAAACTGAATAATTCTTCAGGTCCCTCCCAGTTCTCATCATCCATGAGTACGTCAACTACGAAAACTGAATTCAACCAGTCATCTACAAGGCGGGGCTCAGTTCCCTGGCAGTAAACTAAAGTAGTCCTTTTCTTCACACTAAAAACTCACTGAATCAAGGGAAACATGTGTCTGTAATTTAGCGTGGATAGAGTAACACAATGATATTTTAAGACAAATAAGGCATATTTGACATGGGAGACAGTTGTATCTCACAAAGCTTCAGTCAGAAAAAATAAATACATTCTACGAAGAGCACGACCCAAGGTTTTCTGTGATTCGGCACTAAGAACTGGATGCATGATCCTGGAGGAAATCCTGCTGGTTAAGGACAGTGCTTTAGCTGGCTGTCCTGGGATGAAGTCAGCAGAGCAGGAGCAAAGGAACTGCCATTCTTCGCATTCATCCAGCCAAGCCCAATTCAATGCATTGATGTCACTATACAAATGTCCCTGGGACCCACTTCAATTTCAAGGAGGAGGAGAAGGAGCTGGAAGCCTGGGGAGCATTGAGCTATACAAGCCAAAGAGAGGGATGATCAGGAAATGGCACAGAGAGAAGGTGAGGAGGTTGGGTGAATTAAAAACCCGAAGTGGAAAAGTCTAAGTTAAATGAAAGCAGTAAGAGAATGGAAGGAGTGGACTACAAAAAAAGATGATGACCCTCTGACATGAAAATGATACAAGAGAGACGGTTCAGAAGGAAGTGCAGGGCAGTAACGGGTGGATGGTGCAGTGGGAAAATGTGTAGGGGGCTTAGGGCTATGCCTGACATTAACAGGTAATATTCAGCGAACAGAGAATGAGTGAATGAGGGAGAGAAGGGCCATTCAGTCAAGACATAAGTGAGAAAAGGTGCTAAGAGATCGCAATGGTATATGATAGGGTCAGGAAAAGCAGATATGCTGGGTAACATTCAACACTGATAATTATGCTAATGCAAAGGAAAAACACTGAACCTCCTAGGGTGGAACCCAAATAGACTGAAGAAAACCATGAAACAAAACAGGAAAAACAAGCACCAACAGTACTCCTAGAAAGACTCAATACCCTGGGAATGTTTTACCTTGAAGATGAACACAAAATATATTTTACGTTAGAGGTTTCAAAATTGTTTTCTGTTATGTTAAGAGACTCCCTAAAGTACATTTTCATGCTAAGCTGGCATAAGTTCAAGAGCAAGCAAGATAAGAAAGACAAGATATTGTACAAATAACTAAAAAAAGGATAGGAAAATAGCTACACTTCTATGGAAAGCAGCAGAAACCTATCTTTAGATGGTAACACAGTTCTAATCCCATTGAGACAAAAGTGTTTAAAATAACACAATCTATCCTAACAAAAACTATGCTTATTTTAAAGCAATATGTAGTGCAATAAAAATGCATAAACAACTTAGACCTGGGATAAGTTCAACAAAATGGTGTTTGACCTATAACACAACCAAAATATAAAGAATTCTGCCTCCTGAACATAATCCGGTTTCTGCAGAAATGTGATTCCTCCAAAGATAAAAATAAAAGAAGCTATCCTAATAATCTATAGTGATTTTATTAAGTTAAATTTTTAAAAGGAAGCAGATAAAAATCCAAGTGAGCAAAAACACATTCAAATTGTAACAAAAATTTTAATTTTTGTATGATTTTGTATGCTGGAATCTTTCCTCAGCTGTTCATTTATTTAGCTTCAATGATTTCTGAACTAATCTCCTTGCAACTTTTTAGAATAAAGTATCTGATTGTAACAGGAAAGTGACTGATCTCACACATAACTGATAATTCTGGACTGAGTAATGGAGTAACTGATGTAATGGAGTAATTCTCTCTGGGATGTGTTTCAAATTCCTGCTTTTGAGGACATGTGACATAACTCTTGGGGTCTGACACTGAGTCTGGGGCAGGGGTCTATAAATGTAAAGGCCCCACAGGCCAAATTCAGCCCACTGTCTTTTTGTATGTCCTGCAAGTTAAGAATAGTTTTTACATCTTTAAATAGAAAAAAAAATCAAAAGAAGAATATTTTGTGAGATGAAAATTACATGAAATTCAAATTCCATTGTCTATAGATAAAGTTCTATTGGAACACAGCCATATTCATTTGTTTACATATTTATTATCTGATCATTTCTTATGCTACAATAGCAGAGTTGAGTAGCTGTGACATTGGCCAAGAAAGCCTAAAATATTTACTACCTGGCCTTTTACAAAAAAAGTTTCCTGACCTCTGGTCTAGTGTGAACTAGACTAACAAGGAGCTCAAGAGCTTAAGAGCTTAATCAACTAATTTTTTTTTTTTTTTTTGCGGTACATGGGCCTCTCACTGCCGCGGCCTCTCCCGCTGCGGAGCACAGGCTCCGGACGCGCAGGCCCAGCGGCCCTGGCTCACAGGCCCAGCCGCTCCGCGGCATGTGGGATCCTCCCGGACCGGGGCATGAACCCGTGTCCCCTGCATCGGCAGGCGGACTCTCAACCACTGCGCCACCAGGGAAGCCCCTTAATCAACTACTTTTTAAAAGCAATGCTAGCAATTTAAGAATGCAATTAAGAATTCTATGAAAGCTGATGAAAATGGGGAAACTATATTTCAAGCTGTTTGTGAGATATTTAGTAAAATGTATACTTCTATGAAAGCCCTAAAGTGTTCAACTAAAGAACATCAGATAAGAAAGGATTTGTGCCACAAAATAATGTAATGTGTTAATGTTGAATCTGAGGGGGAAATGGAACTATTTCTAGGCCTTCCAAATTCCTGGTATTTTCTAAGACAGCAGAGCTACTGTACATGCTATTTAAAGAAAGATGTATAAATTTGTACCTTTAAAGGTTCATAATTGTTGTCAAGAACCACTTGTTTAATCAATTGCAAGAATTATAGAAATTGTATAAAGTAAAGTAAAACTTGGTCTTTGTTACACAGTCTTCAAGTACAGAACAAAAATGTTGCACCTATCCCTCTCCTCTTTCCTTCTTCTCACCTTTTAAAATTTATCCTACCTGTTTTTTGCCCTTAAGCATCTGTCTTAAAAGAATATCATTTGCATTTTGATGAACCACATCAATGTATAAAGCCCATAAACAGATTATGTTTTTCCCTCTAACTCTATTACAATGTTTAAAAGAGAGCCAAGCATGAGAGTTCAATAAATGATTTCGAAAACAACATGCTCTGAAGTTGATCCTCTGTTGTATGTTATCAACAACTACTGTAAATATTCCAAGTCTGAATTTTATATGTAGAGGCAATGCTTTACAACATCTACTACTCATGGCTGCCTATAGATGTGAGAAAAGGAAACTCTGGTGTGAAAAAAGGAAAAAAAAAACCCAAAACTTAAGTTATTCAGGTTTAAAAAATCCAAGGTGTTCCCCAACTTCACCGTTTCCAGAAGGAATTCAGCATAGATAAAGTGATGTGATTTTTAAGGATAAAATGATATTACAACAAAAATATTTACAATGCTTACATCAGCAATCTCAAACAAAATGAACAATCACACTGATCCTAGGTGACAAAAGCTGTCACCAGTAGGAATTATTAGCTCATTTACAAAGCAAAAGACTGCTGTTCTTTCAAATATATAATTTCAAAACTAAACCCAAATATGGTTAGAATAAAATGATAGTAAACACAGTTATAAAACACAGATTTCTAATGTATTTTTAGAAAAAGAAAAGCAACATCTGCCAAGTCCGTCAAAAGCCTAAGCAGGATTTTGACAACTCTTCCAGTGGACCAAGTTTCTTTAGACGCAGAAGTCCTATGTTAAAGTCTCCAAGATGTGGCTGTGAAATATTAACAATTAATTACTTAATGAACAAATCCTTAATGAGTGCCTTCTAAGTACCCAGATACTACTATAGGCCCAAAGGATACAGCAAAGAACAAGATAAACAAACCTCTGCTCATATGGTGCTTACATATTAGTGTGGGGAGACTGTAATAATTTAATAAGGGAAATAATATTTGGTGATAAGTGCTCTGATGAGAAATACTGCAACATGATAATGTAAGTAGATAGCTACTCTACACTTGCTGAACAGGAACTTAGGTGTGTTTGAACTTAGGTCTTAATGTCAAGAAAAGGCCAACCATTCAAAATTCAGAAGGACAGCCCAGAAAGGAAAAGGAACAGCTATTGCAAAAGGCTGAGACAGAATGAGCTTGGCCTGTTGAGGCACCCAATGAAGGCTGGTGTGGCTGGGACAGCATAAACTAGAGGGGAGTCAGTAAGTTCCAGCAGATACCAACCATGGTAAGCAGTCTAGGTTTTATTCTGTGTGTTGGAGGGAAGCCAGTGACAGGTTTAAGCAGGAATGTGATCTGATCGATCAATTTGTCTGCTGACTGAAGCACAGAGGGACAAGATGGAAATTGGGAGCCCTGTTAGAAGTTTACCGCAGAGGTTTAGGCAAGAAGATGGCAGCATGTACTCTGATGGTGTAAACAAAAAAAAACAAACAAGCAAAAATAAAAAAGGAAAAAAGATTCAGGATATGTTTTGGAGGCAGAGACAAAACTTGATAGATCAGATGTAAAGGGTGAAGGAACTAAATAAATGAATAAATCAGAACATGCCTAGGCCTTTGTGAAATTGGGCAGTTGGTGATTTAATTTACTGAGATAGGGAAGTCTGGAGAAAAAGCAGATTTGGGGAAAAATTCAGGAGTTGGGCCTCATTTACATTTGACATTCTCATCAAATAAGTATAGACATCAAGAAGACAGCCAGGTATGTGAGCCTTGAGCTCTAGGACCAAGTATGAGTTCCTGGGAAGAGATTGTTCTCAAAGTCCAATGGTACAACCTTCTTATTTGTATCTCAGAGTAATCAGCGTTCTTTAGAAGAGTACACTTTGGGAGACTAAGAGTTAATAGACAATTTGATAACAATGATGTATCTAAACAAAAGGTTTATAAAGTATGAGCCTCTTTAAACTGATAAAGGATTATTATTTTAGAGATGAGATGCTTATCATTGATAATTAGAATAATTAACTTTGAGAAATTTAAGTACACAGACTGGTTTCTGACTGCCTGTCTATGAATCTCAGCCTCTCTACTTACCAACTGAATAACACTGGGCAAATCACTAAACCACTTGGTGCCTCAATTTCCTCATCTAAAAAATGGAGATAACTGTACCTAGATCATGGTATACTTATAAAGATTAAATGAACCAGTACATGTAAAGCAATCAAAAAAGTATCTGGCACAGAGTGACCACTTAACAAATGCAAATTAGTATTGTTACCTGCAATTTCCAGGCACTGCACACAGAAGTGTCTTCACACTTCAGTTTTCTAGTTAGATTCTTGGTAAGAGATGGCATCAAAGATTCAGAATAAGCTAGGGGAGCATATGAAAAACCCTCCTCAAAAGAAGTGGAGGCAAAGAGTTTTGCAGATTGCTAAAAACATCCTATTTAAAAGTAAGCTATAGGGACTTCCCTGGTGGCACAGCGTTTAAGAATCCATCTGCCAATGCAGGGGACACGGGAAGATCCCACATGCCGTGGAGCAACTAAGCCCATGCGCCACAACTACTGAGCCTGTGCTCTAGAGCCCGCAAGCCACAACTACTGAAGCCCACGCGCCTGGAGCCCGTGCTCCACAGCAAGAGAAGCCACCACAATGAGAAGCCTGCGCACAGCAATGAAGAGTAGCCCCTACTCACCGCAACTAGAGAAAGCCCATGTGCAGCAACGAAGACCCAACGCAGCCAAAAATAAATAAATAAAATAAATAAATTTATATATAAAAAAGTAAGCTATATATGTGCCGGTAATTCCTAAATTCGTTATCTCCAGCTCCAACCCTGGAGCTCCAGACTCTATACCCAGCTGCCTACTGGACACTTGACTTGGTAATTTAATAGGCATATTATTGGAATAAAAAGGGAAAACAATCGGTGTTCTCTTTAGTAAGTGAATGACCAACTGACCACTTCCAACAGCAGAAACTCTCGGCTCTGCTCCATAAGTCACGAAAACCATGACGTGAATAAACATTCAGCTTCACACTGAGAAAGTGCCCAGTTTGGTCAACTACATGAAATCTCAGGCATTGCACCTGGTGCATTAGCACTAATGCTTTGCAATTATGATTCTACTGCATGCATTGTTTACTACCATACATGCAGTATTATATATTATTATCAAATAATTTCTTAAGGTAGGCAGGGAATAAGGAAATAAGTGAAATGAAGTGAAACGAAATATTAGATACCATTAGATGATTCCTAGGCTCTGTTGCCTGAGGCATACTGTGCTGTACACACCTCAGCAGAGGAAATTCTCAGTTGTCTTACCCTGGGCCATGACTCCAATCACCACCAATGATGACACCAACAGGGTGACCAGACATCTCAAGCGGACTGCCCCAGCAAAATTCTAAGAGCATGGCCTTCCGCTCTCAAAAGTGTCTAGACTGGATGAGAAATTATATATCTACCTGTGTATACGATCACCAAAAGTCCTGTAAAATGCATTCACTAATTCAGTTAATATCTACCAAACACCAACTAAGTGCCAGGTACCATGTTGGACTCCAGTACAATGCAGGATTCTAATACAGGCATACCTCGGAGATACTTAGGTTCGGTTCCAGACACAATAAAGTGAGTATCACAATAAAGCAAGTCATGAATTTTTTGGTTTCCCAGTGCATATAAAAGTTATGTTTCACTATACTGTACTCTATTAATTGTGCAATAGCATTACATATAAAAAGAGTACATACCTTACTTAAAAAATAATTTATTGCTAAAAAATGCTAACCAATGCAGAGTCATGACAAACCTTTACTTGTTTAAAAAAAAATGCAGTATCTGTGAAGCACAATAAAGTGAAGTGCAATAAAATAAGGAATGCCTGTAGAAAAACGACAGGTTTTGAAAAGCCATAAGATATATGCAAAAAGGGTCATATGTAGATCAAGAGCTTTAGTAAGAGTCTCAGAGTTACATACCTCATCTAAGAAGTCATGAAAACCGCAAAAACATAGTTCAATTCCTTGACAATAGATAGAGAGCTGGATAAATATCATACACAGTGTGTGTCGGTGTTTGGGCATCTGTGTGTTTGTACAGTTTACTCTTAGAAAACGTGCACAAGAATTCATAACCACAGATGTTAAGCCTTTGTTGTAGATAGATATAGACTGCTGAATAAATGACTAAATGCTCCATCACCTCACCACCATAAGCACTAACTGGAAACAGGTAATAAGGAAAGATGTTTACTTTTATAGGCAAGTAGCGTAACACACGACAGGAGTAAAGGCATTACTACAACTATCTTTCCTTTCTCTGACTTAAGGCACTATTTCTCCTCTGACTTTCAAAACAGTATATAATTCACATATTTTAGGCTGATCTTTCTCTATTAACATAGGTAGGATCAGAAAACCTGAATTGGTGCAGCTGTGATTTCTTCTGAATTAGAAACATTATTCAGATTATTTAAACAAATCACTGGTAAATAATCAATCAAGCAGATCTCAAGGAAGCTTATACACTCACCTATATTCAAAGCAGTTAACAAAGCAAAGGCCATTGATAAATTTAATGTTAGCAATTTTCAAACCTCAATCTTACAGCTAGAAGGAACCTAAGAAGTGGGGTGATCCTAGGGACTCCAACGTATCTTGATGGGAATCCTGGCAACTTAGATGAAAGAGGCTGTAGCACTTTATAGTTCTAACTAGATTCAACATTTAAAACTCTTGGTTGGTAAAACCCTTAAAAAGATGATCTCTAAGGATCCCTCACTTCACAGACTATGACACTGAGGACCAGAGAAGCCACACAGTAATAGTGGGAAAAGTGTGACTTTGAAAGTCAGGTGCTCTTGACTAACCTCTTCTCAGATCTCTCCCTTGCTGTGTGTTCCTAAGAACAATTAACTTTTCTGCTTCTCATTTAAATATGAAGGTAATGCTTACCTTTTAGGCATGTTATGAAGATTAAATTAAAACGCTTACCATTTAAGAATGTTATGAAGATTAAATGAATTCATATTTATGAAAACGTCTGGCACATAGTAGATACTCAATACATGTTAATTTCTTTGTTTCCAAAGGGTGACTAACTTGAGAGACACATAGCTGGTGAGGGCAAGAAACAGGACTAGAACCAAGAATTAAGATCCCCTTCACCACTCCAAAAATTTTTGACTGTTTCTTAATTGGCGTTTATCCTTGAATCATACCATAAAATATAGTTTTTAACACCTCAGTTATGGGGGGCAGGGGCTATTAAAGGAAACGTGAAATACCACAGCCTGCAAAAAAAGGTATTTGTGCCTTCAAGCACAAGCATACATTTGCTAAAAACAAAGCCTCAAAAGAGTCAGAAGTTTAATCAATGAAGTATTATACTGGCAACCTTTTGAAAAATGCCATCTGCTCTGTTTGTATCTGAAGCCTGCCCTTCTGGAAACAATGCTGTAGTACAGCATTGAAACAATGTTCGTTGTTTTCAATGGCTATTTCTCAACTCACATTTCAATACTAATGATTGCAGCAAATATGTATCAACTGTCAATCATGTGCAGGGTCCTGTGGACTCTACAGACATGAATCAGGCTTTGGTTTTACCATAAAAAAATCTTAGAATCTAGTAAAGAAGAGAGGCAGACTCTGAAGAATGATTTTAAAAAAACAATTGTATATTAAGCCATGAGACTTGAAAAGTTCAAGGCCAGCCTGTGGTGAGGAGTTATTTAACACTATCTACTCAAGGATAAAATATTCACTGCATTGGCAGTAGGTACACGTAGCATAAGAAACATTGTCTGAACTGTGTTAACTGAATTCTACTCTCGTTTCTGACACCAACTAGCTATGTGAACTTGTCATGTTATTTGATATCTTTAGGTTTCATGTTCCTCATCTGTCAAATGGGTGAATCCAAGCGGATCTCCAAGTCTCCTTCAGGCTCTAAAAGTCCAAACGATATGAAGATGATATGCTGCTGCTGCTGCTGCTAACGATAGCAAGAAAAACTAAAGCTTTTATTTACTGCTCACATATTATGTACCAAGCACTGTGCTAAAGTGCATCATTTGTATTATCTTCACGACAATCTTATGAAATTGGCATTATTACGCTTATTTTACAGATGAGGAAAAGGAGGCTAAACAGTATTAAAAGGCTGGAGTCGCGAGTTGAACAGAAGCAGTCTGAACCTAACCCAGGAGTTAACCCTTAACCGCTAAGCCCAAACTCCCTGTCTCCGCGAAAACTGTCTTATCTGTTAAGAAATAAGGACAAACAAAAAATAGCTTGGAAAAGGGTCCTTCCTGACTAGAGGGCAGGTATGAGTTACTGTCACACTTGTCTGTTTCACGTGTTAGTATATCTCTTGCTTCACTTGCTCCGCGACGCTCGCGTGCACCCCACGGCGGTGTGCACTACCGCGAGGCAGAGAGCGGCGACGGCCAGAGGCAGCGCCGGCCCGGGCTGAGGCGCACGGAAGGCTGTGGGGTGGGGGAGGACCCGCAGGAGCGCGGGCAGAGTCGGTACCTGGGCTGCTGGCTGCTCCTGCCGGCTGGGTCTTCCACCACTCGTCTCCAAGATCGTCTGCCATCTCCACGCGGGACTCGACGTGGCCCGACCACCAGGGAGGAGCGGGCGCTGGCCGTGACTTGCGCTGCTTCAGAGAAGGGCTGCCGGCGTCGCAACACGCTCAGCCTCTCCTCAGACACTGTCGCCTCCGCCCCGCGGCGATGACGTCATAACCTCCGCCTCGCCTCCCCGGCAGCTGCGTCTAACTGTTCGCAGTTTCTACATCAGTGCGGATGGGCAGGATCAGTCTGGAGACTTAAAGTAAACCCCCACAAAAGCCGAAAGAAAGGAAGACACGTAAGCAGAAAGAGTGTATCATTTTTTTAAGTGCTACCTTTAAAACATTTTGTTTAGGTTTTATTTTTGCCGAATAGATATTGTCGAAAGTGGGAGACCAAATGCTAAGACAGTTTTCCTCTGTTCAGTTTCAAAGGCCTTGAGTCGCGGGAGAAGACCATAGCACGTGGGTGTGTTTTCGTCTGTGTGTTAGTGTTTGGGCGTCGGTGTGTTTTTACAGTTTGCTCTATAAAAAAACGTGCACAAGTCATGACCATGAATTTTGGACCTTTCTTGTAGATGAGGGTACTTTTCTTTTTATACGATATGAGGAAAGTAAATGTTGACTGGTCCAGAAGGGCTTGCCAACGGACAGACCCGAGAAGTACGGAGAGTTTATAGTCGACTTCCCCGCACTCTCTTCGACTGCGCCCCCCACCCCACACACACCTGGTTTTGTGAAACAAGGGAAAAAGAAGGGAGCCCGTTGCTGCCCAAGTATAGGTAAGCGACCTACGGTGCTTGTCTCACTCCCTCAAGTGGCAGAGGTGGGCAGGGAAAACCCGCTGGGCGCCGAGGGCAGGGGCCAGCGGTAAACTAAGTGTGTGGACCATACTTTTCAGGAGAGTCATGAGGTGAAAATCATACGAAAATGCATTAAATACACGTGATGTGCCTGTCACTGTAATTGGAATACTGGTTTAAAGATGAGTAGGATACGATCCCGCCTTCCAGATTTCACCAACTCAAGTAGAGGAGCTACAACTTGTAAGGATGAAGGTCTAAACTAATGATGAGGATACATTCTCAGAAACAACCGGGACTCTTAATCTGATGAGGATAAGATTAGCCAAATGTGAAAATTATCCAAAACCCACCCAACTAATAGGTGGCTTATAAATGCATTACTGATAAGACTTTATCAGTATGTCCTAAACGCTCTAAAAGGGAAGATATTAGCTATATAAATATGCCAAATGTAAAATAATCTGTAATCATTGAAAGTAATGTGTCTTTCATGAGGAAATGTAGATGGCAGAAATTATGGTGGTTGACTGAAAAGTTAGATAAGAAATACCAATGAGGAGGAGGAAGTGCCATGACCAATAAGCATATGAAAAGATGTTCTGTCTCATTATTAATCTGAGAAATACAAAAAAGACTACAATGAGATACTGTTTTTCATTCAGTAAATTGACAAAATTAAGAAGTCTGGCCGTACCAAATTCTGGAGAATATGTGTGTCAGTAGGAACTCTTAAACATTATTGCTGTGAGTGTAAATTGGTATAACCACTTAGAAAAGCAATATGGCAAAATCTTGTAAAGGTCAACATACACACCTTATGATCCAGCAATTTCCACTCCTAACTATATACATTTGGGAAACTCTTGCATATGTGTACCAGGAAATTATAAAAGAATATTCACAGCAGCACTGTTAATAATAGCAAAAATTTGGAAACAACCCAAATGTTTTATATAGGAAAATGGATAACTAAATTACAATATAACCGCACAATTAAGCAGAGTAAATGAATGAACATACATAATAACATGGATATACTTTGGAAATATAATGGTTAATTTTTAAAAGCCAAGCAAAAAATAAAAATAAAAAAGCCAAGTCTCAGATACCATTTTGTAAAGTTCAGATACAAAGAAAACTAAAAAAAATTCAGGCAAAAAAATTCATATGTGATTTTAAGGTAAGAGACTGGTAAGCATGAAATTCAGGATGGGGGAATTCCCTGGTGGTCCAGTGATTAGGTCTCCATGCTCTCACTGCGGAGGGCCCAGGTTCAACCCTGGTCGGGGAACTAGAGTCTCACAAGCCTCACAGTGTGGTGAGGCAAAAAAAAAAAATAAAAATGATATGGATTGGTGGGGGAGGGGAGTGGTCAGGGAGATGGGATTAGGAAGAACAAAGGTAAATGTAAATTATTGGCAAAGTTCTAATTCAGATAGAGTGGATGTGCATTTAAGTATTATGCTTTATAACTTATAGGTATGTTACATATATTTTTGTGGTATCAAATAACACGTTATTTGTATAATTTAAAATATAAGAGAAAAGATCCACTTACACAAAAGAGAAATTTTCATTAAAGTTAAGTGCTATTCATTAAGAACTCATTAAGAATTCCAAATAATGACCCTTTATCTCAAATGACATTCAAAGCTGCCAGACAGTCTTACTACTTTCCCATGTGAGTTCACTTTCCCACTGTCCTGATCTTATCCCAGGATCAGTCTTCCTATTGGCCCTGGATTCCAACCACCTCAGATGCCGGTCACAAGTCCCCAGTTGTCACCTATGCTTCTGACCTACCAGCTATAAATCAGAGGTTCTCATGGACTCCCTCCTTGGGTTCAGTCGTTTACTAGAATAGTTTATAGAACTCAGAGAAATACTTATATTTACCAGTTTATTATATAAAGAATACAGATGAACAGCAAGATGAAGAGATGCATAGCGTAAGGTACAGAAGGGTCTCAATCACAGGAACTTCTGTTTCCATGGAGTTGGAGTGTGGCATTCCTGACATATGGATCTGTTCACCAGCCTGGAAGCTCTCTGAACCCTATACTTTTGGAATTTTTATGGAGGCTTCAATATATAGGCATGATTCATCATTATCTGTCTCCAGCCCCTCTGCGCTTCTTGGAGGATGGGGAGTGAGCTGAAAGTTCCAAGCTTTTAATCATGGCTTGGTGTTTCCTGTGACCAGCCCCTGTCCAGAAGCCCACCAAGTGGCACCTTATCAGAAAAAAAGACTCCTACCACTCAGGAAATTCCAAGGAATTTAGGAGTTCTGCGTCAGGAGCCAGGGGGCAGAGACAATGCCCTTTTAATCATACTGTCGTCTTCTTCCATTATGACTTTGAAGCAATACCATTGATGCCCTGCTCCATTTTCCCTTGGCCCATATCTGAGCTTCTTTGTACCTGTGGTAGACTATTTCCATCATGCTGACAACTTCCCTCCCTGAGCACCCCTACCGTCTGCTTCTCTGGCACCATGGGAGCTTGCTCAGCCCAAGAATCAATGCAGTTAATGCTCCCAAGGGCAACCCTCAACCAAAAGGGAACAGGTGTTAGTAGATAATGCCCCAGATTCTCTGTCCTTTGGTGGCACAATTCTGAATATGTTTCACACAGTTTTTTAAAGGGTCCCCAGATGGACACTTTATTGCCTTTTCTGTTTTTCATGTCTCCTTTCCCCAGTCTCTCACTTGTGCTTCCTGAGATCACCTCCCAAATAATATACCTGCACCCAAGTCCTAGTCTCAAGGTCTGCTTTAGAAGCAACCTAAATTAAGAGTTGGTACTGGAAATACCCTAGAAAGCAGACCCTCAAGATAAAACTTAGAAATCAATTTACTCACTGATCAGATGGTAACAAGGACATAATTGGTAATGATAAGAAGAATGGTAAAAACTTCTGGTGTACTGTAACATCACAATAACTAAAACACAATCACTCACCTGTGGTAGATTAGAATGACGTACAGGTGGAAGGGGAAATGCTGGCTTGTGCAATAGCTTTAACACTGGAAAGATATGGGGCAATTGTAATTTTAAAGATTGTGGAGTTGGCTGGTTATTATCAATTCCAAATATGCTGAGAAAACCAGAAGTCCTTCCTAGCAGTGCTTAAAAGAGGCCCTTCTGCAACCAGAGACCATACTGTGCTATAAATTCAGGTCAAAATTTGATCAAAAGGGTAGCAGAGCTACAAAGAGATTGACTGCACAGACCGATACGTTACCTATGGTCAAGTCAAGTCCTCAAAGGGAAGGAGAGACTGAGACTGAGATGGAGACATTTGGGTAGATGTCCTTGAGGTTCCTGAACTTCCAGATTCTTGAGCCTTCTGGGCTGACAGAACTGGCCCTTTCTCCCTTGCTGGAGGAAAATAGCCTCGTATTACCTGGAGACCATTCAAGGCCTCACTGTAGTCAGTTGCCTCACAAGATGATATTTGAGCCCTCACCTCCTCTCATTGCTTCTTCACCAATAACTAGAGTTAGTTCTCAGCATAGACAGAGTGGAAAGTACAGCCCCTATTATAGGAGAAAATGATTTATTTACAAGAAAGACTACAGGTATATATATATGTGTGTGTGTGTGTGTGTGTGTATGTATATATACACATATATCTGTATGTGTGTGTGTATATATATATATGATATATTCAGCAGGAACCACGAATTTCTTAAGGTAATGGATCTTGAGAGTATTGGACCAGCAGTGTGTGAAGCTGGGTAGGAGAGAGGTTATTGATATGGAGACACTCCCCAGTGGCCAATGATTTAATGTCCTGTGAAGTCCTAACATCCTGTGGGGATGGCATCTTAAAACTTAGACACAATGGTAACCTATAGTAAATGAGATGGAAACATACGGACTGCCTTGGCAGATTATTAAGGAAAGGGTCGGGAGACTCAGCAGTGGACTTTAGAATGGATTTATTATGTGAGACCAGAGAACCTACCAGCTGACTCTCTTCCCTGGGAGGGCCCAGAGGACAATTCTTTCACCATAAGATTGCAGTAGTGTGTGGGCACTGACTTAGTTGAGAGACTCAATGGTGACTGTCCTGTGTAGGCCAGAGGTGACAGTAGGAGATGCCCGAGTGTCCGTGAATATGATAGAATTCCAGAATAGTGAAAGCAGTTGGCAGCACTGAACCATCGGAAGCAAAGTGAATTTAATCAGTGGTCAGGGATCCTTGAAATGTAGGGGATCTGTGGTGTTCCACAGACCATGAGTTCCTAGGGGCAAGATAGAAAGCTAATGAGGGTATTAATTGACTTATATAGCAACAACAACAAAATCAAGAGCTGGTAAGCAGAAGGCAGATTTTTAACTGCCAAAATGGAAAAGCATGATCTTTGGACATTTTTCCAGATATGAACCAATTCTCAAACTTAAGAATCCATTGATTAAAGGGAATCTGGATCCCCCTGAGGAAGTTGTCTGCAACACAACCAGTATATACAATATGTACTCATACCTTTTCCAAAGGAAACTATGGCCATTTTTCAGAGTAATTGTCCACTGTAGAAATGGGAAATACCTAGCTCTTTCAAGGGCTGTTGGATACAGGGTAACTACATTGACACAGGGAATCCAAACTGCCACCATAACCCCCGTTAGAGTGGGGCATACAGGGACCAGGTGACAGAGTCCTGGCCTAAATCTGTTTCATGGTGGCTTCAATGGGTTCATCAACTTATGGTCATATCTCCAGTTGCTGAGTGCGTAATTGAGATGGATGTACTTAGCAGCTGGTAGGACCATCACATTGATCCTCTGACCAATAAAGTAAGAACCTTTAAGGTAGGAAGGGTCATGTGGAAGCCCCTGAAAGTGCCTTCCCTTTCCCCAGTCCTTTCAAAGATAGTAAATTAGAAGCACTATCTCATTCTAGTGAAGTTGCAGAGATTAATGCCAACCTAAAAGACTTAAAGGCTGCAAGGGGTTTGGTTTACTAGTATGGTCCTCCAAAGCCAGATGGACCATGGCAAATGATGGTGGACTGCTGTAAATTTAATCACATGGTATCTTTAAGCATAGAGGATGTACCAGGTGTTATATCTTTGGTTGAACCAATCAAGACAGCCTCTAGCACTTGCTTTGGCAAATGTATTGTATTTGATTCGTATCAGGAAAAAATGTCAAAAGCAGTTTGCCTTCACTTGGGAAAAATTGAGTTCATATTCACTCAAAGTTGTGAATATTTTCCTATGAACACTCTCAAGGCTGGTTAACTGTCCTGATATTTGTCATAATATAGTTCATAAGGACTATGATTATTTGAACTCTTCCTCAAAACATCACTTTGAACCATTTTATTGGTGATATAGTATTAATTGGATCTGGGGAGCAGGAAATGGCCAGTACTGTGGATGCCCTAGGAAAATACATACATGCCAAAGTGTGAGAGATAAATCATAAATATTCAGGGCCCTGCAACATTGATCATGTTTTTAGAAGTCTGGATATATGAGGCATGCCCACATTGATCATGTTTTTAGAAGTCTGGATATATGAGGCATGCCTGGTATCCCCTTCAAGGGAAAGGAGAAGTTATTGCATCTTTCATCTCCTACCACCTACTACCTATGCAAGAAATAGAGAACAGTATTTGGTGCACCTGTTTAGATTTTACAGCTAGCCTATGCCACACTTAGAAATACTGCTCTAAGTCACTTATCAGTTGAGTCAAAAGGCTGCCAGTTTTGAGTAGGGTCAAAAGAAGAGAAGCCTTGGCAGTGGGTCCAGGCTGTGACACAACCTGCTCTTCCCCTTAGTTCATAATGACGTGGCAGATTCCAAGGTGCTAGGTGAGAGTTGATGATGCTGTGTGGAGTCTGGCAGGACCTGAAAGGGGAATCACAGCACAAACTCATAGGGTTTTGTTTATTTATTTATTTTGCTATTTGAGATGGCTGTTTAATAAACCCAGGGCAAAGGGTGTAGTGATGAGATTGCTTCTTGAAAAGTGTCAGGCCAGAAATTGTACTTTGAGAATAATTCACAAATTTCCTTTGACCCAAGTCTTTTCGTTGCTTATTATTGTTCACCATGACCTTCAGAAATTCCTAGGGTTTTAGAGTAAGGCCATACCTTCAGTAGCCAAACCATTCAAAAAGCAGCTACTGGCATGATACTAAGTTCTAGCAGAAACTGAGCATTTGACAATGGAGCATCAAATGATTATATTATCAGAGCTGCCCTTTTAGACCTGGGTTTTGTAAGGTTGGGTGCCCACAGCAGCAACCCACTGAAAAATAGAAATGATACATATGGGATCACATCTAAGCAGGTCCAGAAGTCATAAGTAATTACATGAACAGGAGGTAAAGATCTCTGTGTCTTGTATTCCTCACTCACACCTATGGCTTCATGAGGTGTCCCTGTGACCAGCTGATGATGTTAGAGGAAATATTCATGACTGGTTCAGGCTTGATATGTTAGTAGAGCTAAAAATGGACTGCTACTGCACTACAGTCCCACTCAGGGGGGGGCCCTAGAGGACAGTGTGAGGAGAATCCTTCTAGTGGGCAGAGCTTCAAGATGTACATTTAATTACCTCCTTCGAATGGAGAGAGAAATAGTCTGAGCTAAGGATAAATACAGAGTCTTGAGCAATAGTGAATTGTGTGGTTGAGTGGGTCAAGGGCCTGGAAGATATAATATTTATAGTTCAATAGCAAAGAGGTCTGGGAAGAAGCATTTGCAGGGAACTAGGGAGTGAGCAAAAGTGTGTGGATCTTCGTGTCCCATGTCCAGGTCCGCTAGTGAGTATGCACTATGGATGAGACCCTGAATATCCAGGTAGACATACTGCAGGTTGTGTTTTTCAGAGATGGCCACAAATGTCTCCCATCCCACATACTCTTCTTACAATGTGACCTTGACACTCCTTCTGTTGTGTGGTGGGGTCTGCTTCCCTCTCTGTGAATCTGGGCAAGCATTTGTCACCTCCGCTGATAGAATATGGTAGGAAGGATATTCTGTGACCTCTGAGGCGCAATCTTAAAAATTCTATGCATTTCCACCTTGCTCCCTTGGGATGCTCACTTGGAATCCAGGTGTGATACAATGAGAAAGCCCAAGGTAGGCCACACAGAGGAACCACGTGAAAAGGACATATGTAGGTATACTGGCCCACAGCTCAGCTGAGGTCCCTGCTGACAGCCAGCATCAACAGGCAGACCCATAAATGAAGATGCTTCCAGATGATTACAGGCCCCAGGTGTTGATTCTCCTCCAGTTGTAGCCCTAGACGTCGTGGAGCAGAGACAAACCATCCACGCTCTATCCTCAGAAGTGAATTCCTGGCCCACTTTTCTCATGTAAGAAAAAAACCTGCTTGTGAAGCTGTTGTTTCTCCTCTGGCCACAAGAGGGAGAACTTGTTCTTTGGGAACCTGCAAGTTTTAGAAGCCATGCTTACTTCCTGTCTCCTGTGGGCCGCGGGGTACCCTGCCTAGAGTTGCAGTGAATTTTCCATCTTTCTTCCCACAGGGCCTGGTGAGGTCAGGTGGCTAAAGTAAAACTTACTTTAAAAAAAAGTTCAAATCTTGAATACGTACGAGCTCTAAAGATCATTTAGAAGAAGAAACACCTGATCTTTAACTTCACCTTTGGAACCAGAAAATTGATATGGCGATTGCATGTTTAGCCTTGAAGAAGAAAGGAAACTCATTCTAGTTTGTCCTTTGGAGTCACAAGGTGAAGGTGGACTGTCTGCCTCAAGCAGCTGGGTCTTAAGCTCCCTAGAAGGTCATATCCACTGAAGTAGAGGAGGTGCAGTAGGTGGCAGCCCCACAGTGGTCTGCAGAACTTCCCTGGGAGAGGCTGGGACTTGCAGTTTCTGGACCACTGCTGTGGTACGGCTTAGACTCCTTACCCATTTGGTGAACACTGGTGAACGTGGAGTAAGGGCGGCTGCCGGAGGTCATTTTCAGTTACGTCCTACATCATGGGTTGGTCCTGTTAACAGATATTTTCCCTCTAGTTTTTTTATTTTTTAGATTATTTTTATAAATTACAGTAAAATACACAAAACATAAAGTTTACCATCTTAACCATTTGTAAGTGTACAGTTCAGTGGCATTAAGGACATTCGCATTACTTTGCAACCATCACCACCATCCATGTCCAGAACTCTTTTCATCTTGCAAATCAAACCCTATACCCATTGAGCAATAATTCCTCATCCCTTCCTCCCCCTGCACCCAGCACCTGGAAATCACCCTTCTGTTTTCTGTCTCTATGAATTTGACTTCTCTAGGTGTCTCATATAAGTGGAATCATACAATATTTGTCCTTTTGTTATTGGCTTATTTCTCTTAGCATAATGCCCTCCAGGATCATCCATGTTGTAGCGTGTAGCATAATTTCCTTCTTTTTGAAGGCTGAATAATATTCCATTGTATGTATATACCACATTTTGTTTATCCATTCATCCATCAAAGGACATTTGGGTTGCTTCCACCTTTTAGATATCGTGAATAATGTTGCTATGAACAGGAATGTACAAATAACTGTTTGCATCCCTGCTTTCAGTTCTTTTGGGTATATACTCAGAACTGGAAATGTTGGGTCACACAGTAATTTTAGTTTTCATTTTTCGAGGAGCCTCCATACTGTTTTCCATAGCTGCTGCCCAATTTTACTTTCCCACCAGCAGTGCACAAGGGTTCCAGTTTCTCCATATCCTCACCAACACTTGTTGTGTTTTGTATTGTACTGTTCTGTGTTGTTTCATAGTAGCCATCCTAATAGGTGTAAGGTGGTCCCTTCAGTTTTTTTTTTTATAAATTTATTTATTTTATTATTTATTTAGGCTGCGTTGGGTCTTTTGTTGCTGTGCACGGGCTTTCTCCAGTTGCGGCGAGCGGGGGCCACCCTTCGCTGCAGTGCATGGGCCTCCCATCACGATGGCCCCTCCTGCTGCGGAGCACGGGCTCTAGGCACACGGGCCTCAGTAGCTGTGGCACACGGGCTCTAGAGCACAGGCTCAGCAGTTGTGGCGTACGGGCTCAGCTGCTCCGCAGCATGTGGGATCTTCCCAGACCAGGGCCCGAACCCGTGTCCCCTGCATTGGCAGGCGGATTCCCAACCACTGCGCCACCAGGGAAGCCCGTCCCTTCAGTTTTTAAAGCCAACTGCCTTCATATCTCCTAAGGGGTAAGGATGTCACCATGACATCTGTCAGTATATAGTCTTTTGATAGCTGGCTGTTTCCTTGTCTCTGGTAAGGACAGTAACTAAGAAATAACTGAGGTCATCTCTCTCTCTTTTGAGGCAAGCTACTATTCTAAACCTTCACTGGCAGTTGTTTGCTCCTCAGGCAGCCGAGAACTTTTATCTCCTGCCTTTAGGCAGTATGGTGTAATAGCTCAGAGCATGGACTGTGGAGCCAGATGTGTGGGTTAAAATCTTGGCATTGTCATTATTAGATCTTGGACAAGTTACTTTGCCTCAGCTGTAATATGGAGCTAATAATAAGGGTCATTATAAGGAGTAACTAAGTTAATACATAAAAACAGTTAAAGCATTTTGGTACATGGTTGTCACTCAGTAAATAGTAGCAGTTGTTGCCCCTCCATAACACACTCTACAACTTCACCCACCCTCCCAAATGTAGAAGATAGTTACTATTATCACCTACTGTTTTACAGGTGCAAAAGCTGAAGTTTAGAGACGTTAAATAATTGATTCAAGATATCACAGCTGTTAAATAGAGGAGCTGAGATTGGTTCTCTGAGCCTGGCCTCAGAACCCTCTCCTAACATGTTCTATATTGATGACTCTGGTTTCGCAGAACAAATGACAAGGACAGCATTGGCCTTGGTGAGGAAAGGCAGCTCTTACTAGTAGGCAGTTGGAACCTGGGAAGCGTTCCATCAGCTTTCCCCATTGTGTCTGTCACCCACAAATGAAGAGCAGATGTGAATGTTGCTGCCAGCCACTCACTTGTTAGATGAGAACTGACTTGGCCATGCTCATTATAAAATTAATTTTTAGGTCTTGGTGGTTTTAACAAAGCATGTGAATTGTAGGTCTCCACAGGAATCATAAACTTTAATTTAGAAGTGCTTTTGAATCTAATAAAAATCTATTTTTACTTGCATTAAGATAGCAAAGGAAAAAAACCTCTAGAAAGGTTCTGGATGCCTCAAAGGAAAATTCAGTTAGATGGTTCTGTGTTTCAGTAACACACATGAGAAACTTCTGAATAATTTGTTAAAATGGGATGATGTGCCCCACTTTTTAAATTGAAAGTCCAATGCACTTATCTCCAGGAATTAGCAAAAAATATTTTTCTAATAATAAAAATCATTAACATCTATTTGACATCATAAAGAATAACATATTTGAGCATAAAGTTGATCCTGATACAAATATTGGTTTTGAAAATGAAAGCATCAGAAATTCTGTGTAACTCTTTGCTAGAAGAAAGATAACCCTAAGGCTACTCCATAGATATTTTTCTTTTTCATGATATGGAATGAGCATGATATTTTCATTTTAGAGTCACAAGGACCATTAAGGAGAAAAACTTTTTTGAAATTTAGGAAAACATGATTGATTTACACTTTTTATTGGCTCTGCGTATTTGGAGTTCACTGTAATTCCATGTGGATTGGGATGCCATTTCCCTTTGCTATATCTGTGATGAAAGGATCTGTTAAATAAATTCCTGGAGCAAGTAAGGGAGGAGATTTTAAAGCACTCTAATCATTTTTGTCTGCAAATGGTGCCACTGACTTTGAGTGCCTTTCCTCTCCTTATTACAATAGGCCACCAGGTCTCTCTCCAGGCTCATGGCTTTACCCTCATCTGCCTAGCAAATGCGCGTCTGGTGCACAGGCAGATCCCACAAGTCTATGTATAAACCAAGCGTCTCTTCTTTCCCTGCCTGGAGCAGGCTCCACTGGAGGACTGCCTATTTCTATCAGTGGCACCGACCCTGTTTTCCAAGCGTATCAGTGAGGAAACCGCCTTCAAGTCAAGCTTCCTTCTCCCTCATAAGGGCATCCTGGGATTGTCTCCAGGGTCAGTTATCTTTCAACTGTCTCTTCAGTTTTCAGTTCTTCATTCCGTTTCCTAGCCCTTGAGATAGCTCCATTGTTATGCAGTCCTTAAACCCTAACACCTGACCTGACATGTGACTCTCACTCTTTAGACTTGGTTAGGCTCCCTGAACCATCAACCCATCACCCCATTCCTGGATTAAAGCTGTTCTGATCTCCTCATTGGTTTTGCTACTTGTATCATACATTCTCCATAGAATCATCAAAGTAACTTTTCTAAAATACTTATGTTCATACCATTTTCCTGTTTAAGGACCTACAATGTCTTCTTATTGCATATTAGATAAAATATAAATGTATCTTCCCTGTATGTAAAGCCCTACGTCACTTGATCCTTCTTTGGTTATTAAATGTTTCCTTTACTAGTTTTTGAGTAGTTCTTCTGAACCAGTCAGGTCATTTCCCTTATCTCTGCCCACCCCACTCCACCCCCGCCGCCCCTTCTGACTCTCTCTCTCTCTCTTATACACACACACACACACACACACACACACACACACTGCCCTATGCTCCATTCATCCAAATTCTGTCAAATTAAAGATGATTTCTTTAAAAGTCGTCCTCTCCAAAAAACTACCTGAGATTAGCTTTTATCCCACAGTAGACTTCTAAATAATCTTGGGACATATAATCTTCTGTATAATCTTGGAATCCCAGAGCTGGATTCAGTCACACCTCACATCGAGTTTAGCACTAGCTCCCACAGCAACCCTGCGAGATTCATTCTTCCCTCCACCCTGGAGCTGGACCAGCGCTCTGTGATGAGCTGTGGATGCAAAGATGAAACAGGTGCCTGCTCTCAAGAGGCTTACACTCTATCAATAGGGGAGACAGACAAACAGTTCAGTTATAAAGCAGGAAAAGTAAAGGGACAGAAGATTGTACAAGGCAGGGTAGTGACTAAATCTGAGCAGTAGGGAAGGAGAGGTGATGCTTGTGCTGTGTCCTGAGGGGTGAGGAGGGATTATTGAGCAGGTAGGTCAGAGAAGGCATTCCCAGGAAGGGAGCAGCATAGAATGTCCTTTCTCTTTCTGAACTTTGCTAGCACGTATGCATCCAGTTGGCTTCATGCCACCCTTGTTTGTGTATCACCTGGAAGTCAACTTGTTTAACAAACATCTTGATGTCCTCTAAACAAAAGATACTTTTAAAAAGAATGGTCATGTTTTCTATTGCTTATGTGCCCCTCACATTGCCTAGTAATATCAGGTGCAAAGTAGGGGCTACTTTTTGTTTTGTTTTAATGTAAAGGGATACTATAGACCTATTGTAATGATGGATTTGCCTTGCTTGTCCGGCATTCTAAATTCCAACCATTTATTATTCCTCCTTGCCTCTGTCACTTGTATCTATCCTTCCATTTACTTTTGTGACCAACACTGTGTGCACATGAGATGACTGGTCCATGTTATGGAAGAGCCTTTGGCTGTGGAATGAAATAGAACTAGTTGGGCTATGTGGGAATGGAAGCTATGGCCTTGAATTTCCAGATTGATGCATTTAAACAAGTGAGTTAACCAGCCACAGACTGGTGCTACATAGTTGCTTGTTGAATGATTTGAGTAATCCCTTTATGATAGTCTAGACGTGATAAACTGTGATCATTCTGAGCTTGATAAGTCATCACAAAAGAATTCTTTCCTTATCAGTGATGCTTATTAAGACCCTTAGGTTGTTGAAACAGGTCTGTTTCTGCTCTGAAGCTCCACTCATCACTATCTCCCCTCAAAAATTTTGGCTCTGGTGTGGCAAACTGTAACAGAATTGAGTACATGAAGATTAGTTTTTTTGTGGGAGAAAAGAGATTTGTGGCAGTTTATCCTTTTAGGTTGGATGTGACAGATGCAGCAGCTAATTGTTCCCTAATATCTGTTCTCCTTCTGTATTAATAGAACCTCTGATTTTTAGCTGGACATGTGCTTGCCTGCAGTAAATATTCCATTTCCCACACTCCCTTGCAGCTGGTTGTGCCAGTGTGACTAAATTCAGAGCATGGTATGTGGGTGGGTGATCTAAGCAACCACTAGGTTGAGTTCTTTAAGAAGGAAGCATGCTCTCCCCTTCCTGATTTTTCTTCCTTCCCACTGACTGGAATGTGCCTGTGGTGGTTAGCTCTCCTGGACCCTGGAGATGCGGGCCACGCCCTCTCGGTGGAAGAGCAACAAGATAGAAGGAACCTGGGGCCCTGACTGGGGCTGCCACATGAGCCCCAGCCTGCTTATGCTTGCAGCTGTTATGTCAAAGAGAAAGAATTGTCCCCGTTAAGCTAGGATTATGTTAGGTCTCTGTGTCAGCAGCTAATTAACACGTTGGGAGATAAACAGTTACGAAGTTCAAACAGTGTCAGCTGAGTGATATGAACAAGATGAGAAACATACTTTTAAAGGTATTTAATAAGACTTTTTTTTCAAATCAGTACAAAAATTTAAATACAAAAATGATTTGCTATTGACATGTCTCAAATCTATCATGGAAACTCAAAGTTACCAGTCTGTTCACCATTCATGGTATTCTGTAAAATATTTGAGAACAGTCACCCACTACAGACATTCTTTTCCCCTGTGGGATGTCATCCTGCATTAAAACTCTGTATTTAAATAACAATATTGTCAGTTTGGTCCATTTCACGTGGAAAAGTTCTAGTTAGTTTTGAATTAAATACGGATTGTAGCACTATCCCTAGACTTTAGAACATGTGGTTGTTTCATCTGCTTTTATACTAAATGTGTTAACATGATGTGCAACATTCAAAAGGGAAACAAAGATATATAGATAATTATTTAAAACTCTTTTTAAATTAAATGGAGTAATTCATTTAGCTCTGAGATTAGCACCATTGTAGAATATACAGTATCTGGCATAGATTTTTCTCCTCCCCTATCTAAAAGTTAGAAGCATATGCCTGATAATACACACATGCACGCATGCACGCGCACACACACGCACACACACATGCAATTGAGTAACAACCAATAAATAAGTTGGAAGGTATTTGAAAAGTGAAATTTGGTTTTGACCAAAGAGCTACTTTCTCTCTTGGTGGAAATAAAAAGCCCATACATGTACAGATAAATACAGTTTTATAAATCAGCTGATCTGACTTGCCTCCAAGCCATTTCAATGCAGCTTTTCAGCAGACAGAGCCCAGTGGATCCATGTGGCTCTCATAGCCATCGGCCCAAAACCAGCATCCTCAAGACCAACCCAAAGGATATTTGGCCACATAAATGCTGTCTGCTTTGAAAATGAAGGTTGGGTGGGATATGTTTTTGATGGGAAAAGTTTGTCATATAATTAGCCGTGAGTAAGAAACCACGTGGTAATGAACTCATTTCTCTTTTTAAGAAATTGAGAAGAAATGGTGCTTGTATACCATATAGGGAAAAGACAGATATTAGGCTGAGGAGAATATTCTTGATGGTTAAAATGATTCAGATTTGACATAGACACGATTCCATGTGTGTTTATACCGTATTTATTTGTGTATCTTCCCATCTGTACCTATCCCCTCATTTCAGCACTCTTAACTCTGAGGAGTAGATACAAGACTCCACCACCATAGCCCCACATTATTCCCTCCAGTGGCTTATAGTGTCAGCAGCAGACTCATAGCCAACTTGAAATGCTTTGTCTGTGTTTCGAGACCAGATTTGAATGTGCAATGCAATTAGTATGTACCTAAATGAAAACCTGGAAAAAAATTTACTTTTCTCTTTAAATTTGTATTGACTCCTGTACTTGTGGGGTGACATAAAAAGCATGGGCTGTCATTGCCCTCTGACATTCCAGGTGGCTCTTCCACAGGTTGCTTCCTGCATTTTTAGTACCTACAGCAGGAAGTAATACATCTATTTTTTAATTTAAAACTTCAGAAATTATTTTTTCAAAACAATTTATTTTCCTATGTAATTCTGAAACTCCCCCCCTCTTTCCCCAATCAAAGGACGGCTTGGATTTAGGAAATTCACTTTGGAACTTCAGATGACACACCGATTTGTATGTGTACTACACAGGGAAATTTCTTTGAAATTCAGTAGCTACTAAAAAGTACTGATATCCCCTTTGTGGGTGAAACCTCGTTGTAGTCATTTGTGTGTGTAGGCGAAGGAGGGGGATTATTATACGCATGTAAACACAATTAATAACTGCTATTTATAATGAACATTCCGCAAAACTGGAAAGTTATGAGGGGAGAGGGTTACTTTTTTTCTTATGACTTCCAAGTGTTTATATTAGTTGGGTCATAATGGAAATTACATGGAGACAACAAGAAAGAAAAAAAAAATCACAGGAAAAAAAAAAAACAAGCAAAAAGAACCCGTGAGGAATAAATGAGTTACTTCCTACTCATGTCTCCCAGCTGGTTTGTTAGCTCCCTACGGGGCACTGTCTTAGGCCCCACAGAAGTGTCTCATCCAGTGCTAGGCACACAGAAGGCACGAGTAAATACACTACAGTTGTTCTTCTAGGGACACTAGACACACAATTCTGAGTAGAACTCTTGTTGTGAAAGACACAGCCTCCGACAGGGGAGAAACATCCCTTGGAGTAAAGCTCTACCCTGGTTCTCTGTCCACGCCTCACTGGGGAAAAGCACTGCAGAGCTCTCCCACATCCCATGGCAAAGTATCTGCACAAATACAGAGGAAATTATGCAAGTAAATACGGTATGTAATTGTTATCATTGACATTTCTTTAAGCCATATTTATAAATATTTTAAAGTAAACAGTATGAGCGAGTGACTTTCATTAGCTATGCTCTTTCATACTGAAATGCTTTGATCTGAATAAGCAGGTTATCATGGAAGCACATAACATAAACAGCTAATACGATTCCAGTGGGTACAACACAAGTGTCAGTACTTGATACATAAATCTATCCCATCATTTTCAATCACAAGCTGCTGTGCAGAGCACTAAACATGCATCTTAGTTTTTATTTGTACACGATGGTTCAGACTTTCACTTAAATATAACTTTCCAACTATATAAATGTTTTGAAGCAATTATGTTTCCCATTTGGATTTTTTGGTGCATCCTTTTCTTTTCTTCTATTAAATTTCTCTCTGTTTTTCTTTCTTACATGGGATACAATAAATACCCTGAAAAAGAGGAATGGACATACTGCCCGGCATACAGTCCCGCAGCCTGTTCAGAGGGCATCTGGAGGAACACCCGGTCTCCGGGCCGGAGCAGCAGCACCGCGCTCCCGGACGCCTGGTCCAGGAAGCCCTTCTTGTACTCGTCATACGTGTACATCATGGGCTCGTTGTTCTTGAACAGAGCAACCCACACGTTGCCCCCCTTGCAGTGAACGTGGTATGCAAAGTAGTAGACCCCAGGGACCTCACAGGTGAAGATGCCCGTCTGCGGGTTGTAGTTCTGTCTGCCGTTATAGAGCAGTTTGTCAAACTTCACTGGGGCCCCCACAGGTGGGAAAGGCGCAGTCAGCTCAGCGGTAAATGCAGGCATCTCGTAGGCTGGCCCTCCGTTCTTGCCTTTCTTAGCCCCATAGGCGTGGGGGGGTTTCACTCCGTCAATTCCCAGCCCCATATCGGGTAGATACTCTCCATGGGGTGGTGGTGTCGGGGGCATCACAGCTGGGAGTCCCGGGGGCCCTGGAGGGCCTGGGGGCCCTGGAAGGCCAGGCTGGCCTTGGGGACCAAGGGCACCAGGCTTCCCTGGGGCGCCATGAAGTCCTGCTACTCCGGGCTTCCCTACTCCAGGGAACCCAGGTGGCCCTGGGAGACCCGGTTCCCCTTTGGGGCCAGGAATTCCAGGCGGTCCAATGGGGCCACTCGGGCCTGCAATCCCTGGGATACCTGGGGGGCCCTGTAAGCCCTGTTCCCCTGGGATTCCTGGCTCTCCCTTCTGTCCAAGCAGCCCTGGGGCACCAGGGAGCCCTGGCAAACCTTTATACCCAGCTTCCCCCTTGGGCCCTATGGGACCTGGCAAACCCCTCATGCCGGGGGGCCCAGCTTCACCAAGGAAACCTGGCTTTCCTGGGAAGCCTTGAAGCCCTGGCTCACCCTTGGGACCTAGTGGCCCCTGTGGTCCCACAGCCCCACCTTCTCCTTTGGGTCCGGGGAAACCGATAGCCCCTGGAGGGCCCATGGGACCTGGGATTCCAGGCAGGCCTGGCTCTCCTGGTGGGCCCCCCAATCCAGGGGCACCTGCTGGTCCTCTCTCCCCTCTTGGTCCCAGAGCCCCAGGAAGACCCGCTATGCCCCTGTCGCCTTTGGGGCCTGGGAAGCCGGGTTTCCCGATCCCTGGAGGGCCTGGGGGTCCTGGCAGTCCTGGCAGTCCTTGTTCCCCTTTGCCACCTGGAAATCCTGGCTGCCCAGGGATCCCATCCTGGCCTGGTTTTCCAATTCCAGGCATCCCAGGAGGTCCTTGAAACCCTGGGACCCCTATAGGGCCTTGTGGCCCAGGTTCGCCTGGAGGGCCTGGCTTTCCCAGGGGGCCCTGGGGCCCAGGGAAGCCTGTCACTCCTGGTTTGCCCACTCCTGGAAGTCCGACAGGGCCGGGAGGGCCATGCATCCCTGGAGGACCCTTCAGGCCTGGCAGACCTGGCATCCCGAAGCCCTTCTCTCCTTTAGGACCCTGAAGGCCTGGAGGTCCTGGTGGTCCTTTGGGTCCTCGCTCACCTTTGGCACCTGGTTGCCCTGGTAACCCTGGCCCACCTGGCTTCCCAATGCCAGGAAGTCCGTGAGGCCCTGGAGGTCCTTGGGGTCCTGGGATCCCCATGGGTCCGATCTCCCCTTTGGGTCCAATTTCACCTTTGGCCCCGGGCATTCCCATGGCTCCTGGCTTTCCTGGCATTCCAGGCATACCTGGCTTTCCAATTCCTGGATATCCCTGTGGCCCTGGTTTTCCTTTGATTCCAGGTATCCCTTGACCTGGTAAGCCAGGGGGCCCAGGTGGTCCTCTTGGGCCAGGCTCTCCACGGGGACCTTGCTCCCCCCGTAAACTGGCTAATGGTATTTCTGCTGGGAGAGGGGGGAGAGAGAGAGAAGGAGGGAGGGAGGGAGGGAGGGAGAGTGAGAGAGTGAGAGAGAGAGAGAGAGAGAGAGAGAGAGAGAGATTAATATTGATCATCCCTCACTTTGATCATTATTTACTTCTGACACATTTGCCTATTACTTATCAAGAGGAAAGACTAGGAATAATGTGCTCGTGTTCCAGGACTGTATTATCAGTACTTAATGGACAATCAGGCTGATAATTTCTTTGTCATATTTGAGATACTGTTCTGGGAACTGATATCTGTGGCTGCTTTTATCAGCATTAGTTAAGTAAAACAGCTAAAAAGTAATGAAGAAACATTCTTCCTAGTACAAACTTGGAGACATTATGGTGTATTCACTATAAAGAGTTCAAAGAAGGACAAAGAAAAATCAAAGTTGCCTATAAGCCCACTACTCAGAGATAATCGCTTGACATTTATCTGTATTTCCATCTCATGTGTTCTATATATATGTACATATGTATGTATATATATGTGTGTGTGTGTGTGTGTGTTAATGTGTGTGTGTATTTCAAACAATGTTGGAGTCATTTTTATTTTTTCCCTATTTAATGTTATACTCTATTTTTCTTTGTCCTTGAATTTTAAATATAATATATGGAAAAATAATATTTCCTCTTGTGCTGAAATATACTATGATGTAGAGGATGACCGTCATTATCATGTAGACTCAGGGAAGAATAGAAGCATTTTATTTTTATTTTGTATGTGGTTTAATAACATCTTAAAATCTGTCCTCTAAAGTCAAATCGATGTGTTTAATTTCTTTAATATGCTGTAGGATTTCCTAAGCCTCAAATATTAATTCTTCAATTTAATAAGTTACTTCTCACTTGCAAATTTGGTTTTTAAACAGGAGTAGTGAATAAGGTATTTTAGGATGATAAACAGTGCGGAAAAGGAGTTAAACTGGGATTAGCAGGAAGCTCAGCTTCTCTTTCTGGCCTTGAAATGAGATCTTGACTGGGTCACTTAAGCCATCAGCATCCCTGCTTGCCTGTCTGCACAGCAAGAATAATACACCCACACTACAAGATTAGAAAATAGATGTGAAAGGCGTTATGCTTTCTCGAATTGTTATCGAAATACAAAGCACATGTAATTATATTGATTATGCTATGCCTTGCAGAGAAACACAACTCTGGACCTCTCATGCTACTGAGAGTAAGGAATAACATAAAAAAATGAAATTGATGGTCCCAAAGTCGTATATTAACCATTAGTTGCATCTTAATCCTGACCATTGTATTTTTCACTGAGCTACTGTCAGGGAACAAAATAGAACCACAGAACTCATGTATTTTCCAAATTCCTCAGTTGCAATCTGGTACCCATCTGAATAAGTACAGGAAGTTTCAAAATCCAGGCAGGCCATTCAAGAAAGGAAGGAAAACAAACGACTGAGATAATCCCCTAAGTGGAATATCAGCTCCTAAAGGGAAGAAAACTGGAAATACTTCTTTTATGCTAATAGGATTACTACTGTACAATTAGGGTGTGCTCTTGCTAAGCAGGAACTGTGTAGCTCCTTTGTCAAGAGAGCATCTGGGGCAGGGTCACATCACATTCATCAGGAATCCCTAATGTCTAGCACGTGCCTGGAGTATATTCTGTTCTTCCTTAGGTTTTGTTGAATGACCAACTGCAGCAACTCAAAGTTTTTATGGTACTTCATTTATTTAGTACTTACCTTATGTCATAGACTCTCTCAATAATCCTACTTTACAAATGAAGAAAAGTAGTTTCAAAGAGGTTAAATGACTAGGTTTCTCTCCTTTCTGGCCTCTAGGCACTCAGGCCTATTAGTACCAAATCCAGTAGTTCCCCAGAAGCAGAGCTTCCTGCTTTTGCAGGGACCAGTGGGAATGGCCTCCACCGCCTCAAAGGGAATTACTACTCTGATTGCAATTCCTTTCCTGCAAGTGCTAGGTTTCCTACGTTTCTTATAAACCAACTGAGTTTATAAGAAAATGTCTCTCGGGAATTCCCTGGTGGCCCAGTGGTTAAAACTCTGTGTTCTCACTGCCAAGGGTCCGGGTTCAATCCCTGGTCGGGGAGCTAAGATTCCACAAGCCACACGGTGTGGCCAAAAAAAAAAAGGAGACTTAAAAAAATTTTAAAAAAAGAAAATGTCTCTCACAGTGATAGGCATTTTGCTGGTGTTGAATAACTAATGAATATGCCTAGAAAGTAATGGAGAGATTTTCAGGTATCATCATCTCTAGGTAGGTATATAGTCTGTACTCTTTGGGCTCCTTCTGTAGATTTATTGATTGACATATGTAACAACTTAATTAGAGCACTCTTAAAAACACATTTATCTGGCACCTAGTTTACAAAGTGCTTTCATATGATTTTTTTAACACAGCAGGTTCTTATAACATTGCTCTCCTAGTTCTGAAGACTGACATCACTTCTTTTTTCTTTTTTTCCACTTTAATGAAGACTGACATCACTTCTTTTTTCTTTTTTTCCACTGCTATATCCCTTAGCATTTTGGCTTAGAGCCTGACACAAAAAGAGATGCTCATTAGTTGCTGTATGTTTGAATAAAGAAATAATGAGTAAGGGACTAAACTTATTTGTTATGAAGTATGCTTTTTGTCATTTGATGCTGTTGAAATAAGAAAGCACAACATACAATAATTTTGTCTTTCTTCAAGACCTGAACTTTTCAAGGATAGGGTTTAGGACACAGGCAGTTAATGAATGTCAGTCACACATGCTAAAAGAAACATGTCTAAAATTTAGCTCTCCCCACCCACAGCGTATTGTTTAGGGTTTTGGAAAGCTGCTGTCTTACAGAAGAACCGAAGTATGTTACCTTTGCCTTTCTTGGGTGCTGCTTCCTTGCCCATTCTTGGTGCCGGCTGAATTTCCTTCATATATTGGGGTAGATGTGGATACTCTTTGCCATACTGCATGTGGGGCAGCTCCTTGCCCATGTGAAGGCCATCTTTACCCAAAGGCATGTGAGGTACTTGCTGGCCCAGGGGCTGGTATTGCGGAATTTGTGGTGGAATCTGAGGAGGAATTTGAGGTGGCAGCGGCTTGATGCCATAGTAGGCACCAGCTTGGATGAGCCGGACGGAACCCAGGGAAATGGTAAGCAGTACTCCCAGCAGCTGCAGAAGGGCAGGTGGACCAGCCATCACCTGTGGAGGAAGGTACGCACCAACATGGTGAAAATCAGCAGGCCAGGTGACCGGAGTTTACTTAGGGAAAGAAGGGAGAAAAAAAGAAAAGGAATCATGGTCTTTATTAGCAGAACTTCATGAGTAGAAGACAAATGGAAGGGAAGGTGTCACCTTTCAATAGAAAACAAACAGACAAAACCCAGGAAAGTGTAGGATCTATCAAATGAAGGCAGCTGGTGGGATTGTAAGCTATGGGAGGACTGCTGGTTGTCCCTGAACATGAGCTCTGCCCTCTTCCATAGTATTGGCACCCCTGACTTTCAGCTGGAATAGAGCAAGGCTAGAATGACGGCATTTCATTTAGAAGTGGCCACGTGACAAAGTTCTGGTCTGTTGCGTGTAGTTGTAATGGGTGCAACTTCCAAGAATGCTCCTTAAGGGGAGTGAGCATGTTCTTCCTTTTGCTTCTTCCCACTGGCTGGAATGTGGATATATATTACCCAGAAACAGGCCAGACACCATGAACCATGGAGTGAAAGCTGTGCATTGAGGATGGTAGAGCAATAAGCTAGAAGAAACCTGAGCCTTGGTTGAACTTGGAGGCGCCATATATTGATATTCATCCTTAAGTTTGGAATTTGTTTACGCAAGAGAGAAAGATTTACCTTCTTTAAGCCATTGTTATTTTGGGTGCCATACATTTTCACTGAACTTAATCCTAACAGATAGAATAGATTCTCCAAAATGAAGCAAACTTAGTGGCAAGTCATAACTTTGTTAGTAAGTGCTGAAATTCTATATTCTATTGTAAATGGAAACAGTTAATAATTTATAGGCTTTATGCCAGGGGCAGTAGTTTTTCATATGTCAGATGTCCTTTGGCTGCTTTGGTGTGGTCATAAACGTATAAAGGTTAAAGAGCAAACAAGAACAACAATAAAAACCGAAGATACCTTCTGAATTGGAAAGAAGGTACTTCATGTGACAGCCCCAAAATGTCATTAAAAAAAATCACCATCATAATTATGTACATACAGGGATACCATTTCTTTCTTCTAATTATGTACTATGAAGTCATTTGTTCAGAATTAGGTTAATTGGACCTGGAGATCATTAAAGTTTATCTTTGTACTATTATGAAGAAAGGAGTTTACAAAGCAAATTTGTTGTGTAAATAAGATAGAGATGTTTACTCGAAAGAATAAGCTGTTTTTAAGCCTTTTAATAGCACCCTTTGCAAATTAGTAATTAGTAGAATAAGTATAAATGAGGTTTATCTGTTTATAAAAAACAGCTCGAGATGGGTGTTTGGAAACGCGCAGGGTTGAAGAACCAACATCCCAGGGAACTGCAGTTTTCACAAATTCCCGCTAGAGGGCAAGTGTGGTACACATTGACGTCTGCTCAGTTACCCGGAGGTCCTAAAACTACACATAAGGCTTTGCTCCCACATCTTATAGAGGGACTTAACGAAAATCTGAATCCTAAATGGAGTGTCATCATAATGCTGAGAGATGGGACGTGGCGGGGTGGGGGGAGGGGGGGAATTGGGGGGATGGAGAAAGAAGTGGCAAGTTTCTCACAATTTTTAATGTAAATGTCTTCTGGAAAACTTTGAGTAAACTTGAGTAAATAATTTAATACAGTAACTAACTGAGTAAATAATTTAAGTTCCATTCTCCTAAGAGTTTGTTTTCTTTGCTTCTGCCTTACTTAATTCTGGATCATAGTTTTCCACTTCTTAGAAAATGTGGGTTGACTTTGCAACATCGTATTCAAGAGTAATGCCAAGAGTATGAACAGGCTACAGAAGAATTGGTTAATAAAAAGCACCTAAGAAAATATTTAGTAAAAATCTCCACCATGAAATTCACTGCATTACAATTTTTCTAAATATACTAACTAATCATTTTTCCCCCTTTGGGGTGAAAATGAAGAAACATCTGTCAGCAAAATGATTTATACAACTTTCTCTATTTCATAAGTCAGAGTAGTCTTCGAGAACTATTTGTTTCAAGTGTACTCTAAATGGGAGAAGATAGAAAGCTGTTATTTTATGTCCTTATATGAATGATTAATTGTTATAAACCATTTGGAAAGAGCCACAAAATTAATATTGATTTATACTCAATAGTCAACTTTATCTTAAATGGAAAAAGAACATCTGTTGTAAGTACTCAACAGTAGTTTATTGAGTATTTATGAGACACAATGAGAGACCCACCCAGGGATTACAAAGATGACTATAATATGGTCAATAGGCCCTGCCCTCAAGGAGCTTACACTTCTTTGTAGGAGTGACAGATGTGTAAACTATTAATGAGTAGCAAAGGATATGGGGGGGGAGTAAATTTTCCTCTCACTTCTGTTCTTTAGTATCTAAAATCCTTTCCCTTTGAAGTAACAACATTTCCCATTTTCCTTCATATTTTCCCAGAGATATTCTCTGAATATGCACACCCATTTAAGACAAATTCCAGCCTGTTCTCCGCACCACTGTTCCTTACTTTTTTTACTCATAAGACCAGAACTTCATCTTAATTTTGTGTATCTGAACAGATCCCTTCAACTTCTTTTGTTAAAAATAAGACTCAGTTGTTCTCTAAACCCCATCTGACTCTAACATTCAATGTCTAAGGCAGTCACAAGAGAGCTGATAGTGGTAATATCTGGTGATGTGTAGCCTGGGATTTAATTCTATCTTTGGAGGTTAATGAGTTTCACTATTAAACCCTGAACTTGGAGTGATAATAGATAGCATGCTTGGTCCTTCACCCTTCCTTCAATTCAGTGGCTGTGTTGGATTTACTTAATAATCTTCAAACCAGGACAGTCTAATGAAACACTGGAAAATTGGAAGAGGGTGAAATGCTTGGAAGAAGACCAGTTGAATACCAAAGGCCCACTGGGATTCTGCTCTACTACAATTATTTCCTCTCATAGGCTTGGCCTTTCTCTCCTGAAAACTACCTCTTTCAGTCTGCCATCTGCCGTTTCTCTGGATCTTTATTTAAATAAACTTCATTCAGTTTTAGCTTGAATATTTATGTAGGGGCCCTGGTTAGAATTTACCACTTGACTTATCCTTACTCATTTCCCTCTTGTCCCTGAGGATATTTTTGGTGATCAAAGTGGTGTGGAGATTCTCCCCAAATCACTCAAAAGAACATCAGATTTGTGTAACACTGTACAAACACCTGGTGGGAAGAAGGAACCTCAGAATTCCTGCTGGGGAGAAATGGTGGTAGTGGGTTTTCTTGCCTCTTTTTTCTTTTTCTAAGGATGTAGAACACAATAATGCTGTGAGTTCTGTTTAATGTGTTCTTGGGTTTCTATTTGATAACCGACCGTTATGTGGTGTGTGTGTGCTTGAGTACATGTGAACATAAACATACATACTGTGTGTGAACACTGGATCTTTGCCAGCCAGGCTAGCTTAGTGATGGGTGTCATGTCATACAGGAAGTGCATTGTAGAAGAAACCAAAAGGCAGGAGTTGAGTTGTAGCTCTGCCATTCTCTGTGTTTATGACTTCCTGCAAGTCCCTTATCTTCACTGAGCTTCAGTTTCCTTGCTTATAAAACAGAAATTATAATCTCTGACTCTCCCACAGTGCTGTTCAAGGGCACAAATGATACTATGAATTCTTTGTAAGCCGAAAAGCACTCCTCACGTTTGTTATTATTAATGGAGTGTGACCAAAAAGACAAATCAAAACCAACTGAAATGTCAAAGACTTTCAAAAAAGGATACTAGCCAAAGTAAATGTGAGGTTAACTGCAATAATGATAAACCTAACATGAATAAAACAATAATGGCCATTAAAATGTACTTGTTAAAAATGGCAAGAAAGAACAGCTGAACCAAGGCAGTTATTCATTCTGGGGTCAGGGTCGCCAGTCCTAGTCATTTTTTGAACAGCCCTAAATGGTTCCCTATATTTGGGCAGGGCTGCAGAGAGTTTCAGTTTCCTCATGTGATCTGTAATGTATATAACAGAGTAATGTGATATATATTATTTTAGACGCTCCTCAGCATTTTATTTGTATGTTGATCCTCATGAGATTTTGGCTTACTGTCTGAAAGAATGTTTAAGTATTTAAACCTTCAATCCTTGCCCTAAATCCAACTTTCCCTTTCATATGGGACAGCTTTCCCTTTCCCTTTCCCAGCATGTCTGTATTTGGGTATGTGTGTGCATGTGTGTCCATGTTGTATGCGGTGTGGACAAGCCTCTCTCATCTGCTGCCGGGTGGCCCTCCTCTGTGCCCCCTACTTGCCCCCTCACACAGAGTTTGTAGTTTCTCAAGGCTTCAGATTCACCACACCTAAAACACGGGAAAGTCACACAGTATCCTACTCCTCCAATATTTACCAGAATTGTTTTCTTGGCTTTTCCATGCCTCTCAAAGAAAATTCTCTCCTGATTGATTGCTTTTCTCAGGGAAATTCATTCGCTAGATACAGATATTTATGGTATACCTACTAAGTGTTACAAACTGTTCTGGGGATTAGAGAAAGAGAGGTGAATTAGAGAGGTAAGTCCCTGATCTCATTGAACTCACATTCTAGTGTGGGAAGACATGTAATTAACAAGTTAAAAATAAATTTTGTAATCTCAGATTTAAGTGCTGTGAAGAAAATAAAGCAGGGGAAAGGGCTTGAAAATGGCTTGGGGTGGTAGATGCTGTTTTGGAAGGATGGTGGGGGAAGACCTCTCTGAGGAAGTAAATTTTGGTTAGAGGTGCGAAGGTTGAAAGGTTTATTTATCTCTCTTAAGACACAACACTGGAAAAAAGAAAGAGTCTTATTAATGATAACGGTAGCTGTATGTGCCATTCATTAATGTAAACCCCTGTTTCAAGACTCTGTTCCTCATCTATGTCAGTCCTCATTTTGACCTCTTTTTTCATGGTATTCTTTTTTTTCTGGAGGATTCTTATTCTTTTTAAACCCCTCTCCATATTTCAACCCTACTGTATTGGTTTGCTGGGGCTGCAATAAAAAAAAGTACCCCACACTGAGTGGCTCAAACAACAGAAATTTATTTCCTCACAATTCTGGAGGCTAGAAGTCCAAGATAAAGGTATTTGTAGACTGTGTTTCTTCTGAGGCCTCTCTCCTTGGCTTGTAGATGGCCATCTACTCCCTGCGTCTTCACATGGTCTTTCCTCTGCATGTCTGTGTCCTAATCTCTTCTTATAAGGACACCAGTCATATTAGATTAGGGCCTACCCTTAATTTCCTCCTTAAAGACGCTATCTCCAAATGCAGTCATTCTGAAGTACGGGGAATTGGGACTCCAACATATGATTTTGGGGGACACAACTCAGCCCATAACACCTACCATTCCTCCAGACCAACTCAATTCCTACCTCTTCTGTAAAGTCTTCCCTACCTACCTCCTCAAACATCATTATTCTGCTAGTACTACTGAAAGTTTAACACAAAGTTAAATATAATTCTAATCAACCTTATGTTTTTTTCCTATTGTTTTTTGTCCATTAGACCTCACCGTAATCGTAGGTTTCCTGAGAACCAGGAAAATGTGTGATATTCTTTTGACTTCCTCAACATTTATTGATGAACCCTTACAGTCAAAACTTGCAGTGTTGATAGGGGCTTTAGAAAATATCAAATTCCGCCTCATTCCCCATTTGGAATCCTTCCTACAACAGTTGTTGACAGAAGGCCTTCATATTTCCTACCTGAATATTAATAATGATGGAAACATTCATAAGGCAACTTACGACCTTCTTGTGCAACTTCTGTTGCTATTTTTATTATCTGAGCAGCTTATAGGGGAGACCCACTTTTTTGATTCATAAATGGCAGTGCACATGTAGGTTACTTTTAATGGGAGGTGGGGAAGTGGGTATTAAGAAATATATCCCCCAACTTGGCTAAGGCAAAAGATAGATGGTCACATGATCTTTTATTGCCATGTAAATAAGCCCACCTTAGGGTAATGGAACTAGGGATATGTAACTTTGTTGCATAATTTATTAGTATTACAGGACATTAACAACTCTATAAACTATGTTGATTAACCCCACTCAGGTTATGGTTTTATTGCCGTTTAGAATGTTAACCAGTTTTGTATCAGACTTAGCATTATCTCAGCATACTTTTTTATCTGCTCATTACAATGAAAAACCCAGATTTTTAACATTATATTTCAAATTGACTTTGTCATCGTTTAAAACTTTGACATGTTCACTTACAAATGAGAATTGTGTTTTTAACATTTTGAGGATTATGATGGGGACACAAACTAAATAAAATCATAAATGTACGGTGTGTTGGATGATATGGAGAAAAACAAAGGAGAGGGTGGGTAAGGATGTTGAGGTGATGCTCTTTGAAACCCACTTTACTGTAGAAACTGAGCCTTCTGCGTTTGGATGGGCTGGCACCTGGGTTTTAAAGGAAGATAGAAACAACTCTAAATAATAGAGGGTATGGAAAGTTGGCCTTCTGGGGGATTCCGGAGGAGATTAAGTGTGATTGCTGCATGGGAAAGAGTCGGAGAAAAGATTTCCAATGGAGGAGCAGTCAAGAAAGGAAAAAGTCTTTTCAATTGAACTTTTTGTGTTTATAATAGGATACATATTGTAAATTCCCTCCTTCATTTCCTCAGAGATGAAGAAACTCTAACTCTTCTGATGATACCTTCAGAAAACCTAATTCTTTGGGGGGAATGGATTTTTTGGGGGTAGGTAGAAGAATGGTTTAGTGCTGTTTTATATTAGCATTGGGCAAAATCAGTGACTGTATTTAGAAAACCAGAACCAGAGGATGGCTAGGGGAGGAAAGGCAATAAACATCAAAGTTATAATAATATTAGCTACATTTTTGAGCACTAACTTTATGCCAGCACCATGAACATACTTTAAATACATATGATTAATCCTTTGTCCACTTACTAGGTCTTTTATTTTTATTTTTTTTAACACTAAACTCTCTCAAATGATATCTCCCCATCCTGTATTTATACAGTTGATTATTTTACTGAAATTCAAGACTGTTACATTCCAAGTTAGAAATTTTAAATTCTTATTTGAAAAGACAAACATCATACAATATCACTTATTTGTAGAATCTAAAAACTGATACAAATAAGCTTATTTACAAAACAGAAATAGACTCACAGACATAGAAATCAAACTTATGGCTACCAAAGGGGAAAGGGGAGGAGGGGATAAATTAGGAGTTTGGGATTAAAATATACATACTACTATACATAAAATAGATAACCAACAAGGACCTACTGTATAGCACAGGGAACTATGCTAAATATCTTGTAATAACCTATAATGGAAAAGAATCTGGAAAATAATATATATATAAATATATGTTACATGTGTAAATTTTATATATGTATATAAACTGAATCACTTTGCTGTATCCCTGAAACTAACACAACATTGTAAATCAACTATATTTCAATAAAAATTTTTAAAAAGTAATTCTCATTTGATTATTGTTAGGAGATATCATCAATACATTAGATAACAAGGTGCAGATCTAATTATACATCCACTTTTCTCCATCTTGTCCTCCAAATTCCAAGGCTGCCTTTTTCGTTGAAATAAAGAATTTCCCTGTATATAGGAGAAGATCCTGGACTGGATCCCTTACTTTTTGCTCTGTGGACTAGGGACACAAGCTTGGAAGGTATTAAGGAAGTCAAGGTGAATATGCTGAGATGGATCCCAAAGAAATTAAACCATCAGATATTAGTCAATTAATCAGTGACGGCAGTGGGCAAAAATATCCAATAAGCATTCATTAGTTTTAGTCAGTCTACCGAATTACACCTATTAGGACTGATACATGTATAAAACTGAACTTGAACATGTGCTTCACTGATGAATCCTGAATTTTGCTATAGTTAAGAGGAGCGAACAGCCCCACCACCTAGCTATGGGCAGAGCATGACCTCTTGGGACCTACAGAACTTGAGGTGTCAGTTAGGTTGTGTCTTTGGCTCTATGGGCCACCCACATAACCCCTCTGAAATGGATGGCCAACTGCCACATTCCAAAAGTTCTCCAGAAGAGGAGATTTCACAACATTCCCTGGTAACCAATTGCAGGATTCACAGACCTACATTTCCTAATATCTAATCTGAATCTTTCTTGCTGAAATTTAAGCTCATTTCCTCTTTTCTATTCTCAAAGGAGGTGGGAAACATCTGGAGAATATTTTACTTAAAATAATAGTTCACATACTTGAAGTCTGCAATTAACTCCTTTTGTTTCTCTAACTGGAATCATGTCAGCTGCCAAAGAGTTTATAAAACACTTGAGAGAACCCCTAAAAGGGAAGTTCTAAAGTGGAACCCTTGTTTCATTTTTAGCTTTTCTTCCCATAACATGAAGGCATCATTGTTTGCAGAGCACAGAGCACCTAAATGCTGGTTCTGACCTAAGCAAGTCACCTACTCTGAGTGGGCATCAGTTTCCTCATCTGCAGGACAGGGACATTGGCTAAATGACCTCAAGGTCCCCTCTAGTTCTAAAACTCTATGGTAGCTGTGAGCATGAACAACAAATCCATACTTCATGGACAAATGATTTCATGAATGTACATGCTTAAGCCTTTTGGACGTCATCTCTCACTTCCGGTTACTTTTCAGCATTTCACTCCCCCCACCTTCTACAGGTGGAGAGGGAGGGAGAAGGGTCTGAACAGCCCCCCTGCAAGTATCCCTCTGATGAAAGAAGGTGTATCTGACAAGAAACCAAAGAAAGAACCTAAATAAGAAATAAAATTTACAGACAAAAATGTGATTTATAACCTCTTTTATACCATATTCGAAGATTGACTAAAAGTTGAAGCTTATTGAGAAATCTTTAAAAAGTGGCTACAAATGATAAAACCTCCCTACAATGTATAGGCTCAAAATGTCCCCCAGAGTCATTCAGCAAGTATCGATGCATGCCTCCTGTCATAAGAATGACAAAGGAATACAAAGTATGCACCTTGGGAAGGCGAAGTAGGAAGTGAATAGGATGATGTAGTCGTTTTTAGGAGCTATAATGTTTTGTTTTTTTTTTATAATGTTCATTTTTGAAGAAAAATGGAAGATCCAAAATTTAGAGGCAGCTCTATAGTAAAGCAGGCAAAGATGAGGGCTTCTCAAGAATAAGACCCTCCCCATTCCTTGGGCCCAGCGATGTGCAGCAAGGCAAATTCCTTCCTGGTGTGACCGAGAAGGGCTGGAGAGAACTCTACCGTTCACATGAGCATCTTTCTGCCTTCTTGGCACTACTACAGCTTGTGTAAATGACACAATTTAAAATAACGGTGTTTTCAGGCCTTTGCAAGGGAGAGACGTGTGAGGAAGTCTCATCTAATGTAAATCACTGAACTGGACATTGTAAAAATATTTGTTTAGAGCAACTAACTATAATGTATTTTGTAACATATAAATATCATGGACATGGAAGTATAGACTTCCAGTTATAAGACAAATAAGTGCTCGGGATGTAATGCACAACATGATAAATGCAATTAACACTGCTGTATGGTATCTATGAAAAGTCGTTAAGAGAGTAAATCCTAAGAGTTCTCATCACAAGGAAAACAATCTTTTCTCTTTCCTTTGTTTTGTATCTATAGGAGAAGATGAATGTTCACTCAGCTTCTTGTGGTCATCATTTCCTGATGCATGTAAGTCACATCATTATGCTGTACACCTTAAATATATACAGTGCCATATGTCAGTTATATCTCGATAAAAGTGGAAGGAAAAAAATATATAAATTTCATGGAACATTTGTTCACTGCAAACATTTTAATTTAATCCTGAACTCTGTTCAGACCAATGGGATTACAAGTGAATTTCAACCAAACAAAATTCAGCAATTTCCTTGTCATATGCATAGTTGACATTTCGTAGTTGTTGTAGAAGTTGTTCTTAGTAAATAACACGAATGAATTGAATAAAGTAAAATGATAAAATCACACTCATTCCCAAAATATCTAAGGTTGCAGAGACTAGAAAGTTTAAACCAAGTTAGGTAAAAAGACAAAAGCATATAACTTGTTTCCTGAATGACCTTTATCCAGGTCCTGAACTTGAAGAACTTGGGGTCCTAGGGTAGCCTCTAGATGTGGGAGGGAGTCATAAGGAGGAGGAGATGGCCTGCCTTTGGACTCCAACTTTTCCTGAGGAAGGCTGTCATATTAGAAGCTCTTGCCTCTTCTACTTTTCTGCAATTCTCTGTGTCTTCTAGATGCTTCACTATTGCTCAGCATCTTACCCAAGAAAAGTTGAGAGATTAGGTGACACTCAAATGAGTTAGTTCTGGTCAAAGTTTTGAAAATTGAGAAAGTTGAAATATAAAGTACAGCAGGCCCAGTTCCCAGCCAGCCTGGGCACTTCCTGGAAGCAGGATGGAGAGCCCTTTGCCACCAGGGATGTTTCTCCCAATATTTTCCTACGATGGTGGCAAGGAAGGACTGAAAAGCACAGGAAGGTCTCTTTTCTCTGAACCATTCTGATTGGCACTTAGTATTTACTCTATCAATATATCCAGAAGATTAAGCAAGCAAGCCAACTTCCTGTGCTAGCATTTTCTTCTAATTGGCTGGCTATCATGGCGGGTAGACTCTTCATTTTAGTATTTTTATAGGAAACTGTGAAACAAACCAAAATTCCCTAAACCAAGCAAGAAATCCTAGCCTTTTCCGACTTCCATAATACTAAGATATTTATTAATGAAATTACTGTATGGATGCATATGTGTCTTTGTGGATTGAAAGGCGAGAGGTAGCGGACACGAGGCTGCCAACTGACTTTATTTTCACTTTCGAACTGGTGATTTGGGGGATTCAGGTGTTGAAGTTTTATTTAGCTAAGATTACTTTGAGCCACATAACCTTGAATGACTTGATGTTAAAAGTCAAGCTCTAGAGTTTCTATCACACATGGGCAAAATATTAAATCAAACCAACAGCACTTGGAAATAAAAATAATTAATAAATTTCCTCAATAATTGCTCTCCCTTCCCCCTGCCCACACACACTCATATGGCTAATCTCCAGTCAGAAAAGCAATCCTACTAAAGTTACAATATGTACCCCTGAAAATTTCTGAATTATATAAGAACTAAAAAAAAAACTCAACAATTTCTTGGTCAGTAAAAATGTGAATTTGTTCTTTCTCTGTTGCACGGTTTAAGAGTCATTCCACAGGACTGTTCCCCAAAGTGAATTTAAATACAAAAAAAATTGAGCTCTCAAGCTGGGGCTAAGCCTAAAATGCTAAGTTGTGATAAACTGTCAGCCACAGAGAGGGCAGTCTCTAAATCCACCACTTTTCAACCACAGCTCCATATAGATAATTAGCCCGCGTGGTAACATCCTGCCCTTTGAACACAGGCAAAGCACTGAAAGCAACCAAACCACAGCTATCTTGGTATTGGAAGTTCTGCTTCTTTCAGGGGTGGAATTTATTTTGAGGGAGAAAGAGATGGATGTGCTGTCTGGGAGGAAAATCATAAGGCTTTCACAGTTAATCCACTGAACATTTTTCAGAGAAAATGGAAGTGGAGAAAGGAAAGGACAAAGAATTATGTAATAAATGCCAGTTCTTGGAGACGCCTAAGTGAAGGAGGCTGGGAGTGTGGAAGAGACCTTCCTTTTTTTCAGCAAACCTTGCTACAGGGTACAAAGAATTCACAAAAATGAGGAATTGCACTGATAACCATGCTTTATAACTGCTATTTCTTAGGACTTAATGGGGATAGGAAACTGAATTGGAGATGAGAGACCTGGGGTGTATGTAGCCACCTCTCTGTCATGATATACTCCTGTGCTTTTCAGGGCCTCCTCTTCCTAAACTATAAGATGAGGGGAATGAATTAGAGGGGGAAAGAGCCTAAATACCTGGAGGAAGCAGGGAGACCGGGGAGTGAGTGGAGTCGGCTGGCCAGAGTTTGCAGTGAACTAGGGAGCACTACCCTATCCAATGGGGCAGTAGTTGAACTACTCACTTGTTTGCCTGGTTTGGGCAGGTTTTCCAATTTTTCAAGAGAAGCCACACATTGGGACATTTTGTGAAACCTCTTCATCTTGACACTTGGGGTTGATTTCTTTAAAAATAATGTCTGGTAGAAAAAACAAATGCCTCCCTGAGAGCAGAATCCAACATTTAGGCTGCTGGGTGCCTTGGTATCAGATGGTTTCTAACATCTCTCTTGCGCTAAAACATTGTATGGGGGAATTCCCCTGCATTTATTTGCTTAAATTTCTAACTCCTGGCATTGTTTCTCCCTACTGTGTCACGCTGATTCGTTTAATTATTAAATTCAACAATCTTATATGGAATTTTTAGGCGCTACTATGTTAGTGGCTGGCTATATATAAAAATAAGTGAGAAACAAGGACATACTCTCAAGAAGTTTCCAGTCAACTATTGCAAGTTAGATCTTAATCTGGCGTAAGCGCTTCAATAAAGACAAAACAGACTTTAACCTGGACGGGGTGTGTGGGTGGCAGGTTGGTGAGACACAAGGTCCTTGAGGGACAGTGTTAGAACTAAGGTTTGAAGAATAAATGGTAATTGCTCAGCAGAGTAAGGAGGGAAGTGGAGGGTGTTATCTAGAAGCAGACATTGGCAGCTACAACAGTTAAAGGGCAGCTGTAGGTGATAATGGTTAAGAGCAGCAACTCTGAGCTAACCTGCCTGCATTAAATCCTGATTCTATCATGTACTAGGTCTGTGATCTTAGACCTAGTTAAGGTTAAGTTACTTAACCTCTCCTCAAGATAAGTTGGGGATGATGGTAACATTGTCTGTCTTGTGAGGTTATGGAGGATGTGAAGGGAATTAATGCAGGTAGAACGCCGAGAACAGTGCTTAGATATAGTAAGCACTGTATAGGTAGGTGTTAGTTATTATTTAAAGAGGGAGAAGGAGGATGCCGAGAAGCAGTAGCAGTAGAGGGGATTATGGGCACCTGTTCCACCACACTTAATTGCAGTCCTGTTTTTGAAGAATTTGAAAGATAATGATTTTTTGTCTTCACTTTGCTCCAGACCTATTATGAAAACTAGGCTGCCCAATTGTCCCCTTGCCTGAGATACCAAAGACAGGTCAGGTATAGATAGCTCCTACTAGGTGGATAACAAGTGTAGCGTCTGAGTTCCCACCCCTCAGCCCTTGCCCCACCTGCTTGTCGCCCACGAGCACTCGGTTCAAATGCTCCATCTCGTCTCGCTCCCCTCTCGGTAGAGAACTGGCCACTGCAGCCTGTCTTTGTATTGACTGTGAAGGGCTTTGGCTTTAACATTCAGAGAACCAAAGACATTTCTAGGCGGTGATGGCAGCAGGTTGGCCTTGTGGGAGCGGCTGCAGGACTTAGGCTATATTTTACTGTTGAAGGAAGTAAGATCCACGAGTAATAATAGCTATACTTTTAGGTCAGAAAAATAATCAGCTTAAGATCACTTTTTTTAGAAGCTTGATCTTTTCGTACTATTTTCAGGAACTTGAGGAATAATAATATTGGATAGTTCACATTTATTTAGTGTTTACCATATTCCAAGACTTGTGTCTGAAAGATTCATGTCCCCCTCCCCAGCACCATAGATCCTTGCTTAATTCAAAACTACATTGAGTTTTGTATCTGAAAAAACAGACTCAATTCAACATATGCTTCTTTTATAGTAAGTGCAAAGTAGTAACCTCAAATCCAAAATACCAAATAAATCCCAAATCTTTTTTAGCCACAAGCATTTATTTAAATAGAAAATATTAATTTTCCCCCAAGTGAAGCAAATTTGTAATGTATTTTATTTTGAACAATGGTCATAAAATCTACCAACTGGCTATGGGGGGCAGGAAGCTCCATATACAAGCTCTCTCAAGTGTCTGGAGCCCTGGGGTCAGACATTTGTCTCTGGAGATTCTCTGCACCTGGTTCATAACTGTGTACAAAATAGGCTTTATAATTGCTTGTTGGACAAACATTGGGTTGGCCAAAAAATTCGTTTGGGTTTTTCGTAACATCGCACAGAAAGACCCAAACGAACTTTTTGGCCAAGCCAATAAATGAATGGCACCATATTTTTATCCCATCTTCTCCCACCTTTTCTAAATGTTTAAATAAGATCTTGGGTGGTGGGAAGGCTGAGAGTGCATTACAGTTTCTGAATACTGGATCAACCTGCCTCTTCTCTCTGTCGACGGTTTTCATTCTCACTCCTGATTTTGTGTTCTAGTGTCCCCTGCCAACTCACAAGAAGGAGAAATCCTACATATTAGGCTTGCTTCCTTAGAAATCGAGTGCTCTTTTCGCTTTAAAAATAACAAACTTTGTAAAGACAGGGAAGGGTTGATTGAAGGTAACATAATCTTGAGATTGGTGATAATTATCATTCATCACAGGATGCTTGTAATAGTCTCTATGGCTGCTCTGAAGTTCTTAGACTTGGCCTGAGCTGAATGACAGTATCACGGAGGCATTTTTCTAAATCCCCAGTCTTAATATTCAATTTAGGACTCTAGACCTCAAGTGAAAAATCTCTGAAGTTCTCACCCTCCATAAAGGTAATCTCTGAGACTCCATTTCCTTGTTTGTAAAACCGAGAGTGTCAGATTAAATGATCCTCAATGTTCCTTTCAAGTCTAAAAACTCACTGTCCCTGTCTCTACCCAGTCTAGTCCTTTTTTGTTCTGTCCTAATTATGCCAGACACTGGAAAGAGTCAGGCAATAGGCTGTGGAATCAAGTATTAACATGAAATTGGATGGAGGGTGAGAAGCAGGAGGAGAGATGAACATGTGATGATTTCATACTCATGTGAACTCTTCAACAACACTTTGCAGAGTCCCACGATTCTTTTCTCTGTGATTGCCTATTTTGTGGGCCACATCCTTGCCATGAATTTCTGTCTCCTCACTGTGGAAACCAGCCAAGGACACATTACGGACCACCTGCTCACTTTCTTACACAAGATGACTCCCCAGACTTATTTTCTTTGCTTTCTCCTCCTGCTGGTTTATGGCTTTCCCTTATGTAGCAATAAAACTCTTGGAGAGTCCTCTTAGGGATGAATTAATGCCACTTAAGTATAGTTCCATTAGCTGCCCTTTGATGGTTCTGCTTAAAAATAAAGGGGGAGTTGGGGCAGCTTGGTTCTTATTGAAATTTTCCTTCCCTTTGATTTAACATTACCACTGCTCTGAAACTCTTAGTTACACTCCAAGGGAGCTTTGCTAACAATAAAAAAGTGTCTGGGAAATACTGTCAGAAGACAAACTCACCATCTTTCAGTATTTTTTTTCCCCATTGGAAAGGTATTTACATTATAAAGAGGCCCAGCCTGGCTTGTGTGAGTTTTCCTTGTATTCCTTTAAATATTCAAATTTATAAATAATAAATAGAAAGTATGTCTGAATTCCAGAAAGCAAAGCACTATCTTGTTCTCCACCCTAATAGCAAACAGATTAAGGATTGGGTGTCATGATCCCATTTCAGCTTTGTGTAGTCTACAATTTATTTTTACTTTCCCCACGTTTTGTTTTATATTTTATTAATTCACCTGAATCTTATACTTAATCTGTGTCTGCTCTGGAACAGAACATCCTATGGGGTTCAATTTCCCCTTCTCACAGTCGTAGCCCTGAGAGTTGGAAAACAGGAGTGTCTGTCCTGAGCTCCACACTTGCCTCTGTGTGGCCTTGGGTAAGCCATTCAGCTTTTCTAGGCTTCTAGCTTCTCTGCTGTATAGAATCTGGATATTGAGGGGGAAAAAAATCTCCAAAGAGATGGGGTTTCAGCTACTGTCATGGAAATTACCATTAAAATAAAATCTTTTCATTTTTTTTCCTTCTTTTGTTCGCTTGAGAAGCGAAGCTGACCAGACAACATGCAGTGAGGATGTTGGGGTAGTGTCACCATGACCCATGACCCATTTCACTAAGCTTATTACCACATACCACTTTAATTTTCTTATTTATCCCATTCAACAAACATTTTGTGAACCATGCTAGGAACCATGAAGGATTCAAGCACAACTAAGATGTCACTTCCACCTCAACAGCAACCCAAGGCAAAGACAAAGTCTGAAAAAAATGCAAAGAAACTGGTCTTGCTTCCTGTCTTGATCCCGCTTCCTGCTTATCCCCTTTTCTCTTACACTTGCTTCTTCCCTTTCCCTTGTCCTTTCCCAACTCTATCCCTAATTCCTTTTCTCCTTTCCAGGTTTCTGATTCCTACCTGGTGTTTACAACCTCATCAGCCCATTTCGAACCTGAGTCTGAATAAAAGCCAATGTCTTCAAGGGCCAGAGTGGGACACATGAACCAAATCATTTTCCCTCTTCACTGGATTCAAGGGCAGGGTCTTTATAAGCAAGGAGGAAATGCCATGTGGGATGACTAGGGTGGTGTTAAAAAGCACCCATCCCTACCTGAAACCAAAATACCTCCTCCATAGGTCTGCTAAGTGCCCACAATTTCTGTTAAAGTTCCAGAACCTGGGAAAGCTAATACATTCCAGAGGTTTTTATGACAAATGACTGATCTATAATGTAGAACAGGGCCCAACGCACTGGGACTCAGGCAATTGAGAAGAATGGGGCCTGGGGCAGTTTAGGGGCTCTGGGCGCGTTGCCCTGGCTGGGAATCGGTAGATAGTAAGATGGAGGTACAAGGTAATAGGTATCTTAGGGAAGTCAGAGGCATGAGGTGGTGGCATGAAGCTTAGCCTTGCCACAAAGAATCTCTAGCAGCTCCTGGGGAGAAGGGCTGGTCATGATGGCATGATGAATTTTTGTCTACCGCATCCCCACTGAGAGGCAAGAGCTCATGTATTCAAGAAGGGTCCACCTCCAGTAAAGCTCCATGGAGACTGACTATAGCCCAGCCCTAACGTGCTTGAGATGAACAATCTTGGTCATTTGCAAGACTCAGACCCCAGCCCTCCCTCGCCCCATCATGCCAGGGGAGGGACCGATGCTTCTCAAACATGCACATGGATGGGGCAAATCCTGCCACCAGCTCACTGCATTATTTATCTGGAGGTGCAAGGCTAGCACCCCATCTCCCAGATAGGAGAGGTGCTACTGCTCCCCTCAGTCACAATTGATGAGTATCCAGGAAGGGGATTGGAGCCAAAATTCTGCCACATTGTCGAGCTATTTGATCTCAGCCTCTGATCACACCAGAGGAAGGGCTCGTGCTTCCCTAGTCACACAGTTTAAAAGCCTCACAGGCCAAGGGGCAGCTTCCTCTCCTGGAGTCTGACTTCCAGGCCTGCTGGATATTTGTGCATGACCCTTGCCTGGAATGTGCCAAGGACAAGGGGGAACCCTCACACCTGCTACTGCTCCTCCCTCTGTAAAATTTCCCTATAAACACTACTTGGCCATTTGCCTTTGTTTGTACAACAACCTCCAGATCCTCCCCCAGTGCTCCACTTGGGGATTGGAATTCTAAGATATAAGGAAGGCAGAGAAATGCTTTCATCCATTAATTACTTAATTCATTGATCCATCCATTCAACATTGTTCAGTACTTAGCAAGTGCCAGGTGCTGTAGACACAACACTGAGTGGAGAATGAGGTCCCTGTCCTAGAATGACTCATCGTCTAGAGGGGTTGGCCAGCTGAGCAGTTGACTGCTCAGACTTCTTCCCTGGGTCAGTTTCCATCTCTGCGAAATTAGTCACAGGGAAACATTCAACTCCTGTTCATGTGTGTTGGGCTGACCAACTCACTTGGAGGATAATTGCCAGCATTTTTACAATCTCATGCTGGCTTCCCTCCATCTTCCAGTGTGTGATTGGGCTTTTTCTGCACTCTAGTCCTTGATGTGTATCCACAAAAAACAAACTTATTTTAATATCAGTCTCAACAAGACTTGCAAAGAATGCAAATGGAAGACATTGCATAGCGAACATAACTTTTGAATTATCTCTGTGAGCATCTGGCCTTATACAGAAGCATATTTAAAAAATAATGAGTTATCCATGAGAAGTCTGAGTCAGGCAAAGAATTCCTAAACCTACATATTATTTAGCATATGATAATATATTCTGAATTTTTTTAGAGTAATCTGATTCTCACTGCTGAACTCTACTTGTTCCAGCTGCTACCAAAATCAAATGATAAAACATTTTCACAAGCATGTGAAGAAAATGCCTTTTTATATATGTTTATCTTCTACCCACCTACCTATTCATCTTCCAATCTATCATTTCTCTCTCCATCCACCTGTAGTTTTCGATGTGGACATAGTGGTCCAGAGACACAAAGGCTGGCTATTTGCTTGGTTCTGAGTTCTGACTGGGTAGAAAAATGGGTATTTCCAGGACCTGTTAAAGGAACTTTTGGATAACATAAAAAGTGTAATTGTGTATTACAACTTACATGAGAATTTTCCTTCAAAGAGCTCAAGTTACTATAAAGTTAATTTAAAATAAAGATCCTCAAAATAAAGATCTTTTGCGACTAGAAATTATAATAGGTAGCCTGAATTTTAATTTACTTTGTGTCCTGTCAGATTCATGAAACATACAGGTATAGACAATAATCAGAGCAGAAACAATATACTAAAGTTCAGCAGAATCCTGTTAGAGGAGGGTTTGACTCACTCCTGGCTACCACTGACCTTAACATCTGGAATAGTCTCACTGTGAAATGGAAACCAGACATCATTCTTTGCTCCGACACTGGCACTACCAGGGGTTAATTGAAGTCTCGTCATTAATTCATCGAACACATATTTTGTAATGGCTGAGAATGTTTTAGGCACTGCCAATTCTATTATTAATAAAAATATTAAGAGTAAAAAAACTTGAATAAATGTTTACCAAGTGCCAGACACTGTGCTAGGTGCTTTACATAAATTATCCCATTTAATACAATCCCAGCAACTATGGGAGGCAGGTGCTATTATACTCATTTTGCAGGCATGGAAATGAGTGCCCAAAGAGGAGGCAGTGTGTGTGTGTGTGTGTGTGTTGTGTGTGAGATATATATGTGTGTGTGTGTGTGTGTGAGATATATATATGTGTGTGTGTGTGTGTGTATATATACACACATATATATGTATATATATGGGTATATATATGTATACACACATATATATGTGTATATATATATATGTATATATATAATCTTTTGTATCTTGGCTTTTGTAAATACGACTGATAGTACATTTCTTTTTAACTGCTGAATACCACAGTTTATTTTTCAATGTTCTCCTTTTAGAAAAAAATTTTTATTTTATATTGGAATATACTTGATTTACAATGTTGTGCTAGTTTCAGATGTACAGCAGTGTGATTTAACTATACATATATCTATTCTTTTTCAGATTCTTTTCCCATATAGGTTGTTAGAGAGTTCAGTGTGCTCCTTTTAAAACCACATTTTTGACTTTCCAAACTTCTCCCCTGACTTAAACTGCAAATGGACTCTGCTAGCAACAACCAGGTAATTTAAGAAACCAGTGTTGGAGGGTATTCATGACTGACAATGGTGTCACGGGGTTACTCTTCCTGGATAAGACATTTGTCTTTTAATAAAGTTCCCATCACCTCAAGGAGGAATCTGTGATGAGGAAGTCCAGGGACGTGAGGATCACTAGGAAGATCTTTGGGGCAAGGTGGCCTCTTGGTGCCTCTTGAATCACACCAGAAGGGCACCTCATCCCCAGAGAGGGGGCAAGCTAAGATTCCTTGAACACCTGCCTAATGCCACACTTTGGACCATTAGCACCTTCACAGTTAGTATGCTGGGATTCATGACTGGAAAACACAGAAGAGGACCTGGCTCACTCTCCACTGTGCAGGATTAACATAAATTACAAACCCAGCTTGATGAGCTAGGAAGGTTACAGCTCAAATGTGCCTGTTTTGTAGAATGCACACTAGGCTGAAGGAGTGTTAATTTCAAATAGAGTTTACTTTGCCTGGTATCTATTTGTTCAGAATTTATTAAAGGATACTTTTTTTTTTTGCCTCACCTGGGTAATGATGGTCATTATGGACTCGCGAGCTACTGAATGTTTCTGAACGGCTGAATCATTACATTTAGCCTAGTGATGCTGAAACTATACTTCTAGTTAGAATTAGTGTATTATGTTATAATTATTTTAAAGTTGATGATCATTGTATGTATAACGTGAGAAAGGAATTCTTCTTCTGACTCCATTTAACCTTATTAGAGTGTGATTCTGTAAATATTATCATTGAAAAAAATGTAAATCAGAGCACAGCACTCTTCTGCTGAAATCCCTCCAATGTCTTCCTATTATTCTTTGCATAAAATCCAAACTCCCTTCACTGCTTTCAGACCTTGATCTCAACTGGTCCCTGCCTGTCCCTCATTCCACCTCTACCTGTTGATTAAGGGCCAGACACGCTGACTTCCTCCATTCATTGAATTCACCAATTTGCTTCTTCCAGGGCCTATGCACAAGCTGTTCCTTCTGCCTGAATGGTCTTTTCCCAACTCTGCACATGGCTAGCTCCTTTTCGTGTCATGCAAGTCTCAGCTAAATGCCATCCCCCAGAAAAGCTTTCCTTGACCACTCTGACCGAGGCAATGTTCAAATCTGGTCATTCTCTGTCACACTGCCGCATTCATAACATTTCTCAATAACTGAAATTATCTTGCTCATTTATTATATTCATTGTCTATTCCTCCTGCTATGTCTATAAAGTTTGTGAGAGAAGGAACCTGGCCTGTCTCATTCAACATGCTGTTTCCCAGCAGCTGGCACGTAGTTCGTGCTCAGTAAAAATCTGGAGAATGACTAATTGAACGGATGATACCATGGATGGTAATCATTGTTCTCAGGGTATGGTTCTGTGTCTTGTGAGTGTGTGTTCCTGCATGTGTACACCGCCTGGGGGAAGGACTTTGCTGTTCTCTCTTTTGTTGTCACCTTTGCTACCAGGTAGCACATGGCAGTACATTGGCTGCTTTAATTTCTTTATTCCCTAGGGCTTAACGCAACGTTTGGCACATAGTAGTTATTTCATGTTGTTGAATGAATGGATAAGTTTGTAGGCAATGTTGATGAATCGCTTTACAAAACAGCCTATGGCGTATAATCCAACATCATGAGCATTGGTCTTTAGTGAAGCTGCAGTCTCATTAGCCTTCCAAAGTCCCTGCTGACTCATTCTCCTTCTCCAGTGACCCTAGGAATGGAGGGCAGCCTGCCAAGGAGGCAGATAGCAGGATGGCTGCCCTTACTGAGAAGCCTTGTCGATCCAGCTTTGCTGCCAAAATGATGGCAGTCTATGTCAGGGGTTAGCCCCATGGCTCTACGTTCTGGGAAGTTTTGGAAGAATAGGATAAAGACTGACAGTTATTGAATGCCCACCATGTGCTAGGCAGTATGTTAGGTGCTAGACATATATCATCTTAATCGTGACAACACTACTGTGAAGAGTTGCTTTTATTTTTTAAAATAGGTGAGGAGCCAGAGATTCAGAATATTGAGTTACTTGCCCAACTTTACATAGGCGATAGTGGCAGAACTAGGATTGCAACTTCTTTCTGACTCCAAATGCTGCGCCTTTTGTACCACAGGCACCGTAAAAACAACCAAATAGCAACAAAGTCCCCTCCTGCACGATTCATTTGGGTTAATAAAGCCCTCTTCTGAAATGCAAATGCTCTCGGATTGAGTTATCCAATTAAATCATTCACATATTTGTGTTAATAATTTTGAGAAGATGAACTTTTACCTATCCTCTAACAGAAGTCATTATCCTATGAGAAGGTACAGGTTGGAATGGAGGGCTGGAGAATTTCTGAGAGGGTGACCCCTCAGGGAGGAACAGATGTGGGTGGGATGAGAGTCTCTGGGCAACGAGAAGGGAAAGGGTGGTGGTCTGAGGACTCTGTCAAGCTGGGTCTACCTGACATTTTGTATCAGGTATTTGGAAGGCAGTTTACTGGGAAGTCTGACTGGTAGGCTGACTGGAGGATGGTAAGTGTGAGACAAAGCATGGCAGGGTGGTTACATGTATGGGATCCAAACCAGATGCTTAGGGTTAAATTCTCCCTCTGCCACTCATGGTCTGGGTGACCTTGGGCAAGTTACTTACCTCTCTACACCTGCCACTCTTTACCTATAAAAAATGGTGATAACTGGTGTTATATATTACACTTGGGTATTGTAAAGAGTAAGTGAAGTTTTCCCGTATACAGTGCTCTGAACAGTGCCTGGAGTTAGTGATTCATAAATGTCAGCCCTTGGTGTGCAACTGCCCTTGCCACCTGAAGGCCTCACTCTGCCATCAGCTGATTATAAACTGTGAGTCTCATGTGGTCATTTTAGTACGTGCAGAATCAAACCAGATGGTTTGGTGCTTGATGGTGGGGACAACTGGGGTTAAAAAAAAACTCTTTTGGAGCTGCTTAGCTCTCTAGAGTTTGGGTTTGTGGGGTTCCTTATATCCAGGAATGTAGTACCTTTCTGGCTAAAATTTGCCCTTGCAACTACTATTAATTTACCTTAATGTCACCAATTACTTTTTCAGTTTTAGAAAAGGAAAAATTTCAACTATTTGAAATAATAATAATAGTTAATCTCATTTGAGATGAAATTAGTTATGTGCCAATTTCAATCAAATTTTAGTTATGTGCAGTCGAGTTTCCATTGTATTTTACAAATTATGACAATCTCCTTATATCACAATCAAGAGGAGAATGGGGCAACATTCCTTTCACAGATCCTGGAATTTGAAATTATTCTAGTGTTGGTTTCTCACACTGATTCTGAGATATATGTCTTATTATTATCGTTAATATTATCTTGCTTCTAGCTCCTTTGTTTTGGGACATCTGCTTTGTCTTTTGTAGTAACTTGCACTTCCATACTTTGCACGTTGTGATTCGAGATGCAGTGGCAGGATGCATTATACATTGATCTGCTTTTTGATAATCAACTTAAATGGTGATGATGGGCTGCAATGTATTTGGGTTGGAGCAAAACATTCATCCTAATGAAATGTAACTTTATGAAAGAAACGCTCCTAATCCTCTCAAGGACTGAGCCAGATCATCACAGGTAAATGGGAGGTATTTGAGGTTTCTTTTCCTCTTTCTTTCTCTTTTTTTTTTCCCCCCAAAAAAGATGTTGGGTCCACCAACTGTTACCAAGAGCATTATTAAAAATCATGTCAGCTCAGAGTTATTGCTGTTTCTGAAGAAAATATAAATGTATTTATTTTTAAATCTGGACATATGAAGTTTTAAAAATATTGTTGTAAAGTTCTCCTGGCTACTTTTCCTTAGCTCTTTTCCAAGTTTTGGGCTGGAGAAACTTAGAAATGTGTCTGTGCCAAAGTTAAATATTAAATGAAAACCTTGTGTCTGAGGAGCTCCAGGATTTATAAACTGTGGCAAAATTGGTAAGATCTCAAATCACCAGAGAAAAAAATTTCTAAAGGGAATGGGGTTGCATTGTAAATGGTGTCAGTTCTGAGCTGTGGGATAAAACCCACAGGGAAAAGATAGACCATGGCTCATTTTAGGCTTGGAGGAGGCACCATCTCTTTGAAGTTATCAAGGTCCTTACTTATTGTTGAGCTGGTACACAAAAAATATTTGAAAGAGTTAAAGAAGTTAGTACTTTACACAAATGTGCAATGTGATATCATAAGAAAGCCTCCCTCCCTAAGAAGACATCATCTTTAACTATCAGTAGCACTGGCTTCCTAAAGTCAAATCCAGTTATTATGGTGAATATTAATTTTAGTAGTACCATATTTTTCCTCAAGATTTATTATCTTCTCTCTCAAGGAAAACACTAGGGGAAATTGAATTATCCATGAAAGATTATACAATGAACCAGGAATATAAAAGTTTAGTTTTCATTTCTTAGTTAATTCGTGTGATAATTTGCTTCGCAGCGATTGGTCGAGATGTTTGAGTTTCAGTTCTTCCTTCCGAAGTGTATTGCAGTGACTGGGGGCCATGTACTGAGAGGGGCCTTCAAGGCAGAGAGATCCTGTGGGCGGGGGATTCTGAACCACCTGGATTTGGATCCTGGCTCTGCCACTTACTAGCTGTGTAACTGAGGAAACTCCATTTCTTAGCCTGGAAAGTGGGAATAATAATTCTTATTGAGATCATAGTAGATACTAAATGTCTTATAGTGACTTGGTAAGTAGCAGAAACTCAAAAGAGGGTAGCTATCATGATAAGCATTTATATAGCTTTGCATTCTTGCTATTGCCATAGTTCATAATATCCAATAGGATATTAATATATCTCTTATCAACCAATTATGGTATCTTAGGCACATCCATAAATAAAACCATCCTTAAAAGAAATAATCTGTCCTGGGTTTGTTGAGCTAGCATCTGATATTTACATATGCTTGCATTGAATTGTGTTTGAAACACCTTCCTGAAACAAAAATGTAATTTTGATGTTTCTGAGTAGGCATCAGAAGAGAAATCTGTTGTGTTGGATTGAGGATATTAAGGTATTGAGGATATCTAGAAGAAATAAAAATGAGATATTAATAAATTAAGGAAAAACTATAAGAGGCCAATGAGACTGTGTGGAGAAATATACAAAAGAAATAAGAGGAAACTATGAAATGTTAACATTCTTAGACTGGAAGCCAAGAACATGGATACAACCAAAAGGAGCTAAAGGAACAACTGAACATTACTCTGGTTACTTTGCCAGCAGGAACCCCTGCCTTATGCTAATGATATTACAATGAGAAGCCCACATGCCAATGAAGTAAACAGTAACTAGAAGTAGTACTATGAGTGCTCCAAGCTTCACTGTGAAGAATGGCCTGGGGAGGAGTCCGGGAAGGGTTCCTACAGCAAAGGTTAAGATCATGAAGGAAGGAATTTAGACTCCAAAAAGGATTTAAAATGGTGTGTATGCTTTGGAACATTTTGGATATGCAGTCCTGCTGTAATTTCGTCTGGTTTCATTGCATAAACAAAAAAGCACATGCTTGAGGGTTCCCATTGAACTATCTGTACCACTAGATACCCTTTGCTGAATGGATGTGATGTTGGTCTGGGACTTGTGCAGTTTATTCCCTTGGTGTTTGTTGGTGTGACTTTGATCAATTGTGGCAGACTACAGCTAAGATTGTGGTCCCTGCTCCTTAAATTCTTAGAAGGGTGAAGCCTGCTAAGAGTAGGGAGGAAGACAGTGAGTCAGCTGATTCTGTGAGAGCCAAGACCTTGTCTCTGAACCATATTTTCATGACATAGCTTATTATGTTGCTTACACTTGGTGGCTAATGCAGCAGGTGTTATATTCTATTATTTCTGGTTTTATTTTGTTAACTATTCTCTTAACCGTAAAGAAAAAATATGGTTAACTACTTTATCAATCCCTAAAAATACAACTATTTTATGTGCTGAAAGAAACCATATTTGTTCTTAAATTATGGGATGGTTTGGCATGACAGCTAACATTCATGGAGAATTTGCTATTTGCCAGGCAGTACTGAAAACATTTTATGTTAATTAATTTAACCACCTTGTGTTGATTAACTTATTTAATCCTCAGAAAATTCCCCCTGATACAGAAACTATTATCATAATCACTCCTATTTACCTGTGAGGAAACTGGGGCATAAAGAATTTAACAAGTAAAAAGCCCCACAGACAGTAAGTAGCTGGATTGGGATTTGAACTCAGGGAGGCTGCCTCCAGGGTCTAGGCACTTAACTATTATACCATACCACCTCTTTGAATAGGAATTTTGAATATAGAATAGACTGTGGAACATACATAAACTTTCCACATTAATGCCCGCCCACAATTGTTGAATTTGGAATTTTTATGCAAATGTTATTCTGCTCTTTATATTCATTGAGCTTCCAGATTAAAACTAAGGGTTATTGAAGAATATGGCAAAACTTGATTTATTTAAAAACTTCTGAACACCTCTTATATGTAAGGTACTCTAATAAGAACTGAAAATAAAGAAAAGTAAGACAAACCCCCTAATCTTTTGTGAACCTTAAAGACAAGAGAATAAATAAATTTTCAATATACAAAATTCCTCTTAAAAAAAAAAAGTCCCAATAGCTGTTGAGAGAATTTGGGGCTGTTATGGTTTCCTTGAACTCCTTTTTTCTTTTTTTTTAATGATGCAGTATTCAACAATTTATCTTAAAAATGACTTTAATAATTTTAGCATCAGTAAAAAACCACTGCTAATACACAACTTGAAAAGGGCTTAATACCAAATCCTTGGTTCCACATTGCACTTCATGGTGACAACTATTGGAAGCTTTTCTCATCCCACAGCAAACAGAAAGTCCCAGGTCAGCCAAAGAGACACCCACTCTTCCAGGTCAAACCTCCAACTACTAGGGGCAAATGCATGGTTCCTTGGTGAAGCAGGGCCGAGCAGAGGGTGAGCAATAGCTGAGCTGGCCAGTCCCTGGGTGGTAAACCATCCCAAGAAGTAGTAGAATGTGTTGCTAGTGCACAGACTCTAGTGCCAGTGTTCAAATCCCAGCTCTGAATCTTATTACCTACATGACCTTGGGCAAGGCTTACCTTTTTTCCAAAATCTTTTTATGCCTCACTTTCCTCCTCTATAAAATGAAGATAATAATAATAGCTACTTTGTAGGGCTTTTGTGCAGATTAAATAAGTAAATATAGGTAGAGCTCGTAGAATAACGTCTAGCACAGAGTAAGTACGATATAAGTATTAGCTGTTTTTATTGTTGTTATTATTACTGACAGAGGCAGGAGTGGATCCAGGGCATTAGACAGGAGGGAGAATCACAGTCTACCTCGCTTGAAACAAATGTAAACCCAAGGAACCCACTCCTCCCTCCCTCCCATCTCCCAGAGTACATTTCTCCAGCTCTTACTTGTTTCATCTTCTAAGGAAATTTATGACAATGAAATATGTACTTATACTCCCTCCTTTTAATTAAGTTATTTCCATGTTAGATAATAATCCATTGTTAATGATGTCTCCTTTTGAATATTTAACAGATTCTGTTTCTTCATTGGCTTTGGACCATGGAAACTGGAGCGGGAAATCAGATGACTGTACTTGCAATTCAAAGAGCAAACTGAATAATCCTCAGTGATACTGAGGTGGAGATGCCTCACCTTATGAGAAACCATGGATCTTGAGCTTCTAGTTCTAAATATCCTTCTGAGATGTCTTTCACTGTTACTTGGAAATGATGGATAAAACATGTCCAGTATAAGGTTAATTCTTACTTAGCTGTTACAATAAAGGGGACATTAAGTCCAAGTACTACCTGGATCAGGCCAAGAGGGGCCTCTGCTCTGACCTTCCTGAATCTGTACCTTCTCCACCTGCCATGGGGTAAGGATCCCAGAGATTGTGCTGTCCAGAGCCTACTTTCTTCTAGACCATGCTCGGGTACACGTACCCTAGAATTCTCTAACCGGATGATCTTGAGTTCTTTCTAGTGACTTCACAGGCTTCTTCTCAGGGCTCAGCCTCCTGAGATGGACTGTCCCCCTGGGCCGTACACCTCTGGGTCCAACATGGGGCCAGGGAGCAACTGTTTGTTAGTGGTTGTGAATGGGGCTGGCTGTGCAGGTGGCGTCTTCACATGCCTGGTTGTGAAACCTCTTGTGGTCCATGGCTGAGCTGGAGATGGGAACAAATGAGCCAGGGGTAGGCTGGCCTCCCTGCACCTCTGCATTCCTGTGCAGCACTTCAAGGAGTCTGAGAATTCCAAATCTGAATGTGGCCTTTCAGGTTGCTATGAATGTATATTTGCCAAGGCAGAGGATAAAACAGAAGCTATTTAACAGTTTGTTAGCTTGACCCACAACTTTATATATACACATATATATTTCTTTTTAATGTGGACCATTTTATTTATTTATTTATTTATTTATAAACTTTATTTATTTATTTTTGGCTGCATTGGGTCTTCATTGCTGCGCGCGGGCTTTCTCTAGTTGTGGTGAGCGGGGGCTACTCTTCGATATGGTGCACAGGCTTCTCATTGCAGTGGCTTCTCTTGTTGCAGAGCACGGGCTCTAGGCGCGCAGGCTTCAGTAGTTGTGGCACGCGGGCTCAGTAGTTGTGGCTCTTGGGCTCTAGAGCGCAGGCTCAGTAGTTGTGGCACACAGGCTTAGTTGCTCCATGGCATGTGGGATCTTCCTGGATCAGGGCTTGAACCCGTGTCCCCTACATTGCCAGGCGGATTCTTAACCACTGTGCCACTAGGGAAGCCTAATGTGGACCATTTTAAAAGTCTTTATTGAATATGTTACAAAATTGCTTCTGTTTTATGTTTTGGTGTTTCCGCCATGAGGCTCTTAGCTCCCTGACCGGGGATCAAACGCACACTCCCTGCATTGGAAGGCGAAGTCTTAACCAGTGGACCGCCAGGGAAGTCCCAATCCATAACTTTTAAATACTTAAATGTATGGTATGAGGGCCTCCACTTGTACTTTTGCCCAAAGCATCACAAATGTTAGGAGTGGGCCTGATTAACATGGATACACATTAAAAATTCCATGCTAAAATGTCCATGATTTTCTTTGCTGACACAGAAGCGCCCAAGAAACAGAGCAGACTGTTCAAAAGCAAAAGCCGAGGAGAACTAACAAAATACCAGGGATGGCTATCCGTTACCATTTTTATTCTTTTTTTTTTATCTTGCAAATGAGATTTCTGGAAAGGGAAATATCATAATTAATAAATCAAAACCAATAATGGGACAGTTTCATTGGAAGAAAAAGCAGAAGAAAGCAGAGGAAAAATCCCCAGACATCAGTTGTACCAAACATGGTATGTATCTGCTCTCTGTCAGCCAAAGCTTGGTGTCAGAAAATTATTGCTGGAATATTTGGAATCCTTAATTCCAGGAAACCTGGGGGCTTCTGGGCAGCATATGTGAAGTTAAGAGGCAAGAAATATTTCATCTTCTGTGAAAGTCACAAGAACAAAGAACAAGGTATTAGCAAGCTAGTGACTAGGTGTGGCCAAGTGAGTCTGTTTTCTTCTTTTCATGTTTCTTATGTTTTCTCTAAATGCCTGAAGCCAAAGCTTTTTGGAGAAGGAGAGTCCATCTTCCTTCTCCCCTCTGAGTTCATGGGGGAAGGTTGCCTGGGCCTACTTGGCGTGGTGGTGTTTCTGGCTCAGTAGTTGTGGCTCATGGGCTCTAGAGCGCAGGCAACAGCTGCCAACCACTCCTGACTCATCTTCAACACAGGCTGCTCATTTATTCCTGGGCCACATGGAGGACTAGCAAAAGCTAGTGTAGAAGAAGCTTAGTCTTAGATTCTTTCCATTTAGATTTCAATCCTGAGGACCACTTGGGGACTCCTTTGATGAGCCTCTTCATTTACAGTCATTGTGGCCTCTGGCAAATCACTGAATCTCAAGAAGCCTCAGTTTCTTAAGTGTATCATGAGAATAATGACAACCTACCTTAGAGGATCATTGTGAAAATTGCCAACAAAGTGCCTAGTTTACAATAGATGCTTCCTAAAATGTTTTGGAGCCTCTTCCAAATAATGTAGTATTTTAAAATTTGTCTACATTTATATCAGACACATATTGTTTCTTTTTGTATTTAAATACAACTCTTATGTAAATAAATTTTAAATTATTATCTAAATAAATTCAAATTATTATTTAGATACACTTCTACCTGTACCCCTCCTGGAGTTTATTCCATCACTGTCTCTACATACATGTCTGGGGTATAGTTCTAGAGGGTAGGTCTAGGAGAAGGGCCAAAATGAAACTAGAGGATGTCGTCTGATTATTTTCTGCCTGTCTTCCAAGGAACTCCTGAGTTAAAAATGCATCTGGCTCCCATTTCCTGCAGAATTTTGCTTATTTGAAATGTTCAAGAAATCAACTGATCCGACTTCAAACAGACTAGGTTCTGCTGGCCTTGGAAAAGCCCAAACCCCTGTTTATGTCACTCCCAAGTCTGGACTTCACAAGCAGCCAGTTCCTTTCATACCTTAGTAAAGGACTTCTTTTTGGCTGTGTACTCTCTGTGCTGAGCCAAGTGTCAGGCTGGGAATTGAGGCAGTAAATCTTTGTGAGTCTTCATATTTGGAATTTCTCCTGTTGCTTCTGATAAGGAAATGACAGAGTCTCTCAGCTCTATGCATGAACCTCAGAGAAATTTGTAATCCAAATCATGTTTTGCTCACAAAATGGAAACAAAAAGTGCTAAACCTGGCTTTGAGTTAACCCAGATGGTTTTGAAGGCCTGGGTAGTGGACAAGGAAATTACCTTTGTTGATTGAACTTGCAAAATTTAAAAATAAAAACAAATTTCTTTCTATCTTTTTAAAAATTTGGATTAAATCTTTCTCAATGGGTGAGGTGGATGGCAGCAAGATTCTTTCGAGGTGAAGGTCTTTGCAAAGAATCTTCGCCTTTCTGTAGTAAGAAGAGACCTCACTGTTGGTTGCATGACCTCCTCTGCCCCTTCCCACATTTACTTTGGTACTTCCAAGTTTCGTACTAAGCCTCAAAGACTGACTGAAGTGAATATGATTGGTAATCAGCAATTTCTCAAAAATGGAAAGATTTTCCCATAATCTCTCCACATTCTCTGAGATGACTAATGAAGCCAGCCCAGGTCTGGCTAACTCCCTGAGTGATCATAGCAAAAAGATATTCTCAAAATAAAACAAGAAAAACTTTTTTATTATATGTTTCTAGTTGATTTTGAGTATGTTCTATCCAACAGCATCCCTGACAACATTCATTTCTGGCATTTCAGTGCAAGTGGTAAAAATGACTTGGAACAAAAAACTTCATTCAGCAGCAATCCCTTGGCCCTAGCTATTGTTTGCCTGAGACCCACTACCATAAATGAAGAGGGGGAGGTTGATTTGATCATCCATGGTCAGAATCCTGCCGGAGTTTGGTTGGTATTGTTATGACATCAACTAGCTAGTGGCCTTTTTCAAAGGACCCGTGGTTTTGAGCTACACCATGTGAGAAACCCATTTAAAATGAGCTTCTTTCTCTCTCCTGAGTCTACATTCAGTTCCTGATTTTGATTTTGTTGGCACAGGGTAAAATGGTCAATGATCCTGACACATTCACCATTTGGAGTGAACTGGTCTGCCCATTCTTCTTACTACTGATAGGGATAGAATAGCATAGTTATACAGGTAGTTGTAGAAGTCCCAGTAGGGGACTATAGATAGAGAGGGAAACCTAGGAAACTTTGGGAGACCACTGTAAGTTAATGATCGCTCAAGAAAGCTATTGGGGGCTTCCCTGGTGGCGCAGTGGTTGAGAGTCCGCCTGCAGATGCAGGGGACGAGCGTTCGTGCCCCGGTCCGAGAAGATCCCACGTGTCGCGGAGCGGCTGGGCCCGTGAGCCATGGCCGCTGAGCCTGCGCGTCCGGAGCCTGTGCTCTGCAACGGGAGAGGCCACAACAGTGAGAGGCCCGCGTACCGCAAAAAAAAAAAGATAGCTATTGGAACGTCGTGGAACAAAGCAGGCTTGCTTAACTATAAAGCCATAAATAAAAGCACGAGATATGCCCCAGGCCATTAGGTGGAAGAAAAATGTCACCACCCTTCTACTGATTTGAATAAGCGCTATGATAATCCTAGTTTGACCTCATAGGGTCAGACACTCTCCTGCCTGATACGAAGGAGGAACTAGTGATGTAAGCCTCATGTCTACTCGAAGAAGGCAGTCTTTTCCCTTCCCCCTTTCCTTTGACTATAAAATTGTAGCCCACTTAATCCTCAGGGCAGAGCTCCCTTGCCTGCCCGCTTGTGTCTCTTACAAGCTTCCTATGTTAATAAATCTACTTCTTGCCTATCACTTTGCCTCTTGCTGAATTCCTTCTGTGCTGAGACACAAAGAACCTGAGCCTCAGTAAGTCCAGACACCAGATGAGTGATTCTAATTAAAGGACCGTGGGTTCGAGCCCCAATCTGGGCTTAGGCTGGTTTCGAGTCCCGGTACAGGGGTTCAAGTCCAAATCTGAGGTGCACGGTATCACAATTGAAGCATCAGCTTGAGTTTCATTGATTTAACTAGCTCTTCTGATGTCATGTAGGTACAGCTTTTTAAACTAGTAAAGCAGGCATTATGTGGCTAATAAAAACATTGGTTAATCTAAAAATCATGTACATTTAATCTTGGAATATGATTTTTACTTATCTATGAACATGGGTGTGTCTGATGTCCTAAGAATTCATTTCAAAGAAAATATTGATGCCCTAGAGTGAAAAATCTTCCAGACTTTCCATTTTAACCCTTACTTGGTTCTCCCTTTTTCTCATGTCCAGTCTCTGACTTGGGACAAGGTAGATCAGGAAAACAGCTTCAGGACATTTCTGGGTTAGAAGTCTTTCTTTCACTTTTCATACTTATCATAATAAATTTTGGAAGTTCTGAGAGAACGAAGAAATTATATAGCAAACACAGCTTCTTTACTTTGCGTTTACTATGCGTTTTTAACATACATTCAGTTAAATATTTAAATATTTCCTTGGTGTCTATTGTGAGTCAGGCATTAAAGATACAGTGACAAATAAGACTTGCAAGATTTCTATTCTCATGGAGCTTAAATGTTAGTGAAGGGAGTCAGACAAAAAAAACAAACCAGATAACTTTAGAGGCAAATACTGTAAAGAAAAGGAACAGGATCTGGTGATGGGATGGGTGTAAAACTGATGCTACTTTACATTTGAATGTAACAAAGGAACCAGTCAGGTGACACTTTGGACAGTGTGGGAGCAGAGTGCCCAGAAAGTGCCAAGGCTAATAATAGTCGTTTATTATGAGGATTAAATGAGTTAATATGTGTAGAGTGCTTACAACAGTCCTTGGCATCCATCAATACTCACTGCTTTTCATCCTTTAAATAGTCCTTGAGTATCTACCAGGTTCCAGCCTTAGTGCTAGGTGCAGGGAATTAGAGCTGGAGACAGTCCTGACTTTAGGGACCTTGCTCCAGACTCCAGGGCAGTGATTCTCAACGTGTGGTGTGCAGAACATCTGCACCTTACTCATTGGCCTTCCTTGTTCCCAATCTCCTTCCCCACGGAGTCTGACTAGATAGGCTTGGGAAGTGGACCAAAAACCCAAATTTTCTACAAGCTTGCTCCAGTTGATGGTTAGGCCCTCTAAAGTTTGAGAACTATGACCCTACTGCATAGATTGTGACTAATTGGTTCTCTTCAGTACGATACATGTTACAGCATCAAATATGAGCAATTGCCCCAGTGTAAGGAGTATTGCACAGCACTCTAGAGTAGCTCTGCCCAGTCTCCGGAGCCATAAATATCACGGGATTATGTTTCACAGTTAACATCCTGTAATCCCTAGACCTAATTTTTTTTTGTTGATCTTGAGCTGGCTGGGGATGTTGTGTGTTTTGGATTAACCTGCTTTTGGCCATGGTTTGGAAGGTTTGCCTGACACTCTTAAGTGTCTTTTAAAACCTGCCAAAGGAAGAAAAAGTCTTTCACCTTTTAGGAAGAATGTGCCAACCAATGTTTGCCAAAGCCTCTTGTATCCTGGAAGAAATTCTATTAGTAAGTAGATTAGCCTAACTGAAATTCCTCCCCTGAGCTCCTCCCCATACCTATTTTTAAAGTATAATGTCACCAAAAAGGGAGATGGGAAAGATTTATTTTCTCTCCTCTTAGCTTTCTAATAGAATGCATCCTATTCATTTTCTCACTTTAGAATGACTTATACATATTTCTAAAAGGTCTTAGAGTCAAGGATCTCAAAGAACATTGGATACAAGAACAGATTCATGCTGATCCACTTGAGGCTGAGTGATAACAGCCTCTAAAATCCAGACCAGATTCCAGGCAAGCCTATGCCTTAGATATGTGAGGCTTCTATTTTCTCATCAAATGCTTTCCTAAAAGGATGTTTCCTTTTTTGTTTCTTATTTTTCTCTCTTTACTAGCTTCAGTCCATAGCTACTCAATAGCTACGGCCAGATAGAATGAAAGCAATGGAAAAAAGACTGCCCTTGAGCTTGAGGTCAGAACTGGTAAGGGTGAATGAATTAATGTAAAAAAAAAATTTTTTTTTAAGAAGACCAAACAGATGTAAATTTAAGGCAAATTAGAATCATAGCATCTTAGAACTGAGTGGGTGGTCAAAAGAAATCAAATTTTGTGGTTGCCAGCCTGTCAATTATTCAATTTTTTCTTTAAGTCTCCAGTTTGATGATGCCCCCTTGACAAAGACTATGAAGACTGGGTGAAATATATAGGCTACATAAAAACTGGTGAAACTCAAGATAAAGATCTGTTAATGCTCAGTCAGTGCCAATGAATGTTATAAATATGCAGGGCAATGAGAACCCAGTGCTGACACCAGAGAAAAAGAGTGCATTATACAAGAGCTGCTCCCCCTGAAAGAAAATTTTCTCTTGTAATTTTTATTAGATTTCAGCCAACAATATGGCTTTTTACATAAAAACAATTAGAAAGAGAAGATTCCTTTCTACTTTCTATTTTTTCCTTTGACTTAGCTATTTGTTCCATCTTTTCTCCATTCATTCAACAAAGATTTGCTGAATGCTGTGTGCCAGGTAAAGTTCTAATTGCTTGGGACACAGCAATAAAGAAGATGGAAAGGTCCCTGTCTTTATATGCCATGAGAATTTCATGTCTTCATCTATAAAAAATTGTAGCTAATTAGTATCCATCAGACAAACTAAAATATTGAAAAGGAGGCATTCTCTGAAAAAGGGGGACCTGACAAAGGAACCACATTTCCTTGGAATTTGGTGTCCCTTCAGTTTTCCCTACATATAAGTAAAATAATTCCTGTATCCATTTTTAAAATACTGTTTGCTTAGTTTTGGTTCTATCCAGATTTACGGTGACTTTGGCTAAGTCTCTGTACCCCCAAAGGTTTTCTTGCTCTTAGCAATCATATATGGGTGATGCGATGATGGCACTGTCCCCAGATCTTTGCGGCCACACTCAGTACAATACAGCTGCCTGAAAGTTCAAGACTCTGGTTCCCACAAAAGAGCCACTGGCTCACAAACCAAGCACATTTCTTCCCTGTTTCCACTGTAACATTCTTTCCCAAGAGTATAAATCTCAGGCCAGTATTTAACATTCCTTTGAACTGAGCCATGGACTTTTACCTTACTTCTTGAAAGAGTGGAGAGCTAGGCTTCCATTATGCATATTTATAAACATGTCCTAGACAGAAGGCATGATTTTATAATTCTCCAGTCATGGGTTTTTGAAACTATTTTACAAAAGAATATTTTGAAACATCACACTGGATCAGGCTGATTTTCTGGTTCAGAATTCTATCTCAGAGTGGGAGTCCACATGGTGGTGGAATATCACTGTTGCTAAACATGGCTCAGCCTTAAAAAGGTGGTGACATATCCCAAATCCTCTTGAATTAAAAATTCCTTTCACTTTAAAAAATTAATTCTGAAATGAAATTAACTAACATGATTAGAGGATTATAAGTTTTAAAAAACTAATTCTACCCCAGGCTTCCCTATTTTGGAAAATGATATTACCACTTATTTATCTGGTTGCTCAGGCTCAAAGTTTAGGATATGTTCCTTTTTTTTTTTGCATCAAAAATTCTGAGACCTTATATAGTCCTTTTAAAATTTAATGTTTATTTTGACAAATGCATAATATTTTGAATTTAAGTTTTGGAAAGTTATGGTTATGACATTGCATAGATCACAAAGAATAATGTTGAAAACTAATCCTATTTCCCTAAAAAATAGTTTCTCAAAGTTACTGCGGTTTTTAAAGTCTGACCTTACTTGGACAGCAACAGTCTTTCCTCCTTCCTTCCTCCCTCCCTTCCTCCCTCCCTCCCTTCTTTCATGGTAGGAACAGATAACGTAAGATCTACCCTCTTAAGTTTTTAAAGGTATAGTACAGTATCATTAACCATAAACAAAATGTCCTTCAGCAGATCTCTAGAACTTATTCATCTCGCATAACTGACACTTTTATACCCACTGAACAGCACATCCCCATTTCCCCTGCCCCCAGCCCCTCACAGCCACCATTCTATTCCTGTTTGTATGAGTTTGACTATTTTATTTTATTTATTATTATTTTTTTTGTGGTATGCAGGCCTCTCACTGTTGTGGCCTCTCCGGTTGCGGAGCACAGGCTCCGGACGCGCAGGCTAAGAGGCCATGGCTCACGGGCCCAGCCGCTCTGCGGCATGTGGGATCTTCCCGGACACCCTGCATTGGCAGGCGGACTCTCAACCACTGCGCTACCAGGGAAGCCCGAGTTTGACTATTTTAAATACTGAGGAAACATTTTTCATATCAGCAAGTTTTAGGATCTCTCTATAAAAACGTATCCTGAGTCACTATTATTTAGGTACCATCACCTTATTTTGAGGATCTTTATTTTTAAAATAACTTTATAGAAACGAGCTCTTTGAAGGAAAATTCTCGTGTAAATTGTAACACATAATTACATTCTATGTGTTCAATCCAAAAGATCCTTTAATAGGTGCTGGAAATACCGATTTTTTCTGCTCAATCAGAGCTCAGCACCAAGCAAATAACCAACCTTTGTGTTTCTGTACCACTAGTATTTTGGTTTGATAACCATCCTGTAGTGTTTGGTTTATTGAGGTTAGAAATGGTTTGGTAACTGAGAAGTCTTAGGTTAAAGAGTTAAAAGGCTTAGCAGTGAGCAGGTTTTTAAATCCAAGGAAATCTGATAAAAGAAGTCTGGAGTGAGGGGGGTTGGACCTCAATCCACCAGCAAAGATTCAACTTTTCTGCAGGAGTGCTTTGGTGAGGACTCTTGGAAGGCAGGAATATACAGGGGTGCAGAGTTCACGTGCACAAGCCAAGTGCAGCACTCAGGAAGAGAAGTGAAACATAGATCTCCCTGATTGAGCTCTACTTCCCTGCATTCACCATGATTGTTATTATTACCACAAGCACGTCTGCATAATAGACCAGGAGATCTAACCTGCTGTTCTGTCTCCTTTCCCATGTGCAGGACAATTTGAGAACAACAAGTATGGTTACTTTCCATTATCTCCCTGTTTGCTCTTGTGACAACATTCACTGGATAACTTGAGCAGTTCTCAAAAATTTAATCTGGCTTTAAAGAACTTCAAACCACGTGAACTCCATTTTAATTTTTTCTACTTTATAGATGAAGAAAGTGGGGCCCAGAGAGGTTAAGCAACCTGTCCAAAGTTGCACAGCAAGTTGGAAGTTGATTCCAAGTTGGTGCTGTTTTTGTTGCATTGTGGTGTCTTTGTGTAGGTAGATACATTTCTTTAGTTATTATACATGAGCTGATTTCATTTGGAAGAATCAGAAAAAATTAATTCTTCAGTATATATTTCATAAAAATTTTCAGACCCATATCTGGGAACTATTCACAGTAGTACCCCTTATCTGTGGGGGATATGGTCCAATACCCCCAGTGGATGCCTGAAACCTTGAATAGTACCAAACCCTATGTATTATGTTTTTTCCTATACCTACATACCTATGATAAAGTTTAATTTATAAATTAGTCACAGTAAGAGATTAACAACAATAACTAATAATAAAATAGAACAATTATATGGTTTAATGAAAGTTATGTGAATGTGGTCTCTCAAAATATCTTATTGTACAAAGTTAATGTCTTTTCCATCTTAATTAAGTATTTATCACACACTGTGGCCATAATTTTTGCAGTTTAAGGTGTGACAGCAAAACTAGCATGGATTTCTTTTTCCTTCTTCACAATTTCACAGATAGAAAATTTGTTCTTTCTGTAGATCTTAGCAACCTCAGCATATGATTTTTTTCTTTCCTTATTAAGTCAAGAACTTCCCCTTTTTCATTTAGAAGAAGCACTTTATGGCTTCTCTTTGGCATATCCGAGTTGCCAGCATCACTACTCTGGGGCTTTGAGGTCATTATTAGGTAAAATAAGGGTGACTTGAACACAAGCACTGAGATACTGCCACGGTCGATCTGATAACTGAACCAGCTACTAAATGACTAACTGATGGGACAAAGGGATGATTAATATCCTGGGTGGGTCGGAGTGAGAGGGCATGAGATTTCATCATGCTACTCAGAACAGCATGCAATTTAAAAATTATGAATTGTTTATTTCTGGAATTTTCCATTTGATGTTTTCAGATGGTGGTTGACTGTAACAAACTGCAGAAAAGAAAACCATGGTAAAGGTGGGACTACTGCGCAGGTACCAATTGTTTCCGTTACCTGTGTATTTAAATTGCTGATATAAGAGAATATCTCTCCAGGAGCTGTCTAGGTTCAATTCCAGCTCTACCACTCTACCTCAGGCAAGTTTCTTAATTTCTTTGTACATCTGTAGTTGTATTTCCTGTCTATAAAGTGGGCATAATAATTGTATCTGTCTTATGGGGTTGCTGTGAATAACTGAACATAGATACACTATTAGAACAGTGCCTAGCACATAGTAAGTGATATACGCCTGTTTATTTCTACAGTGCCTAGGTACAAGTGTAGATAAGACCAGCATATTTTAGAGCTTGTTCTCAGAAGTTCTCATCTTGAACAGTTTGGTAAAAAGTAGTAGCTTCCAAATTAAAGCATCATTTCATTCTGCAGTCTCTAGATGCAGTAATTCAAAGCTATCACTAGATGGCAATTGTGATCCATTGTGACTTCAGAAGCAGTAGGCTTTAACAGATGGTTCAAACCCCAGAATTTGTTTTCTGTGCCCTGCAGCATTGTGAACTCGGGCTGTCCCTTGCCCACAACGTGGGTCTTTAACAGAACTGTTACGGTCAGCAAAGTCTGCCTTCTGTGGCCACTCTTGGGACTCACCAAAGGCACACAGTCTTCCTGATGGCAGCTTCACAGAAGCCTGGGTTTATTTGCCTCCACCCTACTGTGAATTTACTGTCTGCCAGGTGGCAAAAGGACAGTGTCAGGATATCCTGTGTTAAGAAGATTAATCACTGGTTCTCAAAGTCTGGTGCACCATCACCCCCAGCAGCCTCAGCATCACCTGGGAAATTATAAAAAATACAAATTCTTGGGCCCCATCTCAGACCCACTGACCAGGAATCAGTTTTCACAAGCCCACCTGATGGTTCTGATCCCTGCTGAAGTTTGAGAACCACTGAGATGAACCAATGTTTAGCATCATATAAATGTTAGCACTGAGTGGGTCTTCAGAGAATATTTTGCCCAGCTCATTCATTTTGCTAAGAAGGAGAGTGAGTCCAGGCAGTTAACTGACTCACTGAAGACCATAAGGTTAGTCTTGTGGCAGAGCCAGGGCCCAGGCCTGCCAAGTTGTATCCCCAAGCTCTCCCACTATATCCTTCACCCCTTTTCCCCTTCAAAACTGAGGCCACTAGATGCACATTCTAGCCTGATAACTACTTATGAAGAAAAAAATCACTTATTTTTTTATATAGGAGTTAGTTCATTCATTTCAATAGGTGTTTCTATAGAGATACAAAAATATGTGTGTGATGCACCTTCAGTTCCATGTGTACATGCGTGCATGTGTGTGTTAGATGGGAGAGGGGGGAAATCAAGTAAAAAAAAGTCATGTCTCAATTGCTAGAAGAGGCATATTGCAGGGCACCCTGGGAAATGGGTGAATGCAGCTAAGTCAGGAGCAGGGATGAGGGAAGACAAGTTAGAGGAGGGAATTTCATAGCTGAACCCTGGCTGATGGGTTCACCAGGGGAAGTAGGGAAAGAACATTTGGAAAGGGGTCAGCATGTGCCATGAAACAGTGAGGGGAATCTCAAGAGTTTGGTTTGACTGAGGGCAAGGGTGTGTTTGGAGGAGTCATCATGTTTTAAGTAATAATATCACTACCAGGACTACTATCTGACACTTAGTGAATGTTAACTATGTGCCAAGCACTGAACTAAGCACTTTACAACTGTTACTGATTTAATCCTTAAACAGCTTTGTGAGAATCTACTCTTCTTCCTATTTTATAGATGACAGTACAAGTACATGCATTGTCCTATTTTCCTTAAAATCAAGTGTTACTATTTCAGTTTCTTAGACAAACTTAGAAAAAGAGTCTTAATATGTACTTGTTCCAGGACAATCTCCATAATGTGTAGTATGTATTTTGGGGGGGATGATGAATATGTTTTTAATACATATAATTTTATTATAAGCATATTTTTCATAAATGCATAAAATCAGGAGGATTTTGACACCCTTTCTTTTTTAACTCAAGTAATGAATGTCCCATTATTCTTTGGTCTATCAGCAACTGTGGAAGTAGCCAGGATAATAGATGATTTGTGTCTGAAAAGTGGCAAAGAAAGCTCCTTTCAATTATTTGACTCACTGAAGAAAGGAAGCTGAGTAATGAGTGAGTGATCTAGTCTGAAATCATTGGCTTTGTTATGCTTTTGGTTTTTACTTTATAGGCATTCACTGTGAATGTGTTTTTCATATATTATATGAATTAGCCAATATTAGTATATTTTCTTCCTTGCCCAGGAGTACCCACAACCAAACTATCAAGTTCTGGTAGGATTTGAAATACCTACTCCTTCCTATGAAAGCTTACAGAAATTCCTGGATACTTTGGGATATTTTTCAGTGGTTTCACTTTTTCCTGAGAAAATAATTTATGCTTCTTAGTTTTCTCATCTGTAAAATACTGGTATTGGATGAGATAGTCTAGAAGGTCCCTTTCAGCTCTAATGGTCTGTGGATTTATGATTTAATGATCAAATGACACAAGGAACTCATTTCTGAGTTTTCTTTGTAGTAAAATTTTAGTGTTGTTGTCATAAAAGAAGTTAGCAGACTAAATATTTCTCCATGAATATTTGAAAGAGATGCCTAAAACAGCTCTATATTTCACTTTTTAGCATCACTAAGACCCTATCCTGCTCAAAGATATGATTATATAATATATTCTCACATGACATTTTATACATCTCAAGGTCTAAGGCCAGTTTTAAGTAGATACCATTAGAGATGATTTATGGTCAGTTTGTTTTACGGTGAAGAGGTACACTTCACATGATGCTCCGCTTTTCTGATTGCTGCAATAACAACTTTGAGCTTTAAGAGCTCATATTACAACCTTGATCTTTATACTCATGTTCACAGCTGAGGGTAAATTGCTTTCTCAAGAAAATCTAGAAAACCCAATCTACCTTTCGCCCTAACTGTCTAGAGAAACTGAGCAGTCCACAGGTTGCTTTATCTTGAATCAATGGAAAGGCAATAATGACTGGAAAGAAGAACCTATAAAATATATTATTATTTTAAAATTTTGTGATTGAGAACAAAATTTGCATTTTATGCTCCCCCCCAAGATAATTTTTGCCTTTCTCATTTGCAATCAATTTTGGAATTGATTACAATAAATTTTCTATTCACTTATTATAAAAGCAATACCTGCTTATTCTGTAATTATTACAAAAAAGTATAAATAAGCACAGAAATATCTAAAATTCTGCTACCTAGAGTTGGCTATTGTTAATATTTTTTAAAATTTCATTCCAGGTAAGCATGAACATTAAGAAACTGGCAATAAGTTATATATTTGAAATCTGTAAAAATATTAATATGTGATTAGCTTACATACACAATTTTTAATGTCAGCCTTCAAAGGTAACATATTATTTTTATTGTATAAAAAGTTATAAAACTCTTCAGTTTTCACTGTTTTGTGATTTTCAGTGCCATTTTGATTATTTGGCGTCATTTCTTCTTTTTCCAGAAAATATTTAAGGTTATTTCAGCCTACTTTCCTCCAAGTGGGTATTATGCATAGAGAAAAACAAAGCTCTGAAACTCATATTATATAGTTTTGTTTTACATTAGACCTTTGCTTTATAAATAATAGGTAAGTTTTAACACACTGGAGAACATTGCTATAAAAATTTCTATCATAACATAAAGAAACCTTTAGAAAGTGAAGAGTAATTCCTCCTTCATATAATCTTGTTTATAAGCATGTATTTTTCAAAAACATGTTCACAAGTCTGCCAACTTGTGTCCTCTTTGAGGGCAGAGCTCTGCTCTTATTGCCCAATATTCCCTCATATTCTAATACTGTCTCCATAGCTCACATTGTGACTTCAAACAGCACTGACCTAAGAGGCAGTATTGGTTAAGAATTTTTAACCATTAAAAGTTGGTTCTGCTCTCTGTTGCTAATTTTCAAATCCCTAAATGAGATAATCTTGGTCTAACTCTTAGTATAGTGCCTGAGACTGCATAATAAATGCCAAATAGATTTTACTTTTCAGTATTGTGGGCTATTTTTTTTTAACATCTTTATTGGAATATAATTGCTTTACAATTGTGTGTTAGTTTCTGCTTTATAACAAAGTGAATCAGCTATATGTATACATATATCCCCATATCTCCTCCCTCTTGCGTCTCCCTCCCACCCTCCCTATGCCACCCCTCTAGGTGGTCACAAAGCACCGAGCTGATCTTCCTGTGCTATGCGGCTGCTTCCCACTAGCTATCTATTTTACATTTGGTAGTGTACATATGTCCATGCCACTCTTTCACTTTGTCCCAGCTTACCCTTCCCCCTCCCTGTGTCCTCAAGTCCATTCTCTACGTCTGCGTCTTTATTCTTGTCCTGCCCCTAGGTTCTTCATAACTTTTTTTTTTTAGATTCCATATATATGTGTTAGCATATCGTATTTGTTTTTCTCTTTCTGACTTATTTCACTCTGTATGACAGACTCTAGGTCCATCCACCTCACTACAAATAACTCAATTTTGTTTCTTTTTATGGCTGAGTAATATCCCATTGTATATATGTGCCACATCTTCTTTATCCATTCATCTGTTGATGGACACTTAGGGTGCTTCCATGTCCTGGCTATTGTAAATAGAGCTGCAATGAACATTGTGGTACATGACTCTTTTTGAAGTATGGTTTTCTCAGGGTGTATGCCCAGTAGTGGGATTGCTGGGTTGTATGGTAGTTCTAGTTTTAGTTTTTTTAAGGAACCTCCACACTGTTCTCCATAGTGGCTGTATCAATTTACATTCCCACCAACAGTGCATGAGGGTTCCGTTTTCTCCACACCCCCTCCAGCATTTATTGTTTGTAGGTTTTTTGATGATGGTCATTCTGACTGGTGTGAGGTGATACCTCATTGTAGTTTTGCTACAGTTGCTTCATTTGCAAATATTTTCTCCCATTCTGAGGGTTGTATTTTCATCTTGTTTATGGTTTCCTTTGTTGTGCAAAAGCTTTGAAGTTTCATTAGGTCCCATTTGTTTATTTTTGTTTTTATTTCCATTTCTCTAGGAGGTGGGTCAAAAAGGATCTTGCTGTGATTTATGTCATAGAGTGTTCTTCCTATGTTTTCCTCTAAGAGTTTTATAGTGTCTGGCCTTACATTTAGGTCTTTGATCCATTTGGAGTTTATTTTTGTGTATGGTGTTAGGGAGTGTTCTAATTTCATTCTTTTACATATAGCTGTCCAGTTTTCCCAGCACCACTTATTGAAGAGACTGTCTTTTCTCCATTGTATATTCTTGCCTCCTTTATCAAAGATAAGGTGACCACATGTGCATGGGTTTATCTATGGGCTTTCTATCCTGTTCCATTGATCTGTATTTCTGTTTTTATGCCAGTACCATACTGTCTTGATGACTGTAGCTTTGTAGTATAGTCTGAAGTCAGGGAGCCTGATTATTGTCTTTTGCTATATATATTTTTTTCTCCTAAATATGAACCCATTTTTCCTGAGGACTTTCACTTAGATTTTTCAAAGCAGAAATAAGCTACTTATTTAGGGATTATATATAAAATATCTTAAAGAGTTGGTAGGGGGAATAAAATATACTCTATTTTATAATAAATTTATATATAGTTATTATTTTACATTGCATATATCACCTAATAGTCCAATGTCTCATTCACTCATAATGTTTAATGGGAACACATTTTAAAATAAGGTGTGCTACAGAGTCATAAATATAATTTATAGTTCTTTCCAAGGTTTTTTTTTTTTTTTTTTTTTTTGTGGTACACGGGCCTCTCACTGCTGTGGCCTCTTCCGTTGCGGAGCACAGGCTCCAGACGTGCAGGCTCAGAGGCCATGGCTCACGGGCCCAGCCGCACCACAGCATGTGGGATCCTCCCGGACCAGGGCACGAACCCACGTCCCCTGCATCGGCAGGTAGACTCTCAACCACTGCGCCACCGGGGAAGCCCCCCAAGGTACTTTTACTCTAAGCTTTTCAATCATTCTACAAGTATAAAATGAGACCTTTTAATGAATGAGGAATTTGAGGCATCAACTAACAAAGTCTGACTTTTTTCCTGCCTATAAAAGATGGGTAAGAATGACTGAATTATTGTTGCGAATCTACATTGCTCTATGTTCGACAGAGTCTTTGGAAATTGGTCTCAGCTACATCAAGACAGGTGTATAAAGAAGTCCAGGACTGTGAAATCCGCACTGTGGACTCTGAACAATGGAATCCTCTAGTCCAGTTCTGACCAACAGAAACAATGGCCATGTATGTGACTTTACATTTTCTGGTAGTCACATTAAAAAAGTTAAAGAAACAGGTGTAATTAATTTTAATAACATAGTTTATTTAACTCAAGATATCAAAAATATTATCATTTTGATGTGGAATCAATATAAAAATATTAATGAGATAGCTTACATTATTTTTTTTGTTCAAGGTCTTAGAAATTCTATGTGTAAATTTACAATCAAGTACATGTCAATTGGGACTAGCCACATTTCAAGTGCTATATCTCCCCATGTGGCTCATGGCTACCATATTGGACAGCCCAGCTTTGGAGGTACCATAGCATGGCAGTGTGGCGTAGAGAAAAGGCGACAAAGACCAGCTTGGAATCCTCATATATGTCTGTTCCTTGCTCTGACATTTGATATTGAGATGACTGTGAACAATTGATTTAGTGTCTCTGGGTCTTAGGAGGCTGTAAGGAAGGTAAAATAATATATCATATTTGAAAGTGCTGTGTAAGATCATAAAGCACCATGCATGTGTAAGGCATTATAACCCCCTTTTATTGTAGATTTACTCTCATGACTTGCACAAGGCCACATTCCCAGTTGGTAGGAGAATCAAGGATAAAATCTGGGGCTTCTGACTTCTAGCCATCTGCTTCAACTATTGGCTGTTCCTAACTTGCTGGCTTAAAAATAAAACCCAAACGTTTTTGTTTTTAAAAAATGAGGAAGGAAGAGAGTGGCAGCAAGAAGTAAATTCCATAGTAAATGGTTAGGGTCTTCTTGGCCACTGTCATAATGTTCTGCAGTAAAATTATACATACAGGATATTTATATACTTATATATCAGCATTACAACCATCAAGGATTGGACTTTATTGCTGTCATATAATACAAAACCCTACGTTCTTCAATGTTTCGAACAACTTCTAAATTGAAGTGTGGTTTCCCCACTCTATTTATCTCCAAAATAGTACAACCACAAGAAAGACCTTCCACACTGGGCTTGATTAATAAAACAGATATGGATCAATTCAGCAGGTTTTCCATGGATATTTTTGGTTACAGATGTAGCTCATTAATCCACATGTGTGAGACACCATCTCTCTAGTGTGAATCCAAGAGACACATTAACCTCTGAACAGAAAGTGGAAATAATTCAGTTCAATTCAGAATATTATTTAGTGCTTACTGTGTGTAAGACACATCAGGTATTTTAAGGAGCAAATGGAGCTTGTTTCTCTGATAAATGTCACTTAGAAATATGTTATTCAACTTGAGGAAAATATGGAATCTACCAAACTGTCTATGATATATGATTCAGGAATCTATATTTTCAGAAGGTATAAAGATGATCAGAAAGGAAATTCCAGATTATCCAAAAAATAATTTAAAAACTTACATTCTTTACTTTTGGAGGGCATACAGAGGATTACTTATTATGATCTATTTCCCTAAATGTAAGTCTGTCATAGTTTTCATATTTAAATTTTTGGGTCATTTTCTACATTTGTTTCAAATGAATTTCTTCCTAGAACTTAAAAACCACATGAAATATTTAGTTTTATACTATGAAATTAAGCATATGCCAAGTTCATTTTCACTGAGAAGACATGCATTCAAGTTCTTTGTTCCCTTTCAGTCAAAATTCCTCCTTAAAAATGACTTTCATCTGGTTATTTTTTACTAGAAAACTATCAGAATATAAGCTTCAGTTCTGCCTGAATTGACTATGTTAAATAAATATAATTTTTATTTTCACTTGCTGAATCATTGCTGTTGACCATTGAATGAAATCGTTTATTGAACAACCTTTACATTTCCTTGCTTTTGCACCCTAGTTTAAAAACAAAGTTTAATTTTTTAAAAGTTCAATAAAATGTATTTTTGATATTTCCATCATAACTTTAAAAACAATTCCTTTCCTCTGCCCTATAATAACCACCTTCTGCATTTTTATGATTTAATTTAACATTATTATTGTAATTTTTTACTGGGTGAGCCCATCAGTGCCCTTGGCAGCAAGATTTTGTTACAAGAAATCCAGAAGCAGCTGAGCTTTAGTTGGCTGCAACAGTTATACAGTTTCTCTGGATTGAGTTCAGAACCTTACCCTGACATTATGAATGTAACACACGTCAGGCGTCCTCCTTCAGCTTCTCCAAAATATGTGATTGGCTTGAGTTCTATAACCTGTTGCTTAAATGAGCATATATTTTTTAATTCAGTGGTTTTGCATTATAAATATTTCATTTGGTTAACATCTGGCCTTGATAGAGTTAGTGGTGCCCGTAGTAAAATGTGATACATTAGGAAAATGAATAATGTATTTGCATTTCTCCAGGAACTCTGAATGGATTCATTCTAGACAGGATGTGGTCATGTGCATTAACTATAGGGCTAGATACTGTGTTTTTCTTTTGTTCAAGTGCATCTCCAGCAAGAACACAAAAATCTGAGGAATCTTAACTATTCATTCTTTCAATTACTAAATAAAATTAAGTAGACTATAAAAAGCCATTGTACTATTAAATATTAGGAAACATTGAGTTGTGTGTCCAGAAGTCACACTTAAGACCAGGCAAGGGTAATATGCATAAGATGGCTGTGGATACTGTGAGATAATGTCTACTCGTCAGAAATGTATGATATTTTTTTCTGTCGAAGTTCAAAAGTTAATGATGTACTTTACATTTTAATTGCTTCTACTGAGAGATCTGTTAAGGAATAAAAGAAATTCCGGCATGCTGTTATTATTTTTCACTGTTGATATATTCAATATTGTATATAAATGAAACCATATACATTATATCATGCTCTGTTTCATACATCCTAGATTGTCTTTAGGAAAATTTAGTACATGGCACTTCAGTCATCTGAAAGGAATCATTTCTTTTTTTTTTAACATCTTTATTGGAGTATAATTGCTTTACAATGGTGTGTTAGTTTCTGCTTTATAACAAAGTGAATCAGCTATATGTATACATATATCCCCATATCTCCTCCCTCTTGGTGTCTCCCTCCCACCCTCCCTATCCCACTGCTCTAGGTGGTCACAAAGCACCGAGCTGATCTCCCTGCACTGTGTGGCTGCTTCCCACTAGCTATCTATTTTACATTTGGTAGTATAGGAATCATTTCTTCATTACAACTCATAAAACTGTAAAGTATCAGCCAGAAAAAAAATTGGGCCAATTAAGAGAAATTTGATAATGGTAGAAAAGCACATACAGACATGACTGAGAGATGATAAGATTATTTTAATTTTCCCATTTGCACTGGAATTATTTATTTTACAAATCTCCAGATCTTTTATTACTTAAAACCCTCTGCTGAATCATGAAAAGAAGCTTAAGTTAGCAATTTTCCTTTGCAAAATCTAGCTTCTAGCATCTGGTGAACACTTGGATATCTAGTCAGGTCCTATGGCAATGATTATTTTAAGACTCTATTCAACATGCCTGGGCTTAAAAATCAGCTCGAATCACACTCTGCACATGTATTTTACTCTCAGGGATTTAAAAACCTGGCATTAGTAGCGATGGTCTCAAGGCTTTTGCAGTGGAGATGAAGGTGGGAGATAGGACCTGCAGGCAGGCCGGGTACCCCAGGGTCTGCCAACAGACCCTGTCTCCCGAACAGCGACAGTGAGTTCCGCCACCGCAGCTGCCGCGCCTGTGGACCACCGGCCCCCAGGCCACCGCGCCCTCCATGGCTTCTCACACTTACATATAGACTCGGCCCGCCTGCGGAATCGAGGACTACCGTCCTTGCTTGTGCCTTCCTGTGGCACGTCTGGGGCTTGTTTCTGTCTCTTCACCCGACGCTACTCCACTTCCGGAACAGCTTCTGAAGTAGAAAAAAAAGAGGATACTTTTACTCAATTGGAAAGACAACAAGAAGCTGGATTATGATCAAAGTGTATTGTTTTGGGATCATAGGAGAAATTACATTCCAGCAATGTATAAAGACACACTTCAATAAAAGATGCTGTTATTGACCGAAATGTAAGTGCACATTTAGTTGATATTAGAGGTCTTTGTATGCTGATTATGAGAGAGAATAATCTTTTGTATTTCTGTGTATGCAAATATGCACTTATTTATTTTTACACATATACTATATATAGCTTTTGTCCAAATCTTTTTTTTTAGTATACAGTTATTGCTTTTCATGGTTATATTATGTGCTAGGTTCCCATTAATTTAATTTCCATTAATACAGGTTACAGATAATTTAGAAAGGATGTGGACAGTTGCTACAGAGGAAGGAAATTTATAAGGAAGTAATACCTCAGGGAGAAAAGTTAGGTTTATTTAAGAGGAGTGATCTCTGCCATCAACACATTTCCATCCAATTTACATACAGTAGTATTCGAGTTAGAAATTATTCTCTATTATGTATCAAATCAGGTCTGGTAGAGCTTTAATTCAGCAATACTTTCAGGTTTTGTCTGAGCTTTTGATGTAATTTAGTTGAGTATGCTTTATAAACCATGTGTAATTTAGACTTTTTACGAGTCATATGGGACTTCTCCCCATTTAAACTGAATTTCAGAAATTTAACTCTGTGTTTTGCATAGTAGATAGTCTCTATTTTGTTTTGGTATATTTCACAGAGACTTGTTTAGGAAATATTATTTATATTTGTTGTTCAAAAAAGATTTAAACAGGGAAGCTTTAGACACTTAGATAAATAAAAAGATTTGAAAGCCAGGATTGGTCGATTAGGAAATAAGTGCAGAATTGGGTATCTAATTTAGAATTTCTGCAATGTGATATAAGTGATGTATTCTAGAACAGTACTATTCAGTAAAACTTTCTGTGATAAAGGAAATGTTCTCGTTTTGCACTGTTCAATATGGTAGCCATTAGCCACAAATGGCTATTTAAGCACTTCAAATGTGGCTAGTACATTTGAGCAATTGAATTTTTAGTTTTATTTAATTTTAATTAATTTGGATTTAAATATCCACTTGTGGGTAATGGCTACTTTATTGGAGAGTATAGTTCTGGACTTTACCTGTATTCTGTGTTCAACACAAAATGAAGAACTACTTGAATGGTTCTAGCTGCTGAATGTCTATAAAACACGAGTGTACTCAAAACACAAGGCCCAACCTCTGACGTGTACTTGGGCCTGATGGGGGGACCCAGCAGCATTCTGAACTTTGGCTCAACTTGTGGATATTCAGACATAAATAAAGTTTGGGCTAACCATAGGTGATTTGAGAACCTTTTGTCTCTGGAAAGCCATGGAATCTCAAATGATCTCTCATAATAAAGTTCAGATGGTAAATGGACTCAAGGGCTTGACTTTTCCAGTCCATTGCTTGTGTGGTATGAATAGCAAGTAGTGGAAACAGATATGGAGGAGATGCTCCACACACATAGCTGCCTCCATGAAAAAGAAACTCCAGATTCAGACTAGATCACAGGAACAGGCTGGTAAATACTTTTGTGCCTCTACCCAAATCATTCTTCACTAAATATTCATTGAGCACTACTATGTGCAAGGCACAACGCTTAGTGCTGGAGGTAAAATGTTGAAAAAAAACAAAAAAGATATGACCCCCGCCCTCATGGTGACTAACTGCATTAGACAATAAGATTTTTTCCAATGTTTTCTTCCTCCAATTATTTTTTTGTCTGGATATGGTGAAAATAAAATAGGAGAAAGATACACATGATAAATAGAAACACTGAAGATCATGATTATGTGTGTGTCATACATCTTATTCAATTTAGTTCTTTCTGCACAGCTTTCACAGTTCCATAATCAGAAGACAAAACCAGTTTTTGAAATGCACTATTGGAAACAGAGAAAATAACTGAAAAGATCTCAACTTAAATTTTTAGAGCATGAGATAAGCATCATCATTTAGCATTTATTGAGTTTTTACAATATATGTTTACAAGGAGTTCTTTCCTCTCTATTAGCCAGAAGAATGTCCTTTAAAATAATTACTAATTAAATACTGTTATAGGAGGACACCTTTTTGCTTTGTCATTCAGAACACTGTAAGAAAGAGTGCTACAATCACATTTATGAAATGAATCAAATTTTTCAATATTTGAGCACCATCGCAACACCTGATGGGAACTACTAGCTACACAGACCAAATGTAGCTCATTGCATTTCAGTTCATTTTGGAAGAATGAACCAGAAATGTGGCAAAATATGAAGCAAGAACTATTTAGTCACACTTCTTTTTTTTCCCCTCCACACAGCAACTATATAATTAAATGTATGGCTAACCTGAATTTTTAGATGAGTTTTCCAATGTATCACTGATGGAAATTTAAAGAGGAAAAGGATTAAGAATTATATTAAATGAATGCAGCCAGAATACATAGTACTTAAAGTATCTAAAGACCGTAAAGTCATTTCTCCCAATATAGTAACTGATAATGTCCTTGATTTTGTAGACTCACACTTTGAAAATAATTTTAAAAAATGAATTACAAAGCAATGGAAGAAATCACAAAGAAGAAGAAAGAGATTAATGTAAGTACTTAAAAACCAGTTGCTTACTAACAACATTATAAACAACTTAAAAGGTGAAGTGGAATTTGTTTTATTCTTTGAAATGTTTTGTACCCTATGGAAGTTTGAAAACACGGTCACAAATTCTTTGGCCCTCCTCTGTGTTCCCTCCCATTGAATCTGGAAGGGCTCGTGACTGCTTTGACCCATAGAGCACAGCGGAGGTGACACTGTGTAACTTCTGAGTCTGGGTCATAAAAGGCCAGGAAGTTGCTGCCTTGTTTCTGGGATATTGTCTTTTGGAACTCTGAGCCTCCAATTAAGAAGTCTGAGTACCCTGAGGCCACCGTGCAGAAGCAGCCACATTTAGGTGCTCCAGCTGGCAATTCCAGCCGAGCTCAGCCTTCCTTCTATCCCAGTCATGGCACTAAGCATACAAGTAAAGCCATTTGAGGCCCTTCAGGTCAGCCAGTCTACCAGGTGAATAAGCCATGAGAGAGAAAAAGCTCCCAGCTGAGACCCATAAAATTGTGAGATACAATAAAATGTTGGTTGTTTTAAAGCCACCACATTTTGATGTGGCTTGTTATGCAGCAACAGAAAACTGGAGCATACCTGCTTGTACATGTGATATTTTTACAATAAAAATTAAAAAATTGAATGTAAAATTCACTCTGGGAATTCGTCTGCAAAAATTGACAAAGTTTTAATACCCTTCCTAGAGAAAGAGCTCTTACAGATCACCAAGAAAAAAATACTAACACCATATTAAAGAATGAGCACTTATATGAACATAAAATTCACAAAAGAAAAAAAGGCTAAAAACCATGTAAAAAATGTTCAACCTAATTAGTAAGTAAAGGAAATATGAATTAAACAATTGAATTAAAATTTTGGTTATCAAATTGGCAAAGATAAAGAAAAATAATATTAAATTTTGGTTTGGGTAAAGTGGGAGTATACATTGCACAAACTTTCTGGAAAATAAATTAATATTACATGCCCAGAGTTTAATACAATAAAGTTGGTCATTCACTTAGGACCTGTTTTCACCCAGGGACAAGAAAAAAACAGAAACTTCTATCTCACCCTTTAAACTGGAACATTCCAACCTATACAATTAGCTGCAACATGTCTCAGCTCAAAACAGGCCTTAGCTTCTGCTAAGTTTGAAATATGGAAAACATATAATGCAGCTCTTCTCTTTTAGTCCAAGCTTTCGGCAAGACTGTTGCAGAAGATTTCTAATTGAGAGGCAGAAACATCTGCTGTGAGGGAGGTAGCTATTGAAGGAATTCCCGGAGCAGGAGACTGAGTTTGCAGAGCTCCGTGCCATCAGTTTCCTCTTCTACTGATATCTTCTTCCTTCAGAGTAAACTCAGAGATAAGGAAGGCAGGGTCTTCCTCCTTCAATAAACTCGGGTTCAGATCTTGGCTCTGCTTCATCCGGTGAAAGTCCTTCAGGATACCCATCATGTCTGCAAAGCTGCTGGCCTGGGACAGAGAGACACAGTAGCTTTGTGTTCTGGTTTGCAAATATCAGGGCTGGCAGAACAAATCAGGAGGACTGATGGAAGCTCAGGGAGTCTACCTGGGTCTCCTCGGCGATGTCACTAACGGTGAAGGAAGTTGTAGAGTGGAATGAAGATCCAAAACAAGGTAAGCGGGGAGAGACCTTTGAACTTTCTGGAGGTAAGAAATCTGTTGTTAATGAAGCCGAAACTGCATCAGATGCCACGATTTTAGCCATCTGGCTGCGCAGGTGGCGCAGCTCATCCTGCAGCTCCATAGGCGGCTTAGGGCCGGCAGGGCTTTTTTCGAGGCCAGGAGCCTCTTCTCTATCTCCTGCAGGCTGGGCCCTGAGGCATTGCGCTACATGACAATCAGAGGGCTGGGCTTCCAGGGGCTCCTTAGGGGTCATGTATGCTCCTGACCCGGGCAGAAGGCTCTGCTTCATCTATAGCATCCAGGCGATGTGAGCCAGGGTAGGGACTCGGGGCACAGCCCTCAGACCCAGGTCAGAGATGTTGGGCAGCACCTCCAAGGATTCCGGGGGACATGGCTTCAGACACAGGTTGGTACCCATCCTTCTCACTACACTTCGAACAGCCCCCTGCAGCTTGTTTTGCCAGACTGAGACGGTCACATTGGCTTCCATTCCCCACGTTTCAACTGGCTCCTGCACTTGAAGGACAAGGCAGCCACAGGGCAGCTCTGGGGGCTCGGGTAGGCTGGAGGCTGACTCTTTCACCTCAGGCCGTCTCAAGGAACACCAGGCTTCTCCTCCTCAGAGCTCCGCTCTGGCCTCACTCCCCTCACGGCCCCTCCTACCACAGCGGCACCTAGACTCAACCGCCCTCACTTCCCCTCCACATTTCCTTATTAACAACTCTTCTATGGTTCCAGTTGCATTAAAAATGTACCTACTGTTGCTCCACTCTCCTCACGGCAGATGCAGTAAACTTTGAAAGACTAAGTCAGATCATGCCATTTACCCACTTAACAGCCCCGCTGTCACATCCAATAGCGCCCCATAGCACTTAGATCGGACCTAAATTGCTTTCCCAGCTTCCAGGCCCCGTATGATTCTTACTTTGCCTACCTCCCGATTTAGCCCCCTCTCCCCCTTGCCCTTTATTCTCCAGCCACACTGGCCTTCTCCTTATGGGAAACATCGTGCTCGTCCCCGCTTTCAGGCCTCTGCTCTTCCCGTGCCTGGAATGCTCTTCACTATTTAAATCTCAACTTACATGTCACTTCCTCAGAGAGGTTTTTCTTGACCGTCTGATCTAAAGTCAGCCACTCATTTTCATGTATCTCTAATCTAATTCTCTTTCATCGCACAGTAGCCCTTATACGTTCCCTACTTAATCATACATTTTATTCATTTGTACATTCATTCAATACCAACCCTTCCTATCTCCCCACTCCTCCTCGAGAGCAGGGAACTTGTTTGTTTTGTTCACTGTAACATCCCTTGCAATTGGAACAAGGATGGGCACGTGGTAGTTGATCCATAAATATTTGCTGGATGCCTTGCAAATACTTTTTGTACTTTTGGAACAAAACCAGACATTGTAAGTTTTGTGGACATTTTTCAAAGCTTTGATGGTTCTGATTAAAGTACATTGCTTCAATTTCAAAAAAAGAAAATCCCACAAACAAAATCACGACAACGTAAAATTATTTCAGTAGTGTGATGAGAGCTCCCCTGTCAAATCAGATGCTTTCAAAACTAGACCACCAGTCAACAGGCTCTTTGCTTTGAATTGAAGAATGTGCACCTCCCACCAATATTTTTCATGTTGCTGAACATGTGATTTATTTACTGGGTAAGGAGCAAACCTTAGTGAAAGACTCCCCTTTCAGCTCTGAAAGTGCTGAAAACAGGGTTTCATCTTTTGAGGCTGGTTTAAAACAAACCTCTGGAATGGGGAGATGTCTTAATTGCCCCACTGAGTAGATGAGAGTTAAATGTGTTCCTCTTGGTGTCATTCACTCTGGAACTGCAGGAACCTTAGTGGCTGGGTCTCAGTGGCCAACTATGACCACAAGATTCTGCAGTAATGAGACCTGTTTCTATAAAATTCATGAGAAAAATCTGAATTGCTATTTATAGATATACCACACCATTTCAGAAATGATGTAACATTCAGACATTCAGGCTCAAGTTTTGTTATGTTCCAACATAGCCTATCCCCACCAGTTGTGAACTTCCTCCACAGCCAGGCAGGCCGCATTCTTATGATTCTTGAAGGGATGGAAAATACACATTTATTAAACACATCCTTTGGGCCAGTCTCTTTGCTAATTGTGTTATCTGTACGGTCTCGTTTAATCCTTAAAACTGTGCAACAAGTGAGTAAAGGTCATCAGAAGACAGATTCTATTCTCTCACACAATATTAAAGAAGATTGGTCAATTAGGAATCGGCAAAACAAAGGAACTGTTTATTTTTATCTCACTGACATTATCCCAGGGTTTAGTTTCAAGTTTTTCAAAGGACACTGTATTTTACTGAACTGATTCATGGCAGTTGTCTGGAGCATGGAAAATGTTCATTGATTTAACAATGTTATTAAATTGGGCACAAGATTTCCACAGGAACTGTGCATTTGAGTTGTTTAGAAATGCCAGGGCTTTAGAAGGACAGTTAGGTGAGGTACCTTGAGGTTCCTGGAAGCTATTCTTACAGTCCCATGGAGTGGTGCATCTGATTTGGTTTCATTAATAATGTTTGGAGAGCTGGAGCAAGGGGTGGGCGGGCCATTTCCTTTTCTCCACCCATCCGAAGGAACGCCTTCATCCTTCAGCTGATTTTTATAAAAACTTAAGGTTGTATGTCTCAGATAAAACTAGGATTGTGAAATTCCATATCTACTGAAACAGGGTTAATTCTGAATTAATGACTAAATCCTGATAAACTAGGAGAGAGGAAAAAAATCTCCTAAGGTTGTACTAAGCCACTACTGAGGGTCTGGATTGTGGATAACTGGCCTACTTTCAAGTACATTGCAGTTAGAGAGACACTCATTTTCCTTTACTTTTTAATTTATTTAAAAAAATTTTTGGCTGTGTTGGGTCTTCGTTACTGTGTGTGGGCTTTTCTCTAGTTGCAGTGAGCGGGGGCTACTCTTTGTTGTGGTGCGCAGGCTTTTATTGCGGTGGCTTCTCTTGTTGTGGAGCACCGGCTCTAAGCATGTGGGCTTCAGTAGTTGTAGCACGTGGGCTCAGTAGTTGTGGCTCACGGGCTCTAGAGCGCAGGCTCAGCAGTTGTGGCACACGGGCTTAGTTGTGCCACGGCATGTGGGATCTTCCTGGACCAGGGCTCAAACCCGTGTCCCCTGCATTGGCAGGCAGATTCTTAACCACTGCGCCACTGGGGAAGCCCTCATTTTCCTTTATTTTTAAGACCCATATTATGGTTACACAGTTCAAAGAAGCCAAGTATAAATGAACTGGTAGAAGAAAGGATTGAAAAGATCTAAAGATCTAAAGTATATCTGAAATTCCTACCTGTTTGGAATAAGGAAGGATGAAGTGAGAAATTAATTAACACTTCAATATGCAAATAAATTTGAGAAATAGTGACTTTAGTTTAGAAAACTGGAGAGCAGAAGCTTCAATGGTTGGAATCTAAAATTAGGTCTTCATAATGCAAGTTAAGAAGAGATAATTGAGAGGAAGAAGTCAATGAGATTTTCATTCTAGGTACATCCTCCTGACACTTTTCCCATTGCTAGAAATATATCAAACGTTTCCTAGACGTTCCTCATCCTTGCTGAGAAATTGTAGCCCTTTTCAAATGAAACTGTTAGATAACTTTCAGACAGGATAAAATAGTAAGAATATAATGGTGATTCAAGGTGTGGTCAGAGATCTTCTAAACAACAGAGTTCAGGAAAAAGACTAAGGCTATGCTTTTATATATATTCAAGGAGAATCTTATATGGTGTCTCTTTTCAGTTATCCAGATATTTTGCATTATACAGCAATGTTTAAACTGAACCAACAAGTGCAAAGTAAGTGAATTCCTTTGTTTGGACTGACTATATTTTGACATCCTTGCATTCAATCACCTTAGCATTTGCATTATGATCCATTAGTATATTCATCCATATAATTAAATAATTGAGTAATTGATTAATTAAACACTATACCTCATCTAAGATGACCTGTGAAGCAATTTGTTCTGGGCAAGTTTAAGAAAACTGCTTTGGGTGAGTAAAATTTGATTTGGTTTCACCTCCAGTTAAAAGTGGATTTATTCTTATTGAAGACTAATTGATGATACTGATTCAGTAACAGCTAACTAATTAAAATGATGCCCCCAAATATTCATTTTATGTACCTTTGAAATAAGTGTGAAAAACTTCAAGTGTATCTTAGTAGTCACTTGTCTGTGGAATAACTTTGACGCAGAACATGGTAGAAGGAAGCAGGAAGGAGAAAAAATGTGCTGTGTGTGTTTGGTATATGGTCAATGTTCTGAAATACTCCAGAATCTTCACAGAGGAAGACTGCAGCCAGGCTCTTGGGATATCAGAACATGGTTGAGCTCCATTTTTGATGGGAAAATATTGACTTCAATGTTTTTGATGATAGCTGTTTTTTTATTTTGCGCTTGAATGTGATGGTTCTTCTTACCCCCATAACAATCAAACATATTGTCCATAATCCACGGTCAAGTTGGATTTCCAGGGAGAGCCTTCACAAAAAAATTGCCCTAAATTAAGCCATAACCCAGTAGCAATAGTAATAGTTATTACTTATTGAGGATGTCTTACTTGACAAGTTCTGTGCTAAGTATATTTACATATATATTATTTAATCCTTACCATGATTCTACAATAAAGCAATCTTCTTATATTTAAGATCCTTTAATAAAATTTTAAATTAACTCCTACACACATGTATATACATTTTGAAGATAGAGCTTATGTTTTGCTCCCCTTTCTCTCCTCAGCACACAATGAATGGCTCATAATTGGTACCTAGAAAATAGTTGTTGAATTAAATGAAATGTCACTTTCTGTGCTTTTCCTGAGGGAGGGGTTTTTATCAATCATTTTGTCCTTTGATGTAACTCTGAAGACACTCAGGGATGAACAGGCACTGGAAATTTTTAACCCAGCTAAGAAACGTGGATCGACTTGTCTCTGTCCTCTTGGGTCACTGAGGAAGGCTGGCATAAAGTAAGGTTGAAGGAGGATTGTGGAGGGATTGGTGGGAAGGGAAAAATATTAATTCTGGTGAAAATATCTGGGTTGTAAACATAAAGAAATAAGAAAGTTGAGAGACTGTGAACTTGATAGTTTTCTGTGGAGTGTCTGAAATCTGACAGATGATGCTCTGAAGTGAGAGCACCTGCAAGACTGGGCTTATACACAAGAGAAAGGAGGGTCATGGTGGTGGGCAAACTCCCAAATGAATGCAGTCTTACTTTCTGTGCATTTCAGACCCTTGTTTATTAGATTTTCCAGTTGCTGGTCAGACCCTTCTCCATACTGCTTTGTTCCTGATGGTCCCTGACAGTTCTTATGGCTTTGGTGTGCTGCATATAGGAGGATCATGGGATGACATAGAGTCTAAGAACTGAGTCTTAGTCTTCTGCCTCCAGCTTTGATTAATCCACGGAGTCTATTGATTGAGCATCCAGTCATTCCAGGAACCATCACTGTCAAGCACAGTGTGCACATGTGGAGTCATGCAAAGCAAACTAAACAGACTCCATGCCTCGCCTCCAGGAGCTCACAATAAAAACCAGACAATAGATGGGGTGAACACAATGGGGCAAGCAGACACACAGCTGTATAAACAAAGAAGTACAACAAATTAGAGAATTTTGGTATGAACTGTGAGTGCAAGTGCTCTGTCTGTGCACTGGAAATGAGGGGAAATTCTGCAAGTTGCAGAGAACTTGCTGGAGTCTGTGAGGGTAAGGAGCGAGCAGGTGATGGCATTGGTGGAATCATCCTCCTTCTTTCAATTAGGAGGGAAACAAAGGTATTACTCTGAAGGGACATGTATTGCTACTTAAGTCTAGATTCTTCTAAGAGATTTGGTTATAACCAGCCTAAAGAAGGAAAGTAAAAAGTATTAAGCAGGGCATAGCCTGCCAGAGAGATTTCATAAGCCTTCTTTCCACTGGAAACCAGGCTAAAAAGAAAATAAAAACCAGAGTGTATTATAATTGTACATTCCATTCATAACCAGCTAGCATATGCCAATTGATTTTCCAAGGAAATGATTACTTTGGGTGAGTTTTTTTTTTAATAAGGGGCAACACTTTTCGCCATTGTCTAGCACTTGCTGTCTTTGACATCTCGAACATTGTCAGGAATTAATCTAGATTTACAGAATTCAGCTGAAAGCTAATTCCAGGCAGGTCTCTACCTCAACCATCCTAGGCTGATAGGTATCTCTCTTCTATTAAATATATCCAGATAGGGAATTTAAAAACCTCCCCAGGAATCTTTTCCAGGGTTTATAAAACCTTCACTGCCAGTAAGATCTTTCGATCTAACTTAAATTCCTTTGGTTGTAATTTAAATTCATTTCCTCTTCTTTCCTCATTAGAGAGGAGAGCACTGCCCCCAATAGCCGTTCTTCTGAATACAGCTGTTAAACACACACCTCAGGCTTATTTCTTTCCTGGACACAAAGGATTTTTCAGATGTCATCTATTTATACTTTTTTTTTTCCCTTTGACTTCTGACTTTTTCTCAAGGTAAGATAGTCTTCTTAGATCCCTTAAAATTGTGAATTTCCATAATTGATTTCATGAGGTTCGTTCTACAAATATTGACATGTCAAGATGTCCCATTTCTCTAGTTCCAATCAGGTCTTATTTATTAGGTCATAAAAATATAAAAGAAATTGGAATTTATATTTCATGTTTTCTTGGAATGGGTGAGATGATAGTCCCAGTCTATTAATGGCCACTTCCTAGCTCTTAATCCCTTGAGAAAGAATTTACCTCTAGATATTGCAATGGGTGAGGGGGAATGTCTTGTTTTTCACAACTATAAAGTGAGAAGATAGACAAAATATTTTTAAGGTTTTACGTACCTTTAATGTTCAGCAATTCCATGACTAAGTTCTAAGTATTCTTTGGCCCAAAAGAGCAACTATTTTCCCTTAACAACCACTATTCTTACAATAGTGGCAATCCTATGTGTGTCACTGTGTGTCATCCTATGACTGATTTCTAAAGCAAGAATCTCTAAACTCTATTTAACATTTTTCTTTATTGAGGTATTCATATTTTAATATAAGTCCTCTTGGGTACCTACTTCTGCTTATATGATACCTTAATGCCAAAGGGTATGAGTTTTTGCATACGCTAAATCATTTTTCAGTGTATTATTGCCTGAATGTTTTTGCAAGGCCGCTGATATCATATATGACTGTTTTCATTAAATTGCTTTTAGTCCACTGGAAAGGAGCCTGTAATTCTCCATCTTCTCTATCCACGTGAATATGCTTCCCATCTTTCATTCCCTGGGGTCTTTTAAAGCACATACTAAAGCAAGCATATTGAGAAAATGATGACACATAGGGTTCTCCGTAAAAGACAATTCTTTTTATTTCAAACACTTAAGTAGCATGGAATTTTTTTTTTAATTTACATTATTGAAAGAATTTTCAAAAGTAGGGCACTGAAAAAAGTCCATGGCAAAAATATTTTTGGGGTGGATCTCTTTCTCCAAGTGATTATATATTGAGTAATCAGTTTACATTTCATTTCCTTTTAAACTTCTGCTGAACTTTGAATTAAGCATCAAAAGGCATATCAGGGTTAGCCACAGCACCTCCCTCACTTAAGAAACCCAGCGCCTGCTGAAATATTCTAAGGGATTTTATAAGAAAGGTGGATACTTTCTTCTGCCCTTTTGTACTTTCATGCATTAGCCTGGTTTTTTCTTGCTTGACTTGAAAAATATTCTTCATCAAACGTCATGGCTAATTAAACAAGGGAAGTCTGATTCATATTCTAGATATTAAAATAGGATGAATATTTGTATAAACTTGAGCCACTTTTCTTCTACTACCAGGTTGTCAGCAATTTATTTTCTGCCTCAAACAGCAGATCTACGTAGATTTGCAGCATTTCCTTTGCCCTCCTGTGAGCATCATCAGGCCCCTTTCTTCTCCCTCTCAGCCCTCTCCATCTAGGCTGTGATGACAGCTATTATACCAACTGAGCACAAAGCAAGTACCCTGGACTCACTGGCTGGCTGACTGGACAGCTTAGCAATCAGCTGACATTTTAAACAGTTCTTTACATGTCTTTGTCCCATCTTGTACCACATAACTCACATTGCATGTCCCTGAGTAACATTTGCACTTTCCACCCAATAGGCGTACCTCCTGGCTTGGTGTTTGGAGTTGGTGGTAAGCAAGGGGCATGGCATGACTGTACTCCCCTATCTTTAGTGCTACTCCCTAATTCTAAATGGCTCTGAGAATGCTCTCCACCATGCCTTTCATCTTTTCACCCCTTTCTTTTCGTCCATCTCCCCACTCCTCCTCTCCTGCCTCTTGTTTACCTGTCTTCCCCTCCCTCACCTCTCTCACTACACTGAAATCACAAACAAAGCAGTACTGGAAAAGTAGGGCTAAGAGAATAATGATGGGGTCTTTCCCTCCATTTGTTTTGGTTCTCTGAAATTCCTCACCATCCTTCTAAGGTTTTGACTTAAATTATCTGCTTTCCTCACCGGTTTTAATTTCAAAAACAACGACTGCCTTTTCTTAGCTTATAGTCTAGTACTAGGTTCCAGTTTTCAAACACATAGCCTTTTTTTAAAATTTTCCTAATACCTTAACCACTAAGGAGTTCATTCTTCAATGACAAACCAATTCACACATGGCTCAGTGATGGAAAAGATTGTTTGAATTTAGGTTTTCTCAGGTAATTACGCCAACTGACATGACACATTTATATAAAAGGCTGCTTTTTAGTGAATATAAAATTCCCTTGAGATCTCCTGCTGAAGATCTACATATCATTATTATCCTTATGTAATGTTATCACCTTGAATTCTAGAAAGAAAAATTCAGGTTAGCTGGGGGATCACCTAGGAAGTCCAGAGTAATATAGTATACATGCAGAGTAAAAACTGGCATTAAGAACATGTTAAATGGAAGGTAAGTAGGATTCTGAAACTTTTTTTGTTCCACATCTTGCCACTTACCTCCTTCACTGAAAATTCTCCACCTGTCATTTAATATTTGAAAATAATATAAGATACACTCATTCTGAGGTTGGGTCAGCCATGCACAAAAAGTTAACCTGCCTCTTTTGCTATAAGCTTAGCAGAGAGAGATTGACCAGGTGAATCATAGTATGGTACTGGGGAGGTACCTAAATGAGAAGTTCTGGGGCAAAATAACAGATCCTATTGGATCCATTCCTGATAATAACTGTCCACCCACAGGCTTTGGGTTCAGAAGGTTCAAGACAGCTTTGGTCTTAGAAACCACTGTCACAAAGATGGTCAAAAACAGGCCTGGATCTGAAAGCCATAAGTGATTATAACTCTAGCAACATGGACTTGCAAATAGGCAAACGAATACCAAAGTTAATGTAGTTCAAAGCAAATGGTAGAACCCTGAGAACCCAGTGGGATGGAGGAAGCATGGCCCCATTGCCATTAGGATGGAATCCACATCCCTGGTACTGCACTCAGAGCCCCGTCGACCTTGGTGGCTCCTCTCTCCCCATCTCATTTCACCTGTGCTGAATTATACACAGAAAAAGGAACGACCGCACTGTCTCACCTGCTGGATTTGCCATATACCCTGACTTCTAATTTGCAGGTGAACAGATCCTTCACGTCTCAGTCTGGATGCCATTTCTTCCGGAAAGCCTTGTTGTTTCCTTGAGTTTGGATTAGGTGTTCCTCATACCTTCTCGCAAATGCCCTGTACTATCTTATCAGAGCAATCAACCTGTATCAGAATTGCCTGTTGACTTGTCTGTCTTCTCTGCATGGCCCCTCTTCCTCTGCACCCAACCTGAAGGTTAGGACATCGTCCTGCTCACTGTGATATTCTGGGTGCCTGCTTCATTGTAAGGCTGTGGCGAAGAGTAAATTATTTACTCAGTGCCTGTGTGGGCTAAGAACTCCTCTTGGTGTTTGAAACATATCAGTGAACACACTCACACATTTTTACAAAATTTATATCTGCTAAAATATATATAAACTGCTTGGCATAGTGCCTGACATAAGTATTTAATAATGATAGTAATAGTAATGGTAAATAGCTAATCTTCACTGAGTGCTTACTATGTGTTTAAAAACACATTCAAAGTGTTTTTTTCATGTATTATCTTGTTTTAATCCTTACAACAAATCTCCAAATTAATACTATTATTTTTCCTACTTAGTGGATGAGGAAAGTGAGGCATAGAAATGTTAAGTGACTTGCCCAATGGTTACCAAGTTGTGAACCCAGAATTCAAACCCAGACTGTTTGACTCTTGAATCTGGTCTTTTAACTTTTCTATGTTTATTTAATATTTAATATTCTGTCAGTATTATCATCATCATCGTCAAGATGCACTCAATAAATACATGCTAAAAGAAAATAAGCGAGGATAAGAAGTCTTTTCCTAAGATGTGCCAGTGTCACTTCATGTTTATATAACGAAGCTGTGCCATTCTGGTACAATTAAGTATGCAATTGATTTTTTTAATGATTTTGGCTCATGGAGGTTCATATTATTCATCTGTCATCACATGGATTCAATAAAACTTTTCTTATCCCCCCAAAATTTTCACTTCTAAGGAGTGGACTTATTGCCAGAAATTGATGCTGCAGAAGTGGAAACCTCATTTAAAAACAGCTGTCAGTCACCTGGGAAGTCTCAAGTTGATTTTCTCCACATTTTGAAGAAAGGATTGTAGGATGGGGTTAGGAGCAGCCTATCTGCTGTCCTTTCCTGTCCTCCCTAATTAGTTCTAATTAGTTCAAAACCTCAATCAAACTTGCTGGTTTGAAGTTTTTGTATTCGCTTTTGTGGATTCACAGAAGTTAATCAAGAATGGTTAAAGAAACAAGAAAATGTTTGTTCTCCTCTCTGCCCCCCGTCCAATCAACTGAGTGTTAACTGAATACTTTCTATGAGTTCATCCATCATAGTGTTCTGCTCCACTGCAACTAGATAAGCCTAAGTCATGGTACTTGTCTTCAAGGGGCCATAAGTCTAAGTCATGG